>NW_016690286.1:2880505-3268502 GCF_001604755.1 Lepidothrix coronata | reverse complement strand
CCCCCCCGGCACTATCTGCAACCACCTCTTCACTTGATCTTTTTGTTCTTATCTTCTATATTTGGATTAAATTATCTTCTTCTTCGGGCAGAGATCTTGTTTCCTATGCCCTTATGAAGGGATATTTTCATGTCCATGAATGCAGAACTAGGAGAATACAAGCCAAGAAGAAAATGTTTTCAAATCCTATTCTGAAATTTCAGCTGTAATTTTGCTGTTGGATAGGCAAACTGAAACCACTGTTTAAAATCTACCAGTGTAATCTCCAGAAGCAATAAAACCCCAAACCCTTGAGCTCAGCAATTAGAAAATGAAAGAAGATTGCTTTCCAGAGATGTGTTATGATTTGTAAAGACCTAGATACAGGAATGAATAGCTAATTCATTAGCACATATTATCATTTAATAGCCAAATCTGCTAAACACAACCCTGACTTGAAAGAAATCTAAGAATAGGAGGCATGCAAATTACTGTAATCTTTAAATTACTTATATCTTTCAAAATCTTCTATCAATGTCTTGGGTTTTTCTTCATAGTTGGTTTCTGCACCTCCTCCACAATGCAAAACAAGACATTGGTTTGTTCCAATAAATGCTGAACCTGAGGGGCTCCTATTTTTTGGCAGGAATTAAATAATTCAAGGGATGAGCCCTTGTCATACAGATCTAAAAGGAGTTTTGTTCCATCAGATCTTACATCTTGTTTCAGAAGTGATCAGCAGGTAGAGGAAGATGCTCTGCTTCTGTTCCCCAGAAGGGAATCAATTATTCAAAAAATGTTAATGTAGAAGGCAAGCAGAGGAAAACTTTCTCCTTCAGTAAATAAAGAAAACCTTTCACATCTGTCTGAATCAGAAAAATGCAGATAGAAGATGATTTTGGGTTTCTATTTAAGAATCCTAAAATAAGAGCATCTGTTGGCTGTAAAGGTAATCAATATACAAACATATGGGTATACAATGAGAGAAAAAAAGCATATATCATCATCTTTTTGTGGCTTATACAGTAAAAGGCGGGGGTAGCTCACTTGCATGACAAAGGAGGCAGAGCCTTAGGGTACAGATTTTGAGAAGAGTGCTCATTCTTGAAGATAAACCAGTATATAGATTATTCTTAATGCGAGGTCTGAATGCACACAATTGGATTTGAGGGGAAATGGAACTGTGGAGCTGCTCTCCCTTGCTTTCATGGGGAATTTCTACTACTTTAACTCTTCTGGTACGATGGCACAGCCTCTCCTCAGTGGATTCAGCTCTGGAGATGCAGAGATTCTAAGGGCTGAAATTTTTGTCCTGGTCAAATAATATTTTAATTTTATTTTAAAATTATTTAAATCCTGAAAACATGGGTCACAGGTTGCAAGTCTCTTTCCAAAGCTTCTGAAAGTGTCATGAGCCTCCTGAAGGAGGATGATTGTTGATACTTCCTTCACTAATGTCATAACTCCTTTCTTTGCACCTGTAGCCTTATGACCTGAATTGAATATGAAACTAGTCAAGCTCAAATGGTCTTTTGAGCTTAATAACTAAGACAGTTAAAGCACAAGAATAACATTGCCACCATCAAGTCCAGCCACCTTTGGCTCTCTGTCTCCACCACCAAATACCTCCTTATGAATGGGTGAGGTTCAGTTCTGAGTTTCGAGCAGACACTTCTCTGTTCTGCTTCAGCATGGGTCAGAGCTACCGTACCTCCCACTGTACCCTGACAGAAGTTAGGCTATGCCATGCACTGTGTTTTGGTTAAGCCATAATTATTCATGAGTACCAATAACATTTAATATGCTTTGTTTCTGTATAATCTTCTAGAATATCCATATTCCTCACAATGGTTGTGACAGGAGTATGGCAGAGAGATTTAAGTCTCCAGATCCCATTTTTTGTATAGATTCAATTTGTCGTTGTTTGCTAGAAGAATTTAGGCCATGTTTTTGAGACCAAATAACAGTCTGATTGCAACTACTCTGCTTGCATATACTAATCAAGTAAATGCAAATGCTTGACACCTCCCTTTGGAATATTTGTGCATGTAGTTGTCCACGTGCAGGTGTAATAGAGAGAAATATCAGATTCATGGTCTCAAAGACATCCCCCTTCTGTGCAAAAAAGAAACTCCAGGCATCAACAGAATAGGGGACCAAGTCTCATGGTAATTGATTGACTCAAAGTCTGCCTAGAGAGTCTGTTAAAACTCTGCTGCCAGATAGGACTATCAATTAAATATAAGTCTAGCAGTGGTTTTTGCAATATGATCTTCAAAATGCTGGACTTGAATTAAAAATTTGTCTTATGGAGTCTATGGACAGATGGATTCCACGGGCTGATACTGAATCAGTGCTATCTGAATGCATCTTGAGGCATCCAGTTCTCCTGGTAGGCTCTGAAGAACTGCAGTCATTACGTGTGATTTTGAATTATTTTTCTTTTTTGATGTGTACATTTAGAAAATTTTTTTATTGCCATAATCAATTATCAAGAAATATATAGCTGCAATTAGCAATAAAATCCATGGGATGCCATTTTCCTTTGTTAGGGGAAGACTTTTCATTTGCACACTTTTTGACATGTGGGGATACCCTCAAATGGTTTGTTTAGATAAACATCCTAAAAAGCTCCAGTTTGAGACAAGTCTTGGGGCAATCCTCTACAGCATTTTAAGAGGCAGATCAAAACTTCTTACATTAGCTAAAAAAGCTCCCCTCAACCATTGCATTTATGTGTGGGTGTGTTCTAATTAGAACTTGTTGGATTATGAACAATTTATCCAAAATCTTTCACCTCCTTTGTTTGCAGATTGTCAACAACAAGATCACAGTTTTCTTCAATTTCTTACTGGAAATTACTCTTTGGGCCTGAATTATTTCTACTTTTTACTGATTTCTACCTTTTTAGTGTCTTATTTTTCTTCTGTTTTTTCTCTTTGGACTCTAACCACATGTGATCTATATGTGTCACTAACTTTGTACCTTTGTACACACTACATATCACTGCATTGCATTCAGACACTGCTCTTCCCACTTTTTGCCCCTAAATCTTTGGAGTCACCAACACCCAGGCAAAATGGATCTAAATGGTGTCAGCTCAGAACAGGAATTTTTTATGCTGGTTTTTTTTTACTCAGTTTATAGGCTCATAAATACATACATAGGTGCAAGGAAGTTGAAAAGAACCTCAATCCATTATGGTTCATCTTCTTATTTTACATTTAGCTGCTAAGATACTGTAAAGATTTTGATAAAGTTGCTACATTTTCACTTAATATTTTTCTTGTCTTGTCTTGTCATTCTTTTTTCCTAGTTCCCTAACTTTTTCTTTGTTTTTGGCACAACCACCATTTCTATAAAGTTACATATTTGCCTGGGAAGGAAGAGCAGTGACAACTTAGCAATAGTAGTAGCTCATTTGTATTTCTTTCAGATGCAGAAACGATAGTCTTGTATTACTCAACTCTAATATTGTGGTAGAGGTAAAACTGGTTATAGTTTCCCGTTCTATTCCACCTTTCTGAGACCCATTCAGATGCTGTAACCCCCATGCATGGGGGACCTTTCACCAGTTCACAGAAATTCGAAGTCCAGTGGCAGTGCTGGATATAGAATTTGGATCTAACAATTTTTATCACTTGGCACCAGCCCCACTCAACCTCTCTTGATCACACAGACTCAGAAGATCTTCGGGCAGGCTGCATCCTTGGAAGTCTAGTTATTCTCTTCTAACCTGGAAGAAATTCCTTAATTGCAGGTTCAGACTGTGCAGAATGCTAGAGATGCCAACACAATCACATGCACACGGAGGGAAAACAGGCATGCTGCTGTCCCTAGCAGGAAATCGCTACGTCTAAAAAAGACTTTAGACACAAAAGGTCTTATTCCATTAAAAAGAGCATATAGGAAATCTTTCCTGTGCCTTCACATTTTCTTAGCATCAGTGTGGCTTTGAGAAAAAACTACTTCTTGGGTTTTTATGGCCACTATGGATCCTGCTAGGATCCTGCAATCTTTTACTTTTGCTAGAAATATGTGGAAAACACTACTGAACATAAGAGACCTGATAGTAAAATATGATTATGTTGGGGAGTTTTTTCTTCAAGTAACACATGACTGAAATTAAGAAACAAAGTTGGAAGTAAAAAGCATGGCTAAAACAGTTTAAAAATAGAGGAAAGAGGCAGATTTTAGATTAATTTCAAAGTGTTTTTTATGGTTCAGAACATGAACACAGTTATGTTCACACCGATGTCATTTCAGGGAGGCTTTAACTGTGTACATGAAACAAGTCCAGTGCTGCCATAGGCTCCTCACTGGACCCACCACTCTTGTTTCCAATGCACTAGAAAACAACAAACAAGTTTCAGGCAGAATCCAAACTCTAGATTTGGCAAGAGCAAAACAGAAGTGGCAAACCTTTAACTGTCTGAACCATAGAAACAGTACTAATTTAACACTGAAGCCTCCTATATATAATACCCAGAGGTTTTTGGCTTCTAGATAGTGACTTTCTTTAGATTGTTTCATAAGTGACACTAAAATGTACAAAGCAAAACCCTGAAAAGGTCTGTCTGCTCCAAAAACAAATATTTTAAATTCTGGCAGCTTTATTGCTGTACAGCAGGTGTGGAAATCATAGGAGATATGGCTTGCAAAAATGGCTTGTTTCATTTTCTGTTCCTTTATTACAACTCTCCCTAAAAAACTGAACAATTCTTAAAAAATGTTTCTATTTATTGTCCATCTAACTTCTGACTTCTGCTGCCTCACTTCCAAGTAACTGCCTTGAACACATAAAAATCTACTGGTGTACTCTTATCCCTCCTCCTTCCCCCCATCCTGACAATCAGGGCCATTAAAAATAATGTTTTGTGGATTGTTGCATTATTTAGTTATTTAGTGCTGGTGTCACTAGAATGTGGCTAGGTTTCAATCAACCATTAAAATACACTTACGTGTTTCAGAGCACATAAATACATCAGCTTCTTGTCTCTGGATCTGACTCTGGAAACAAAAAATAACCCTGAAACACTTGGGTTAAGTATAGGTATGCAAAGCTTTGTTTCCTGTATGGCAGAGGCACCAAAAACATTGAAACCTCTAACTTCTTCTAGCTTCAATGACTGTGGGCTATGTTGCATACCTAGCTTCACTCAAAGCTGGTTTGTCTGCTTTTCTGAGGGAGGTGCAAACTACCTAAAGGGCACTGTTTTCTTGGCAAAGCCACAAGCTAATTTTTTATGATAAGAAATGAGAGGTGCAAGTTAATACCCAGTCCCCAAGTGGTTCTGACTTAACGTGCCTTACAGTGACCAAAGTTCTACCAGGTAAAAATAGCTTATGGGGGTCATAATGCCAAACACTGGTCGTGTTGTGTTACCAGCTTGTAACATAAGAAAATTCTTCTGACTTTACTGGAATTTGCCCTCACAAAACCAGGTTTTTACCTGGTAGCAGTAGGTAAGCCAGCTGCTTGAGAAGAAAATCTGCACTGTAAAAGTGGGAAAAAGCTGTCTAGACCCACTGCATGTGGGACAAAAAGATGTCCAACAGAGTCCTACTTCTCCATTTTGTTCCAGCAGTCCATAGTCACCCCTGAGCTTTGACAGCTCCAGGATTCAGTCTGTGGTGGGGTGTTCAATCACTGCTGTGCAAATGTGTGTCACCTCATTGCAGAACTGTCCTCTAGGCCAGCACCTTGACCTCGTGATAAGCATAGCAGACTTGCTTGAAATGATGGGACTTCCAAAGGAGTCTGGAAGATTTGGGCACAATGTGTACTGCACTACAGGTTTTCGTTAGGGATGTGTTCTCCTGCTCTGCAACTAACTAGGGCACAGGAGCAGGAATCAAGATGGGTACCTGCTCTCTAATGGGGACACATCTGCAGGTGGCTTGCCTGTCTTGAAACTGTGAAACCAGAATGCGACATCCACTCTTCATTTTCATAGTCATCGACACTCCCCTTCTCATGAGGCTGTTCTCTGTGGCATTTAGGGGAACCCTGTAGCACCATGAAGCAAGAGGCACAACCCAGCTACTGGCCAACACTCCCCCTCAGTGTGGCCATCACTGACATGGGGTTGCCAAGGTTTAGAGGGCCCCTTGGGGGAAGATGCTGTGAATGATGGAGTGAAGCAGCTGGCACAGGGGTGTGCAGGGGCAGCAGGCAGAGGGTGGTGCTTGCTCTTCACTGGTGTTTTATTGTAGAAGGTTTCCCTATTGCCATTCAGGCACGATTTCTCTCAGTCTGACAGAGTTGGGTACTGCAGGTGCCTGGTCAACAGGTAGTGCATGGTATTCACGGAGTTTCTGGCATGTCTTGCTTCTTGGGGTAAGGATGCTGTGCATGATGTGTGAGATCTCTGCTATGGAAAGGACAATCTTGCTTGAACCTTGTGAGCCCCTCAAAAGCCAGGACCCCAGCCTCTTCCATGGCAGCTTCCCAGCCCATCCTTGGCCAGAGCTGAAGGAGATGTGCACAGGAGGTGAAAGCAGGAAAAAGAGCAAAGCATGACCAGACCAGGGCATCAGCTTTGTAAAGCAAATTTGGCAGTAATAACTGGACAGGATAGTGGGCAGGAGAATCGTTAGGGCACAGTGTCTAGATCTCTTTTTGAAGTCTAAAATCCACCTTGGCAACTGCCAGCTACCAGTTTGATGTTCAATTCTACACACTCACTCTTCCTTTTGGACTGTGAGCTTTCAGAATGGATGTGGGGGGAACCTTCCTCACCCACTGTGGGTATTGATGTCAAAAGGTTTCTGTATTTAATTGTCCATCAAGCTGAACAAAGGCAGGACCCTAGCTTAAATGTGCTGTTTCACCTCCTCTCTCCACTGAACATCTCAGAAACTTCCACACTTGATACTTATTTTAGGCACTTGAGGGAGGCACCTCCATAGATTTAGCTTGCTGTGCTGCATCAGAGACACTCACAGCACCATAATCTAGTGACAATAATCTAACACTAATAAATAAAGAGTAATCTCGGATTGTTTTAGAATGTATGTCACTGATAAACATCTATTTTGTTACAGACAGCATTTGTGACAGCAGCTCTATTCTTGTTGGAGTATAATTAAATGGTCTGTGAAGATGTAGTCACAGCATAGGATGATTCCCATATTGTTTTAGACTGGTGGGCTTTTAAAAGTCTCTTGGGCCAAATTCTTTACTTCTTTGCACCTCATATCATTAACTTCACCAGGAAAAGAAATCAATCCGATCAGTGCAGTCACTGTGCAATAGAGATGATTTAGCACAGGGAGAAGCAATCAGGAGTCTGAACTGCACCAACTCTAGTCCTTCCCCAACTTAATTCTTCACCAACTTATATCTTTCCTATCTGTTCAAGAATTACTGGTTAATGAGATTATTAACCACTGACCCATTCTCTATCTTAATTATAAGTGAGTATTTGTGGTGGACTGACAAAAAAGAGACGCTTTAGGCACCCCTGAAAGTAACATTGCATCTTTGTGTTTGATAACTACTCTTATTATGAATGTATTCTGCATTTTCACTCTTCCATTACTTTCCCAGCACAGATGAGCATAGATATTTGAAAAGTAATAAAGACCACTATTGAAAACAATGGTTTGGAAAATAAATGAATGAGTAACGAACTGCACACCCTTTTATCTGCGTATTATTTGTTTAAAGCCAGTATGAAGGTGAACTTGATTAAAATAAGCATTTTTTGGGGATTCAAAGGTTTCTGCACCAGTGATCTGGTTGTGCCAATCCAATTGTCACTACAGCTGGTTGGACTCAGCAGGTGATTTCATAAACATAAAGATGGACCCTAATCACTGGGATTTTTACCACCTATCACATCTCTACAAGAAGGTATTTGCTTTCTGTGACATAGCAAACTACTTTAGCGCAAGCTTAAGTGAAGACATGTGAGTATTCCCGATGAAATCAACAAGTCTTTAGCATACCATGCAGCTACTGGGTATGGAAAACATTATTCCCAAAACTGAGCATTTTCTTCACAGAATTTAAACCTTAATCAATGTTTAATTATAAAGGCTTCTATTTCAAACAGTTTACAGGTAAAATATCGCTATATGTAGGACTGTTTCACAAAAGACATTTAAGTAAATGTACGGAGGAAACATCATACTACATAAGGTAACCCAGGTCTGTAATGAATAATGTGTTTTGTGGAGCTTATACTTAACATAAGAGAAAATTGCTTCAGGAAACTAAAATATGCAAAGATGCATAGCAAGCATTTACGGTGGTCTCAGTCATGAAAAGTAATAAAAACATGAAATGCATCCATATGGTTTAAATAAATGGAAACGTGTGTTCTGAGTTAATAAAACATGCTTAGAGGAGAACCATTCCTTCTTCTGCTGGAAAGCTGGGATATAGCATCACCTTGTGCTCCTGCCAAGCCAGTAAGGCCCCTCTTCTGAGGACCAATGCCAGTATGTCCAGATGTGGAGCAGTGTAGTCAAGGCTACTGTGTTTGATTCTTAATTCTGGCCCTTGGACACTGGGGAGGATTCCCTTGGCCTGAAGTGCCATTCCTCGTAGGGTTCTCATGCCTTAGCAAGACAAGGTCAAGAGAAGGGGAGAAGGAGGAAACAGATGTGACCAAAAGTAATGTTATTGCTACAGTTATAGAGTGCAATATCACTGTGGCAATAATAATTACTGAAAAAAATCCCCAAATTTGTAACCGCAGCTAGTCCTGAAAGCAAGCTGTAAGCTCCACACTGTTGGGCATCTGAGGAATGGAGCCAGGCAGATGGCTGGAGTTTTAAACTCCTCAGTGGTATCCTGCCGGGCCACTGCTGCAGTCAGAGTTGGAGAGACTTTGGTAGGCTTTGCATCACCTTTGTCTTTTAAAGAACAAAAGCAACTAAATGCAAAGCAGCACTTCTTTACATTGTGCTTTCTAGTAAACATATGGTAGAGTGTCCCATATACCATGTGATAATACAGCTAATGAAAAATATTTACAAATACATTAAAAAAATCAACAAATTATTGACCTCAGCTTTTCAAGATCTTTTTAAAGTGTCAGAAGTATCACACTATGTATTCCATGAACAATCTTAATTCTGACTCAGTCCTGCCTCTGGGTGGAAAACTTCTTGATGTGAGGCAGCAAGGAGGCTTTTGAAGTTCATTGCCAATTCCCTATCAAGGAGACCTTAGGGTGAATCAGATAAGGGCCTGATTGTACCCCTTAAAACCAGGCTCTGCATGTGCATTCAAGTATTCTGTGTGAATGCAATGAGTAGGTATTGAATTAAACTCCTCTCCCAGCCTATATATCTTACCATTTTTTGGTCTAAGAGGGATGGTTTGAGAAAAGTCTATGGGGTGCAGAGGAAGAGGAAAACAAGGTAACATTTTATGAAATCTCTGATCATGTATTATTTGTTTTCTGCTCCATCAACTACCAGTTTGATAGTATCTTCAGGCTATTCCCCTGATGGATGAGATAGGATCAAGCAAACAGGGAGCAGAGCCAACGTTACAGGACCCTTGTAATCACGGGCAAAAACAATTTGGAAGGAATTTTGTGTGCAACACATACATATGCAACAAAAATGACTGAGCATTCTTAATTGATTAAGAAAAAAAGACTCAAGTTGCTACCCTCATGAGCAAAAAATGTTAACTATGTTTGGGTAATTAATATATCTGGTGAAATTTCAAACTAAGTGCAGCTGTTATACAACAACAAAAAGCAGAAAATTTGTGTATAATTGCTCACTCAGCTATATTAATTGATACTGCAAAACAAATACTGTTTCTGTGTTTATGGGAAATAGAAACTTCTACAATAAATTACATTTCATCAGTGAGATTTTTCTGATGAAATTTTACCTATCAGGTTTCAGCTTAGCAACTTTTGTCCATCTTTTCCTTTGAAGAAAATGGGGATTTTGAACAAGTAGAATAAACAGGATCAGATTTACGACATTACAGTTGACCCTGATACATTTAGTCACCTTAGGGAAAGTCAGAATTATTTAAAACATGAACTCCTTCATCAAGCAGAGTGCTTAGCAGTCACAGCTAGTGGTATTTATTTCTGAAACAGTTTATGCTTTAAAGGACTCTTTTTGGTAGACATTGTTCCTGGTACATGAAGACTAGAGAAAACGTGATTAAATTATCTTTTTTTTTTGCGTAGCAGTGCAATATATTATTGAGTAAATAAAGGCGTTTCTATAGGGATAGAAAATGTATCTCAGCTCAGAACCGCATAAAATCTTGTAAATAAATTTTTGGCCTAATAAAAACTACGTGATGAATGTATGGAATTCAGAGAATGTATTTATCTTGGAAGCTCCTGAGATCTTGTTCTTGTGTTTCTCTGGAAAGTATATAGCTTCTTCTTTTTTTTGGTGTTACAGGATAGGACAGGTACTGGGAAGCATTTATGAAAACAGAGGTGAGATGACCTTGAGGCACTGAGGGTTGCAGTTTATTGCAAGGACTACAGAAATAAAGAAATGCTGTGATACATTTGAACCTCAATAACTACTTCAGAACCAATTTTATGGCAAGCAACTCAGAATGCACCACATATCACACTATGCATATTTTGTTGGAAGTTGTGACATTTTCTTTAAGGAGTCAAGGAAAAGAAACAAGGGCGGGAAAGTGACAATTACCCTGCTCTGCATCAAGTGCTGTCTCACCTTCATAAATCTCATGAAGATTTTGTGGCTCCACCTCAGGAGTCTCACGGACATAAAGCAGTGAGTAGATCCTCCTCTACAGCTCTACATGGAAAAAAGCAAACACAAAGCACCAGAGAAAGAGTTGCTGGCAGCAATTTCAGGGGGTCAACTTTTATATCTCATCACACTCGAGGATGAAAGGAAACAGAAAAAAAAAATGATATTCAGCTCCTGCAATTTTATTGTTAGAGGTTTTATTGGCTGCCCTCTAGTGAGACTGCTCAGTGGCACAGTCCCTAACCTCAGTGTGGGAGTTGACTGGGCAGGAGTCAAGATGCTGTGCTTAACTTTATCTTGGTCTGGAGTATTTAGATCTGCAGCATTTCATTCTCAAGCAATTAGGCACTGGACACATGGGAAGAGGGGGGCAGGAATGAGAAGATGTGAGGTACTATCCTGAAAATTTCTCAGCATTTCTTGATGACAATTAAAGGGTGAATTTCTCATTAAAAACAGGGGTAACAGTATGTAGTAGCTTTTCAGGGTTATTTTACATTCTAAAATTTAAGGATGGATGATTGTTAATTGTTATCCATGAAAGATCATCTTGCCCATGTGTTTTAAAGTCTGGTTTAGCTAGCTAAGTGTGATACTCATTACAGGCCACCATTTCTTACAAAATCTGTCTTGAACATAAAGTTGTTCTTTCTTCACTTCAAGTACCTTAAAACCCCTAAGGAACTGTGATATTCTCAGAGCCTTTGCAGCCACATCTTCCAGCATGCTCTGAACCCTACCTAGCAAAACCTGTGTTCAACTTGAGGTTCAGGAGTCCTCTTGCTCAAGCCTGGTGCTGGTCAGACCTACACTAGCAGGTCTGTACACTCAGAGTGTGCTTCCACACCTGGGCATGCTGCTAGCATGTTTGGTTTAGCTCACGTCTGACTTTTGAAATAAAGAGAGAAGGTCGGGCCACATGAAAGAGGCTTGATAACTCTGGGAAATGAGACAAAGGCTCCTTCTTCTGAGTTGCTTTCAGTTCCTATGACCCACATTTTCATACAAGAACATAATTTCCCAACAGTCACTTGATGTGCAGAGGCCTCTCTTGAACCCACACCTGTAAGGGTTGCATGGCCTGCTGTTTTAGTTCTCTCCAGTACTACGCTTTTTCCCCCTGAGTCTTTGCTCAAGCTGTACTCACATGGAAGGGTCTGAGCACCCAAAACAGTTGTGAGTGAAGTGCTCATACTTTAAGAAGGGTCTGTACCAGCACCTTTACATGTTCTATATTAGTCGGTGTTGGAAAGGATAGGTCAAAACTGTATGATCAGAAAGTTGGACAAAGCCATTCCACTTTTGGCAATGTAAGAAAATATTATTTTATAGCACTTCCAATTTAGTTTGCAATAATCATAGTTTGGCACATACCCTCTGCCACAGCAGGTGAAACGCTATTAAATTGTGTCAGATGTAAGGGAAAAATAATGAAATTTTTCTTCCATAAATCATAAAACCCTAAGTCTTTGGAATCTTGCAGTGGTCTTGTAATCCCAGTCCCTGCTTACATTACTTTATCTTTATGAAGGTGATAAAGAAAACATAACACAGTGTACTTGATTATAAATTATAATTTTATAAGCATCAAAAAATGCAAACTTGCAAAGCTTTTGTTCATGCTTATGTTTTCACATGCTTAAATGCCAGCAGATGTTCAATGATCAATAAAACTCAATTTATATAGATTATTCTGAAGCATCCTTGATCATAAATACAGGCTGGGAATGTCTAACTTCACTCTGAGTAAGAATGATGATAATAGACTACAAAGTTGCAATACAGAATGCTATTGTGGTAAGTTTTACTTCAATTCTAGAAATAAAACATTTCTTGATTTTTGTTGAGACTGCTGGGACAGAGCTCATGATTTAGAACCTACACTGTAGATTCATGGAAACAGCAAGTGACTAAAATTAACTTCAACATTGTCAGGCATGGTTGACTGAAAAGGATCTTGTTTATTATGGTTAAATGTCCCTAGAGGCTATATACTTTATAACAAGGTGTCCCTGATTGTGGTGTTTGCATTTGCAAGGACAAACAAGCATACCTTTATTGGGGGGGTGACCACTGATGCACACAGAGATCATAGGAAAGCAGGTTCAAAGATGAACTTCTTTTCAGAGCTGACTCTCCAAAGACAAAAGCTTGGAGTGTAAGACGATGCATATGAGCTCATGTCCATCTCATGAGAGTATGATTGGAAGAACAAACCATTCTGAAACCAGGTGTCTGTCAGATGTAATAGAAGATGGTTAAAAGTGGAGCAAGAAGGACCACTTTTATGCATTTAATTTGTTAAATAAAAAAGATGAAACAAACAGCAGAAGCTAAAAAGGTGAAGTGATATGTTGTCTTGCTTTTCCCTGTCTCTTCACTCCACTTTGTCCACAGATTTAGCAAGCCCAGCAGAATTAGACAAGAGTAACAACAGATCAGCCCATTTCCCCTCAGCTGTAGAGTTACTTAAGTACTGAAACTATAATTTCCGTTTTTCCTGATCCCTGCACTTTACCCCCTGCCTTGGATACAAATGGGACATTTGATCAGTCAGGGGCTTTAACTTTGCTTCGACAATCGCCAGACTCCTGTTCCTTCAGCATACAAAGCCAGCTGTGAGATTGCTGCTGCCCATCCCCTTCCAGCATGGACATTGTACAGCGCCATTCCACTACGTCAGTGAAGAATTTGCATTCGAGAGAAACAGGTTAGGCCAGCCACTTCCCAACTGTAAGCTCCCATAAGAACAATCGTGTATAGTTACAACCCGCAGGTAATTTTTCAAAGTTACTTTTTCTGTAAACTCCAAATTGTTTTTTTCAAATATAATCTCAAATTACTTTCTCTTTTGTTGAAATACTTCCTTTTAATTGGTAGTTGTAGTTTAAATTAAAAAAAAAAACAGCCTGCAAAATTAGTCTATAAATCTTTGCAACTGCCTTACATGGTGGAGAAACTAGCCTAATAATTATTTTGCTTTGCTACTTAAAGCTGTTTTTTAAGATACAAACAGTGCTTCTGTTATTCTTGGTTAAGACTAAGCCTATGAGAATATACCCATGAAATTTTCAACTGTAAATTTTCTTAGTATAAAACTCCTTTGAAATATGATAAGTTGTGGAGCTCAGAGATGCTTTTGTTTGCACTGTAGATGTTTATTTTTGTCATATAATCTTCTGAAAGGGTGCATGTTGTAATTTTTGCTTAAATCATTCATGTACAGGCAATGCCTGTATCCAGTTCTACATAATATCTGTCAACAAATTCATTACTGATGGTGAAAAGAATTTTCTGCCAACACTTTTTTTTCCTTGTTTATCCAGCTACAACCCTTCTTTCATTCCAAAAGTCATCCTGATTCAGAATTCACAAGCTCAGTTGGCACTTTATTGCTAATGATACTGGGCTTTCAATTGGGTTCTTGCTCTTTCTGCCCACCGAGACAGTATCGCTAGGGTTTTCTTAATCATTTAGTGATGTACTGTTCAGATATTTGTACTAAACCCACCTGTCATAAATTTCTTTTCTCAAGAGGCTATAATATAATTTTTCCTATGTAATTCTCTTGCCAAACAGTCTCTTGAGCCCCTCACATGCTAGTACTTTCACAGGTCCTTTCACACTGAAATGAAAAAAATATCCTTTCCCAAAAGTATTGGCATATGTTCTTGCTGGAGCAGTCTGAACTGCATACACAGAATGTCATGCTGCCCCAGAGACTGCGACCTTGTTTCTCAGAAATGCACAACAGAAAGTTAGCACGAGGAGGGAAGACTCAGCGTGAAACCCCAAGTTTCTATGCAAAGAAGGTCTTGTTGCTGGTTCAGCAGGCAGTCCTCCTATTGCATTAGTACTGAACCAGCATTCCAAAATATGATGAGGCACTTTTCAAGACATGTCATCTTCAACTTGTTGCTGTTAAATGTCTCCTTATGCCATACAGTAATTTACTGACCTCCTCCAACCACTGCATGTGTACGTGTGTGCATTGCTGGTATTCATTTAATATGCATTCACAAATATCAAAAATTGTAGAGTGCCCTTTCATAAGTCAGTTTTTGAGGCAAAGATACATCTTTGAGACAACATTAGTATTTAACAACTCTTATTAAGACAAACTTAGTTTTACACTTGACAGGACTTGGTCATGTCTAACTTCAAAAATTATATATTTAATCTTTTCACACATGTATCTTTCACTAGTTAAACTGAGCAAAATTATTGGCATAATTCATGGTGAGAACACAGCACACAAAGACAGGACATGGAGCCAAATAAAGAAATATGATTTTCACCTTAGTAATAATTTCTAGGTGTTCTGATACACATCTGGAAGCTATAGTTTGGATGTAAAGTTTTTGACTGCACTTTTTAAGGTTTTCTTCTCTGAATATTTTGCCAAATCCACGCATTTTGCGCTTGATCTATACGGACCACTGCACTTGAAACAGACTTTTCCATTGAGCTGCTTTCCCAGAACAACAGCAATACCATTCATGTAGGTTTGTGTCCAAGGGACACAGAGGTTGGCTCCTCTCATCGCCCTCAGCTCCAGGTGTATGTGGCTATGCGTCACAGCTGGCACCCTGTGCCTCCTTGGGCTCTGGGGGACCTTCTTGTGTAAATAATTGCAGAGAGTTGATAAACGGGTACTTTGTATGGTGCCAGTGGCAGGGTTTTGTTAACATTTCCTTTGATCGTTTCGTAAGGAAACTGCTGTTATTTATCCAGGAGGTACTCACAGCAATATGTTCATTTACTAAGTCAGAACATAAAGGATCAAGCTGCATTGCCTCTAAACTGCGGACGTGCTAAATGCTCCCTGTGTCTGGAAGAAGTCACACCGAGGAGAGATGTGCCATCTGCAAATAATTTTCTAAAAATCTCCAAAGAGTAAGGGACTCTCATTTGAAAATTCTTTTATTCGAGAAATCAATGTGTCCTTCTTTTGATCCTTAATTGCCTTGGGGAGAAACATTTGAGCTTCCTCTTTGGAAAAATACTTCTTCTTTTACACAGCTGTCTAATATATTGATGATGAAATTCATTCTCTTCTCTGGAAAAACTTCTAGTAATAAGGGGAAGAAAGAGTGTAAACTTCAAAGGCAAAAAAGACAGAGGTCTTCCTTTCCTTTTAGATTATAGTCTATAAATCCTCCCAATTTCTCTAGATAAAGGTGGTCAAGACCCCAAAATGCTGCTACTGGCACTCATGTAGTCATTGAACACAATCCCACAAGCTGTGTCCAGAGTGAGGCAGAGACGACCTGACCTTACTGGCAGTGCCCCTCACTGCTGAGATGCCTTGTCCCCTGCAGGTTTTGGAGAGTCAGCAGAACATTTACTGTTTTCTTGGCCCTTAACTGGACCTCTTAATTGGTATCTGATATTCTGGTACCACCAGAAGTCAGTTTGTACTGAGCTTTGAACAATTTAAGTTCTTTTGGTCTCTGTGCCAGCACAAGCCTTATACAAACCAACAGACCCATGGCCTGGGACTTCAGCATTTTTCCCTGGCATTTTTACCCTGAGCAACTGGGTCTTAAGCACAGAAATTCCCTGTTGAACTCCAAGCAGCTTCACATGATGGGGGGAATTTCTTTAAATTGCCCAAATTCCTCCAAAATTATCCAAGCTTCCTACGAAAAGCTGCAAGCAGGTGATCTCACTGCTCTTATACACCCGTATCATCTTATCGTGGTGTAGTGTCATAGGACTTACTCTGAAACTCACTGGGCTCTTCACTGGACCGGTTCAGCTTATGAAGCTGGCAGAGAGCTGTGTGCAGTTTTCTGATGGCTTTAGTTTTCTCCTGGGCTCCTGAGTCGAGAAGGTCTACGGCGGGTTGTGCTGTACGCCAGACTTGGCACAAGGAAAGCTGACATGGAAACTGGAGCCAGCAGGGGAGCTGAGAAGAGGATCTTCTTTCCTTTTCGGCACCAGCACTAATCAGATTTGTGTGTGTGTATGTCTTCATACTCAGATAATGTCGAGCCTTCTATAGTCAGTGAAGGAAATCACAAGTTGTTTCTGCAAGCAGGTCCTATGCTCATACTGATCTTACGAAGGTACTCATTTCAAAATTAAGAGGAGAGGGGTTTTATTTTGAAGTTTCCTCATTCTCCAAAAGATCAGAGGATAGAGACCTATTGTGCTCATAAGACAAAATTTTAAAAGACTTCTCTGGCCGAAAATTTTCATTTGTTTGAGGTTAATGTCTTACCAATAGCAGTTTATCCTCAGAGCCAAACAAACAGTACATGCTTCTCTCAGCCTCCAGGACCTTTATTTCCAGTATTGCAATGCACAAGATTCAGAGGCAGAGTAGCAAATTTGCAACTTGCGAGTATGAAGTGTTACTCTCTCACCTTCAGACAGCATTCAGGATTTTTTGCAAACTGCCTTAGAAAGATAAAAAACTGTAAAATCATACCTGTAATAGCAGATTCTGCATTTGTCCCCTTGATAATGCCTGAAAATAAAAATAATGCAATACTGATTGTGGTAGAAAATAAACACTCCAAACCAATGAGGATTTATTTAGAAAACAGATTTCAAGTTGTTCTGGACTCATACAGCCTCCTATAGCTTCACCTCAGGACATCAGATGGCTTCATTTCCTGGCATGGAGATTAGCTGGCTGACTCTCTCAGTAAGAACATTTGATTTGAACTCCTAAACATCCTGATTCAGAGCAGAAAATACTCCACAGAACACATGTATTCTGCAAAATGGGGACATTAGCAATATGGTCTTCACGGTGTCAACTGCCATCGTGCTGATCACAGTGTCCTGATATGCTGGAGCATCTTCTGGAGAAAAAGAAGTCAGGAACATGCTTGACCTTGCTAAGGGTTCATTCTGACACCCTTGAGAAGTGACATTTTGATAGATGCTTAACCATGGGCTTCTGAGATCTTCTGAAGGATATGCCCAATGCATCCAAATCCTATTTAAATGTTCGGATGCGGCTTCCTTATGAGCACCTGCAAACACAACTTAAATTGAAAATTTAAACTTTTAACCCTTCACTTCAAAATATGTAATCAATGAAAAATGCATCTATTTACTGCTTCTTTTAATGCACCTTTCAGAAAGGTGAGAAGATTACAAGATTTATTTACAATGCTACCACAGACCAACTTCCAAGAAGACAAATTTCCAGTGTGACCTCATTCAAAATACCATTCCAATTTCCAATTTCTGTTGAGATCACATGTTTCAGAGTTTTTTTCTTGGAAATTTGAGGATTTGCCTGCAGTTATGTATGGTATTTAATTTCTCTGCAGTAGAAAGAAAGAGGGTGGGGTAAAGGACATACTTGGCAGCAAGAACTTCTTTCCAAAACATAGCATGCAGTAAGAAGTGCCTGGCCTTGAACATGCCGTGAGAAGTAGTCTTCACTGGGGTGATGCTTTAACACTTTATCTGGCTCTGGTACTTCTGTAGCAGCATCTTTATTTTGTCTCACTTTGCAGCACCAAACAACCTTAATGACAGGAGAAGGCAACAGGTTTATTCAGCAAGAATTCTGGCAGGAGTTTTGCTTATGAGATTGGAAACAAAAGGTTGTAGGAAGGGCAGTTGTGAAACATAATTCCAGTCAAAGTGCATCAACTGGATCATCTTGGCAACTTCTTATTCCAGTTTACTTGGGAGACTTGAAGTGTCTTTGCTGTTAGGACTGGGGCTGGTACCTCTGAGCAGCACCCTGATTTTGAGGGCTGCCCTTGGGTTTGCAGTAGGCTGCTCTAGGCATGAGCCCAGCTCATGCTGCTGCTGGGCTGTGCCTTGGCTTGGGCTCTCTCCTCCTGGGCAGTAATTTCCTTGCTGCTGTACCAGCCCTGAGGGCGGCTGACCTGACTTGCATCTACTAATTCCCGTATATGCACAAGCAAGTAATTCTTTTTTCTCTCTCTCTCCCCCTCATTTACTTTGCATACTACTTCCTGATTCATATTTACTACTGACACAGTCTGAAAATCTTCCACTTGCCACGTAGACTGGTTCACGTGCCCTGCTCTGGACTACTGAGGCAACTACTCACAGCAGCCTTGTTTCAGCCTGGAAACCTGAAGAGCAAGCTCTCCTGTGCTCTGCTCATACCTAATCCACCTGTGGGAAGATTCAATTTTCACCTAATCTAAACTGTTACCTTATACATTTAAACAAGAATTGCAACTTCCAACAGCTGATATTTGATACTATAGAGGACATTAGTTATACACATACTTTACATACTGTAAAGTTCACAAAATCATACTATAAACAGGTATTTGACCAGCTCTCTATGAAGCCCATATGCACCACATGAGCAAAGCAGCAGATAAAGCCAGTGACAAAGGTATTTTGTCCAACTTCCCCATGGCTTTAGAGTTTCAGCTTTCCCAAACCACAAACAAGCAATACAAAACACTGCAACTTGGATGCTGTCTGGGTGTCTTCACCATGCAGCACAAAGCCTTTCAGGCCCCATTTTGGCTTGAGACCCTGGGTGAGGACACACACTGTGCTTGCTCAAAAGCTCTGAGTAGGCTCCTAGTAGCTTCTCCCAACATTCAAGCTTTCTCCTTCCCTCCTCCAGCCATTTGTTTCCACCCTGCAAACATCCTGGCACATCCTGGCACAACTAGTCATGTAGCTACATGGGGACCCAGATTGAGTTAAAAATAACTCAGCAAAAGAAAAGATTATTTTTAACCCAGCTGAGTTCCCCAGTCCAGTTTCAGAAGCAGCCGTAGTGCCATGGGGAAGGCGTAGCACGAGACCTACAGGAAATGACAGCAGTGAAGGGAGAGGTAGGAGCTGCCTGGGCTGCCACTGCTGCTGGGTGACATCCATGTCATCCCTCACTGCAATTTACAGCTCCTGTAGAAAGTGCATCAGGTAAGCTGGTGCTTGTCAGCTGATGAAGGCAAGGACATAGGATGATGTTCTGCCAGCCTGGCAGGTGTACCTAGGGGTTTCATCCTACATTGCTCCCTTGAACTCAGCTCATGGCAAAGACAGTGACTGTGTTAGATGGCTGTAATGGTCTGAAGATGGCCCAGTATCTGTGTATACAAACACATAAAGAGAAAGGTCTCTTGTGCTGTAAGTGCTCATTTTCTTCTACTGCAGATTGTGAAATATAAAACAAATTAACAACTGATATGACCCTATACTCTCACATTTCTGAGTAACTCATAATACTGATAGACAATCACTAGATCTGCAAGATGTACAAGAGAAGAATGGTCCAGATTTTTGCTCCACACTGATGGAAATCAGGATTAGCTTTGGACACTGATTTATGTCTGTTTGAAACCGTTGTGAGTAGTGGGAAAGATCTGGAGTGCTGGCACAGAGGATCCTCCTTCCACTTATGCTGATGCATTTGTGTGAGTTGCTTTTCAAGAGTTCAGAGATAGCTGGCTGCAAACATCCTTCCCCTTTAGCCTTTGAACACACTATTAATGATGTGATTTTCATCTGATGTATTTCCTTCCTGCCCTTCCCCTTGCTCTTTTGGAATGCCTCCATAGCTTCTTTTTGGCAGATGTACTTCATATACTGTGTTCAAAGAACTCTATAAGAGCAACAGCATGACAGACAACTCATAAAACATGAAAGGGCTGCTCATATCATGGTGCATGTCAAGCTAATGTTACCCTCCAGCCATATGCAACCATTATACCTACCATAATCATTAAAAACTGTATAAAATGCTTTGCAAAGAATAGCACTGCCTTAGCAAGGGATAGCACAGATAACATAAAGGTCCTTCTCTCCACTGCCTGCTATAGTATTATTTTGTATGTAAATATACAGTATTACTGTACATATATAATATATATGTATTATATAAAAATATACAGTATTACAGTATAATTATCCTCAGAAAATGAGTCACTTCTTTCTCAAAGTAGCAGGCAAAGATCTCTAGCTTCTTCTGTCACACCAAAACAAAATAGGTTTCAATGGGGTTTCTTCAAAACTGTTAGAAAAATGAAGGTATCTTCAGGTTTTAGAGTGTGAGCTCCTTTCAGAAGATACAGCCCTAAATGAAGCCTTGGAAAATAATATTGAAAAAATACTTTATATGGCAAGGGGAAATGTATGTGATCACTTAACTAGTACTTGAAATTTATTATGGCAACTATTACAAAACCAGATGTTGGAACACACCATTTTCATATGAATATAAAATATATGAATTTTGTTACAATGCCTTGATAAGATCTATTGCCTCAATAACTCAGACGTTTCCAAATGAGCGCAGCATCACAGACAATGAGGCTTGTAGGGACCTGTGAAAATCATCTAGTTCTTATCCTTGTGCCTCAGTGGCTTGTGTAACTGTCTTAAAAACTTCTAGTTCAGTACTTAGCTACCCTTAGAGTTAGAAAAAGTTTTTTCTAATGATTAGTTTAATTCTTTCTTCATTTTAATCCCATTATTCCTTGTCCTGTCCTACATGTGAAACATCTCTTTTTTGGAGTCCTCTGCCAAATACTTCATGACTTTTATCTTGTTGCTCAGTTTTCTTTTCTCTAGATGAAACATCCCCAATTTTAAGATCTCCAAACCAAACTCTGCCTTATTGGTCTATATATTTCTTGAAACTCATTTCCTAAAACTGGGCACAGGCCTCCAGCTGAGCTTCTATTAATGCTGAGTAGAGTGCAATATTACTTCAAATGTCCTACAGACAATAATTCTCTTCAATCATCCCATTGTCATATTTACCTTTTTCATACCAGGGGGACGTTGTCGACTCCTATTCGACTTGTGATCTACAACAAGCCCTGGATCCTTTTCTGCAGAACTCTTGCCTACCCAGTTAATCCTTATTCTTTCTTTGTGCAGTTAATCACTCTTGCTTGAAAGATTTTGCAGTTGCAAGACCTTTTTCTTTTTTGATTTCATTTTATTTCTATTTTTTTAGTTTGCCAAGATCCTTTGCAGTTCTTCTCCTTCCTTCCAGCCTTCCAGGTTTGCATCTATAATATTAATGCACACACATTTTTCCACCTCACAAATAAAAAATATGAAAAGCACCTTAAGACAGACACTTTGAAGAGCTAAGAAATACTTCCTGAGTAGTTTTCTGGCCAATTGTGTCCCCACTCTTTGGCAAGTTCATTCCTTTATATTTGCTTAGCTAGCCCATTTAGGGAGTTTTTACTAAAGTCATGAAATATGACAGCTATTCCTTCTCTGTATTCACATGGTTCACTACCTACCAAAAATTTAGTTGCTTTGGTCCAATTTGTCCTTAACAAATCAGTGGCAGCCATTATTTGTCTCACTTTTTTATTGTAGCTGATTGTAAACTGTTCCAAGGTTTTTCTGGGAATTAAATTTTGGCTGACCCCATTGCTCCTTTCAGCCTCCTTTGCAGACAGTCATGTCTCTCCCTTGGTGCTGTCCAGGGAAAAAAATGCATGTAGTTATTTAGTGTCAGGGGATGCCTCTGTTACCCAGCGTAAATGACATCCTTCTCTCATGATGACACATGAGATGACAGATAACTTTTTCATCCTTCCGTGATCAGATTACACAGCACAGTTAGTAAAGAACTGGGATCACAATATACTTTTTTCACTACTGGTTCCTCTCTTGACCACTATTTTGCAGGCACTAGGCTTATGGTGTAATTCAATTGAAGTAAAACTTGCATCAGACTCTGCTAAGTACACTTGGGTTTTGAGTACCAGAGATAATAGTGACCAGCATACCATGACCCACTGCAGATCTTGAAGTAGACATTACTTGGGCAACTTATCAATGCTTCTTTGCTCTTTTTCTGCTGGTTCTCCTGTTGAAACAAAGTCACACAGGCATTAGTAATGTCTCCATTCAGTAGGATTATTTCATTGTCACAAAACTGACTCTTCTTATATCTAATTTGAAGTAAAGTTTTCTTTCTGTTTTCATTCTCTGATTATAGGTTTGAATAATGTCCTTTTGTCTAGGTAGCTTGCAGGAAATAACATATTAAGAGGTAATTCATTTTTGTGATGCAACATGGGTGAAGCTGTGATCCAAATAAAGCTTACAGGATTTTCACCACTGGCATGACAAGACTCAGAGTTTCACCCTGAGAAGATTTTTATTTTTTTAATACCAATGGCAAAATAAAAATACTGGATCGAATCGTTATTCACCAGTTGTCCTTAGTGCGAATACAGATGTGCACTCTACCCCTCAAAGGTTGTCTACAAATTTCCTCTTTCCCAGAGAGTGGTGCTTGGCAAGTGTCCAGATATCAACATTTTCCCTTTGAAAATTATTGATTATATAGTTCTAACAATTGATAAATCCTTCATTGTTTGAGCCAAACTTTGTCTTTGTTTAGAGGCCAAAAGGAAGATTAGGAAACATTCTTGTCTTGAGGTAAAGAAAAATTATAATATTTAAGTGGAGGGAGGCAGATAACAGTCAAAAGAATATGTAAGGCATCTGGCTTTCATATTCTACAATTTGTTTAAGCTGGTGACTATTTTCTGATGAATAAAAAAAACCTTACAAAAAAAACAAAAGAGAAATCAGCAAGAGCCTTTACCTACAGCAAAGTATAAAATAAATTAATTAAGCATACTGACCTGGTATCGCACATTTATAAGAAAAGTAATTTTCCTGCACCACAACAGCGCTCTCCCTCTTTGGTTTTTTTGGGGTTTTTTTGTTGTGTTTTTTTTTTAATTATTATTTTCTAAGTTGAGAACGAAGTTATTTCCTTCCATTTTTTTTTCTCTTTTTAAACCACAGTGCAGGTATGGTGTTCCCAGAGACTCTATAAAGAAAATGTTATACCTTCTGTTTTGCTTTGATTCCTTTACCCTCCTCATCTCATTGCGGATGGAAACACAATGGCAGCTCGGCTGGGACGTGTCAGCTCTGACACTGGGTGTTTCCAAGCACCATGTGCACAATCCCAGCCATGGAGTACATTAACAGGCAACCCAGTTCGCAGCACTGTCGCAGTTTTAGCGGTCTGCTCTGAAGTTTTAAGAATACAATCCTTTTTGTGATTTTGCATTTTGTGATTTTGCTAATGTCTGCAAAGCAGAAATGCAGCTTTTTAAGCAGGGAGTATCTTATCTTCTGTGTGCAATAGCTAAATAAGTTCACATTGAGACTATTGACTTTAATGGCATCATTCTTCTGGCGCTGCCATCCTTCACCATGTGTTGCAGACAAATGAGTAATGATGACCTAGATGATTGTATAGTTACTCATAAGTTATGCTGAAGTGGCAAACAGAAATTAATTTTCTAAGACCCGATGTGGGCAGGAGAAGATTATTTTTTCCTTGACATTTGCTTTTTCTTTTCCATCTATCTGGATAGCTTCCATTTCTTTCAAGTCTTTTCTTGATATCTTTCTTGCACTCCTATTTGGTCCTGTATTAAAAAAGTACATTTAAAGTAGAGGACATGGAAGTGCCAGTACTCAGTCTCCATTAATATGTGGTCACATGAAATCATAGAAAAATTCAGAGACAGCACAACCTAGATTACTCTTGGAAAATGTGGAGAGTCTAACTTTCAGTGTCTCACTCCCTGTCAAACAACAAATAGGAGATTTCTGAAATACAGCAGGATTCGTGTCTGAATCTTGTGTCTTTTCCATCAAATTTTGATTCCTCTGTTTTGATGTCATCCACAGAAAAAAGGATTTGTCTTGATATTTTGGGCAACCATGCTTGTGACTAATGATTATTACATTAACACATATTAATAGTGTTGGCCCTAAACATGTCTTCAAACCATCTGTAATAAAGGTATATTTAAGGGACTTCCATAGGCAGAAATTAGCTCTAACTATAACTTAGGAAACATGTACTTTTTAGTCAGTGGCTCCTCAGCATATCCATCTGATATACTTACCTAACAGCAGCACTCACACACATGGGTTTCAAGGCAATTGTGAGCCTCTAACCAGGGTATGAACAGAATTTGATTCTGGAGATTCTTTACTAATCAAAATCGGATGTAAAACATTGAAGTAGACCAGCTGAGCTTGGGATGGATTAATGGTGCCACTGCAGAGACCACAACTTGCTCACAAGTTGTAAGAGCACTTTCTCTCCATTTAATGTTTGTGATGCCTCTGTGTACTAGTCCCTTCACTCATGGCAGTCAGTGAAGAGCCCAAATTGGTCTAGTTATGCCTGGGAGAAGTAACAGGGATACAGATCTAATGTTGAAGCAATAAGACCTTTCATAGGAGATGATAAAGTAGAGCTTGCTTAAAGAACTTTAAGACATGCAGATACTGCAGGTGAAGCCAAGGGTCCATAGTCTGCTAGTGATGATGAGAGAGTCATTCCACTCCTTTTCCAGGATGTTTGCACTCGAGGTCCAGACTGTGGATATCAGTGTTTAATTTCTTTAGTCTTGCAGTGTTGTTATGAATCAGATAAAAATGAGAGGATGGGGTGGGAGGATGTTTTGTGGGGAAAAAAATCCATGACCATCCAAAAGGGAAGGTAGAACTGGAAAACACAGCAAAGCTAAGAGCTTGAGTACTTCCTTGCACCTTGATTTATCTAGTAAATTTTGGCCATCACTTCACATTGCAGTAATAACTGCACTTCTGCAGACACCTCCAGCCAGGGAGAGATTCCAACCAATCTTACCTCTCATACAGACTGTTAATAGAGAAGATACCAATCACTACAATGCAGTGATAATGGTAGTTGGTTTAATCCTTAGCCTTTACCATAAAAAGACATGAGACAGTCCTAAAGACAGCCTCTCAAGACAAAGCTCCAGGCAGAAAACTCTTAACATAAAAATTGCTGCAGAGTGATATTCAGAGGGGATTTAGGGACACTGCAGAACTAGTGCTCCTTTCTTGAAGGCAAAGGTGTTTTTAGGGAGTCATGGACCTTGAAAATGGTGGCTTTTGCTATATTGTGGTGGATGCATGTGTGGGGAATCATCACGTTTTTTGACTAATGATAATTTTCTAATTAAGACCCATATAGTTTGGCCTGGTCAAACTATACTGAGTACAGGGAAAAGGAGTGAGATTGATTTGGCATGGAAGAAAAACTGAGTTGAAGCAATCTTTCTTTTTTTTTCCTGATTTCTGTGTTCATTAAGAGCATACAGTGAAGGCAACAGCCACTGTGGAGAAGGAAATCTGGTAAAGTGACTGCTCTGAACTGGCATAACAAGTTGTATGATCCAAGAGCTCCAGAAAAGCATAACAAAGGCTATCTGTCATGGTAAAACATTGACTTTACACATCAGCTTTTGCTACTGTGTGCAGTTCGACAAATGATGCAAAGATAAAAATAACTGATATAAAAAAATATTAAAAGAAGCATTACCAGGATACCAATCATTCAGTGGAGGGCAAATCAGAACCCAATGAGTCTACAGGTAATGCTAATTATAGTGGTGAGTAAATATGTGAAGCAGTCTACTAGTAATCCTTGCATGTATTGGGAAAGTCAGGCTGGGATGCTTGGTTCCAAAAGAAAGTTTGGTTTGCATTAGATTGTTTTATTGTAGACTTCTTGCTGCTATAAATGTTCAAAATACAGTCCTATTCCTGGGAGGGAGAACTCTGCAGACACATTAATGTGTTTGCTCAAGTAGCTTCACAACTAGGATTTTGTCCTCACTCTAAGACCCAAATCTGCTTTGCTGCTGATAAAACTCACTTCTTTTTGTCCTACCAACTCCCAATGGACCACCCTCTATGTGACAAGCTTATGCACTGGAAACCTGCTGTCGTGCCCCCTGTCATTCCCCTCAAGAAGGAGGCGACTCAGTCTCTCCCAACACTTCATATGTTCATATTGCTTTTGTTGATTCTGTCTACTACTCTCTAATTCACCTATCTTTTCAAGCATGTCTGGAGATGGAAAAGGGATTTCTGCTGAAAATTCCTAACCCCCACTTCTTACACACAGTTTTGCTCTGAATACATGTAACAGTACCATGTTATTAGTTCATTGAGTTTGAAATCTATCATGAGTTGTTTTTTTCCCTGAAAATATTGTGTTTATTTCCTATTGTATAAGTGTTCATTTTTTACTGAACTCCACCTCATTTGTTTCATTTGGAGTGAAGACTATTTTGAATTCCAATCCTGGTTTCCAAAGTACCTGGAAGCTCTCCCCTCCTTATTCCTCACTGCCACATGTGAATTCTGTAGGTGTGTTTTCTCTTTCCAATACTCATATCATCCATACCAAGCAGAAACCAGATATGCAGGATCTTCCAGTGAGATTCCATTTAAAATATCACCCCTGTGTGTCACATAACTGTGTCTGTAACTTTTTGTGCGCAGTCATTTAGATAGTAATTTTACTTGCACTTAACCAGACAACATTTTCAGTTAGTCTCCATCTCGTTCATAAGAATGTCACAAAGAGTCATGCCAGAGCTCTTGCTAAAATAAAGATACAGCATATTGAATGCTGTGAGTGTGAGTTATCTGGGAAATGAAGGAAATCAATCTGACTGGGCGTGACGGGGCTTTAGTTTTACTTTTTAACACTTTCTTACCCTCCAAGTGCTTGTAAGTATATTGTACACTGAGTTGTTGGAGTCTCTTTCTAGTTGTCAGAGGTAGGCTGGCTGTTTTATAATTAATTTTCTCCTTTTAACAGACAGGTACTGTATTATATTTATACTTATATCTATTCTATTCTAAATTTCCCTCATGTCCCTCAGGTCAGCATACTCCCAGGTAACTTCTAACAGCTCAGACATTAACTGTGACTTGTTCCTTCAGTACTTCTGGATAAATGTGGTCATGCCTTGAATAGTGCTTTAGATAAGCATTTCTAACTGTTCCCTCTCTACTCTGGTCTGACCCATTTTTCTTTTGTTTAAATTAATTTCATTAGGCGTTCCACACAACAGGTTTTTTTAGTGAAGACTGAAACAATGAATTCTTTGGCCTCTCTTGTGCAGTATATTATTTGCTCTCTCTGTTATATTGCTATACTTCTTCTATCATAGTATGTTCTGGTAACATTTTCTGGTTCCTTTTTATGCCGCCTACTATTTGTAGCTCCTTGTATGCCCAAATGTTTTGCTTTGTCCTTCCATATTATACACTCAGACATAGAGAGGTGTCCTGATTTTCCAGGATTTCTATGGGGCTTTGATTTCCAGGTGCCTAAAGAACACCGTATCAATCTGCAATTGTGCTTTCTTTTCCCTTTGTATCTGAACAGTTTATTGAAAAACCTTTAATATGTATTTTCTTCAGCATTCTTTTATTCTTCCAATTATCTTCTCAAGAGACCTCCACACCAGCTTATGAATTTTTAGAAATCTATTCTTTATAGTTCATCCTTAATAGTAAGGCTATTCTTAAAATAGTGGTCTGCCATTTCACACTTGCTTTCTTTCACCCAGACTGCCTTCCACACTTTTAAGCAACCTCTCATTATTAGCTGAAACAAATTCAGTTTAGCTGTGTCCCCAGACGTTATCCTTCCTCACACTCCATCTTCTGAGAGAAGAACTGCCTTCCATGTATTCCATGACCCTGACAGCTGTCTGTGTCCTCCTCTATTTCTTTTCATAAGACATTATGCTATTCAATGTGCCTTGTAGGAGCAAGGTCAACTCTTGAACCTCTCTGTGAGTTGTTCAAGAAAACCAGCCTCATGTATTTCTTCTTTCCCATGATTTAGTTTTCTCCAAAAGACATTCAACAAGACATCCATCTTGTTCTTTTCTTTCCTCATTTTCAAGCAAAGGTAGTCAGAAGCCAGCTTCCTAGCTCTCACTGAAGTCGAAAGCAAGTATAAACATCTAAATGCCTTGTTGTGTCTATTCTTCTGGGAAAAAAAGCTGTATCTGTGTCCCTGTTTCAACTCCCTTATTTCTTCCATCAGGACTTCATGGCACCTATGATGTCATGGGTTT
This sequence comes from Lepidothrix coronata, assembly GCF_001604755.1. Lineage (NCBI taxonomy): Eukaryota > Metazoa > Chordata > Aves > Passeriformes > Pipridae > Lepidothrix > Lepidothrix coronata. The sequence goes on along the minus strand of NW_016690286.1, from coordinate 3,239,910 downwards.
TTTCATAAGAAGACTTTGAATTTTCCTGTTTAATCAACATATTACTGATGTTGCATATAGCGATTTTGGATATTCAGCTGTTTGCCCCATCACTCTCTCTCAGGTCTTTCTTGTGTTTTTTGGTAACCTCTTCCTTATGGAGACTATTAACAAAGTACTAATTACTGCCAAGTGAAGGGTATAGTGGTGGCTTTGTGATGCAGATACTGGTCAGCCAGGAACTTGACTCAGACTACAAAATTACTGTAATTCCCATCTATCTCTGGACAGACTCCAGATAGTAGTAGCTTTCAGTCTCTGCCAACCTGGTTTGGAGCAGTTTCCCTGTGTGTGATTTCTCATGTCTGTCAGCCAAATCAGAGAGCCAGTCCAAAAATCTTGTACTTAGAGGGTGTTTGATATCCATGGGACCTGTCTGGGCCAGGAAACTAAAGACTAGTTTATAACAGATTGGAAAAAAAAATTAAAAAAGGGTAGAAATGATATGGCTAGCATTTTAGTTACAAATACAATGGTCATTAAATGCAAATTAACAATGTAAATCAGAATATCTTTTTTTTTTTTTTGTGCAAGTGTTGCCTGGTAGTCTTGATAGAGATTGAAGCTGAGCTAGAATTGTTCATACAGAACATGAAAAGGAGTTGCAGCCTCCCTTGACGTGTGACATAGTTGTCAATGAAGTGTCACATTGGTTGTTTTACAGAGCCTACAATGTGCAGCTTAGGTGAAAGTCACAGCTGGAGAAGCTGCCACTGAGAGGTCCTTCACTCCTCCCAGATGCAAGTCCTTGATCAGAGAGTAACACCAAAAGCATTGAGAAAATGATCATCCTTTACAGGGCATTATTGGCAGATCTCTTAGAGCCCTGACCTATACACATAGCATTCCTTTGTATACCTCAGATATTATTATTTAATTCAACATTATGAATAGTTAATATCTATAATTAAAAACATGTTAATATACTTCCTACACTATAAGGAGGAAAATGCTAAAGCTTGTTAGAACACTTTTAGTTGTTATGAATTACAAATAGGCAACAAAACTGAAAATGCAATTTGCCATTCATGTGAGTTACTTTCTAACTGGATTTTATATGTATATCGACTTCTCTGTTCCTGACTTATGGGAATGTTTGTGCATTTTCAGATAAAGACAGATTTGTGCTCATCTATTTCTTCATAGATATTGCAAGGAGATGAGTAGGAAGCCCAGCCTGGACCAGACAGATAGAATGTTCTGAACTACATGTTCAGAAGACAAATGACTGAGAAGTCCTATTTGTTTTCATTTAACACAGCAAGTCAGACATAATCACACATTAAATACCATTATGAACTATGACCAGTAATAATCCATATTTGGCAAGTGTAAGAGAAAAGCCAGTTTAAGCACTCCCTGTTCAGCAAATCCTTCCCACTAAATTCTACCTTTTCAAAAATCTCAAATCTATAAAAACTCTTGCAAAAATCTTGGGATCTAGTGCACCAAAGCAAAGCAATAGTCATGAGCCCTTTACTAAAAACGACCTGTCCTAAGCCTGTAGCTAAGCATATCCAGATGCTATTTGCTTCTGAATCCCAGTTTATCTCAGCTGCTGGGTAAAACCAGAGGGACCAGTTTTTTAGACACTTGTGGCAAGGCTAAAATTATAAAATAACTCACATCCAAACCCTTAACAGCACCTGGGTAGAAGTGGGAACTAACACTCTTTACAGAGACGTGTGTTCCTCGTACACACAAGTACAGAATGCTAAAAATTGATAATTTTGGCTTTAAATGGACAGAAGGACTTCTTTAACATCTCAGAAGCCCTCCAAACCAGCTGATCTACCCCAGAGACTGGGCAGCTCAGAGCAGGATGCAAGATACATGTCTTTAGTGAATATACAGAATAAGCCCTTTTTTTTGGCTTCTCCAGAATTTATTCAAGCTAATATCTAATTAGAACTGAGAACTTGCTGTGCTCTTTGCTACTGCTGCTATGACAGTTCCTAAAAGCGTTTTGTGAACATCAGTTGTGTGTGGTAGTTCTGCAATGAGCTCCCAAGCTACTGAAGGAGAAGAGAGGAACAACATGAGCTCTGTTTTATTATTGCATAGTACAGATAATGATACACTAACCATATCAAAAGGAGCTTTGTAATTATTGGCTCAGGAGCTCTTGTGGTTATTTTACATTTAACCCACATACCAATTTGGTGTCTGCTGGCACATGGTGGCCATATGGAGGGCAGAAAGCATTATTGCCTACCACAGGAGAACATAATCTGGAAAGCGGAGGAATTTTCATGTGTTGAACAAAGTTCCACCCACATCATAAATTGGTCATTCTGCCACATCATAAGCTGCAGGAAAAAAAAATCACATAAATCTTCACAGAGTCTCTACAGGACTTCAATCAGAGGCTGTCTTCTGTGCAGCCTATGAATGCACAGCATTAGAAAAACAAGCAATAGTCATATGTCTGCTACCAATGCATTTTCTTGTGCAATACTTGTACATATTTTTGGAGCAGTGTTGAAAGGCACACAAACTCTTTCCCCTCCATGAAAATGTTAATGAAACAAATTGTCTCCTGTTTAAGATGGGCAAAGAAAAGTATGGAAATTTATGCAAGATGAGAATACATAGGGATTGTTTGTAATTGTATCTTTTCATCTGTTGACTTTCGGGAATCAAAGTTTAAAAATGGCTGAAGAATATATATATATATATGTGCAATTTTGTGTTGATTATTTTGTATTATCACACACAAAAATATTTCTGTGGACAAAACGCAGTTGCCTGTCCACCTACATATACGTGCTTTTATTTATGTGTGTGTGTGTGTGTGTTCCTCTGCCTGTATGTTTGTTGGGAAGGGGTGCTGTAGAACTTTCATTCAGGTCCTACATGTTTACTAACATTTTGGGCAAGCTGTATGATTCCTTTTTTGAGAGGAGACTGAAAATGAGACAAAAAAAAAATTTGTTTGAAGTTAAATACTCAGTTGTCTTGCTGGTCTTGTACTACAGTATAGCATAAATGGCAAGGGAATTTAAACACATGGAAGGGGGGATTTTGTTTGCATTGCCTAAACAAATATTTTTTAGTAGTATAAAAATAGGTGGAACAGGAAGATAGGCAGGACCAATGCAGAAGAAAAGTATGTTTGTGCCCAATTCACCGGAGAGATTGCTAAAGAACATTTTATCATAATGAAAACATTACCCTTGGAATGCCAGTAAGATCAATGTCAATTCAAGTTGCCTGTTCTTTTTACTTCTAGTCGCTAAACTTAGACTTGTCCTAGAGCTTTTGTGACTAGCTGATTTTTTTTTTATTTCAGAAAATGTTCTCTTTCATTCAAGAATCAATAGCTCTTTGCTAATCCTGGCTTTGCTGCTTGCACTTCTCTGTCAGCCCTTGCTAAGGGCTGTTGCTAAGGGCCAGAGGAAGTGTCCTGTTGCATTCTGCTCAGAAATTGGGGAGGAAAAGCACATTTCTGTGAGGTGCAAATGAAGCACTTTGCCCACTGCTGTCCTGCAACATAGGAAATATGATCTAGCTGGAACAAGCTGCTCATGATTAGGATCCCCCTGCGTTTCAGAATTTTGACAGGCTATTCCTAATCTCATAAAATTAAGAGAGTGCCGTGGTGGGATCTAGAGAGCAATATTTTTCTTACAGTAAAGGACTCCAAGGAATCTATTTCAAAAGGAAACTTGTATAAATTTTCCTCCTTCACTTGATGAAGCTAACAGAAATCTTTCTATGGATTTCAATGAGAAAAGAAAAACCTTTAGTCAGACAGCTTTTCTAATGCTTTTATTTGAAAGCAGCTGGGTGGGAGATATATAAATTTGTTAAAACTTTTTAGACAACAAACTAAAAAATTTAGGGAAATTCTCCATTTAATGATACAGATTCTAGCTGGAGGGAACAGAAACCTTCAGACCCATGCAATACACATAATTTATTTTCTGATGTATTTAATTTTGAAAACACTCTTCAGTTATTCTGATTTTTTATTTAAATAGATTTTATGGTGTGTTGTACAGCTAGCTTTGACAAAATCATATAGTTTTCAAAAAGAGACATACTCATATTGTGGCTTACTATGCCTAGGAAGTCTTGCACAGCCATTACACCACTCTTTCAAGTTACTCGATTAATAACTGATGACTGCATCAATTAGTAGTTTTGCTGCAGAGTTACCCTCCAGCACAGCAGAAATACAGTTCTTTGGAAAGTTGTGTGCAGGGGACGCTGCGCTATCCAGGTTTCTCATGCACGTGAGTTTGGGATCAAACAGCCTGCACTATTGAGGTCATGTGTGCATTGATAAGGAACGATAGTCAGAGTTATATGATCAACATAAACATGAATACATAATCCAATCACATCAGGAAAGCCCATGTGGTTGCATCTGCACTACCCCGTCCGAGGGCTTAACACTGTCTCTATGCTTACTGCTTACAGTGCTAATGAGCCTGTCTTGTCTCCTCTGAACAATCTGTGCTGGAGTTGGAATATATTTCCTGTGGTTCATGAGAAGAACTGGCAAGCAAACAAGGCTGACAGATGTAGTTCAGACTTATGAGGATTTCCTGGTAAGATTGTTTTTTCCCTGTTCAACTAATTGTGAATGTAATGGTGGAGATGAATATCCATTTCCCTTTGTTTGCAGTTGCAAAAGTTTGGCGTTCACTGATGTTTCCTGATGGTGTAGAAAACCCAGAAGAGTAATGGGTTGCTGGAACGATTTGGCCTGAAGATTCTTCCTGTAGACCTAAGCGGATGGCAAACTGAATTATGTGTCCCGCAAGGTGTAAGCCATAAATCAGGCCTGAGCAGAAGTGAAAGTCTAAGTGACCATTAATGTTCTGAACTTCAAACCTCATTTCACCCCTTCGAGACTTGGACAGGACAAAGACACTTTTCCTGCTTTAGAATAAGGAAATAGTGAAAGAGGAAACTTTTGAACTGTATTCTTCAGAAATTCCCAGGAGGCGTGATGAGTGCACTTCCTCTTCCAAGACTATTATGGAAAGCCATAGTGTTCTGAAGGAGGTACAGATGGCCTCTGAAGGCTGGTTGTATGATGCTTCATTCTGTGGGATTCCAAGTCATCATACCCAGCCTGTTACCTCAGAGACAGAAGCTGATGTTTTAAACATGATCATGGAGCTGGGTACCTTCTGGAGTAGTCAGGCTGCATCCTGGATGAATACCGAAGCTGCCAAATGTTCAGCACTGCGACAGTCTCTAAGGGAGCTAGAACTGATATGACCCAGGAAAACCCGCAGCTCTGGGATTCATCTGGAAGCATAACATCTTTTCCATCCCAAGTTAACTAAAGCCTTTCCATTAGATTAGGTCTTTCCTAATCAAATGCCTCTGTGTCATAGGATTTTTTGAGAATTTGTGATGTATGTGTTAAGGAGACTGAGGAAAGGGCTCTTCTGGTAAAGATTCAGTTTCTTTCCCCTGAATAACCATACCTTCCCCAAATTCATGCTTTGATGTAGATAGTAGGAATGAAATACATGTGGTAGAGATATTCTGATTTTGAATGTTCACTGGCTATTATTTTTAAAGATATTTTTAAATAGTAGTTACTACCCAGGATTTTATTGCTTTCGGTACTTATCAAGTAGGTTTCAAATAATATTTGTGTTTGTTCCCTGAGGGTGAGATGTGTGTAAGACCCTAAAAATTAAGAAAAAAATAAATAAAGAAGGGATTTGCCAGGCAAATGCTTTGGAGGAGGATTAGAAAAACTGTCACACAACACAACTGTCACATATGTTTTTTCCACCACCCTCTATCTTCTTTGGTTATTCAGCATGTAAGAATAGTGTTAATTTCCCGAATGCTTACCAAACTTCCCTACAAGACTAGTATCTGCAAATGATATAACTTTTACCCAGAGAAAATGTGTTTGCAGGGAGGATGGGGTGACTTCTTTAATATTCTTTGTACTCAACTAGTCTGCAGTTGTATTACTGCAGTACTGACATTTACTCATTAAATTTTGCCATATGAATTCTTTCCCTCAGCCTTGGTCACCAGTTGAGATTTGCTAGGCTTGAGAAGCTTTAGGTTAGATAATAGGAAAAGGTTCTTCAGTGGGTGGCTGGGCACTGGAACAGGCTCCCCAGAGAAGTGGTCACAGCACCAAGTCTGACAGAGTTCGAGAAGCATTTGGACAGTGCTCTCAGGCACGTGGTGTGATTCTTGGGATGTACAGGGCCAAGACTTGGACTTCCCAGTCTTTGTGGGTCCCTTCCAACTCAGGATATTCTATGATCCTATAAGAAAATGTTGCAATTGAATACTGAGGCCACAGGGACATGCCCACTGGAAAAATGGCAGTGATGGTGTTGGGCATTAGAGCTTTCACCACAGGAATAGCCTATGCAAGTGCTTCTCCATCACTGTGAAAGCAATTGGTTTAACTCAAACTGCCAATGTAGGGCAGACAGAACAAGTAGGTAACTTCACGACTTTTCCAGCCATTTCTGCAAGAAGCATTTGACTACAGCCCACATAGTTCTCATTCTAGTTATTTACCTTCTTTTCACATTGTTGCAGCCACAAGATTGTTAAGTGCCTTTTTAGGGCAGGTTTGAATTCAGTGAGACTACTTACATAAGTAGCTGTTTGCCAATTTGAGCAACCCTTGGTTTCCATTTCTAGGACACATCGTTCAAGAAACTTAGGCCCCTTACGTCAATAAGCTCTCAGTTGCTCCTTCTCGGTCCTGATCCTGCAGTCTGATGACAAGCTTCAGCACAATCCTCATTAAAGTTATTATAAACTGAATAAATTGTGGCTTGTGGTGGATGGTACAGAATTCGGTTGTTTATTTATCCCTGGCTGATTTTCTTGTATCAGTGATTTCTAAAAATGAGAGGTTAAAAGCCTTCAAGTCTTTGTCCTAGATACTGCCATGTCAGTGTGTTTGAACTCTATAGAGGATCATATGTGTATCCCTTTGTAAATGCCATTCCAATAATTCTCCCTTGCATGATTTTTTCTGAAAGGCTCCAAAGTAAAGCCTGGTGGGAATTTTCCCACAGTATATTTGTTTGTATCCAAAAATGCTGACTTGCTGAAATGGAACCTTTTTGTGGGAAAGTATTTGTTCTAGTAAGAAGGCTTCTCAGATTCAGAAGTGAATTTCTGGAAGGAAAAAAAAAAAACAACAAACTTTCACTTCTTTTCCTCAAAATAGATGGCTGCTCACTGCTCAGGCTTTCCCCGGGGAAAATGGGCAAGAGAGGTTCAAACCCCATTGTGAATCAGTGTTAGCCTCTTTCTGGGCCAGCAATGCAAAGCTGAACGGCTTCAGACAGAGTAAAAAGAGTATTCTTATTGGGTTCTGTCTTTTTATGCCTGTTTGGCATTTTTCTCAGAAAGATCCTAATTTCATTTTAATGCTCAACAAAAGCACATTTTAAAATGTCTATTGTTTTCAAAATACTAATGTTTTCCAGATAGTCTCACACTAACCCAGCAGTGATTGTCTTGCAGATCCGTTCATATCTTCTTTAAAATGAGGGTGACAGATACACTCTGTTTGGGATCTGTAACGTATACGGAGTCCTTCTGACTCTTTTTAGGAGACATCTGGGGTTTGAGCCTGCAAATTTTTAAAGTACAAGCTGTTATGAGCTTTAGTTACTTAACTAATGGAGGTATTCATACCCTTGATGCCAGCATGTTACAAATTGATAAAAGTATTTAAAGTCAATAGAAAGATTTCCACCGGACTCGAATGAAAGCGCATTATGTCCTTGCATCTTAAAGTTTTGATCTGACAGCTGATCTTGTCTTATTTTGTCATGTTCACATTTTAGCAAAATTATATCAGTCACGCATCTCTACAATTACAGAAAGAAGTATCAACTTTGTCTGCTTTTTAGAGAGAGAGTGGGAATTGAGGAAATCTGGATCCTTCTCTGACTTAACATTGACTTAGACTATCTGTCATTATTTATTAACTTTAGTAATTAATTTTATGATTTTAAGATGCAAGGAAATTTAAGCACTAGGAAATATAACATTCAGTATAATATTGCATTACAGTGCTTATAATCTTAATTTACTCAATGGCAATTTCACAATTAGGACCTTATAATGCAGTTTTAATGCTCATTTTTTATAATAATGAAGATCAGAATTACACAAATATAACACAAATCATATTTAATCAAGAGCAATCTCAGATAATAACAGCTAAGAATTAGAATTATATGCCACTGAGTTTCTGTGTATCATTTTTCTTTTATCAATAAGTAATGCTACAAATTTTCATAATATAAATCGTTTATATTTGTTTTAAAACATTCTATAATATTGATTGATGCCTTTGGCTGAGTACTTATTGTACAAATACCATAAAAGTTCTCCAACTAATGAGAAAATTAATTTTCCATCCTGAATAACTCCAGTTTCCAACTAGATTTAAATACTAATTCTCACAACATACTAATTGCTTCAAAATGAAAAAAAAAACACAAACCATCAACAACAAACCAAACCAAAATAAAAACACAAGCCCTTACCCCCCCTTAATTTACTATTTCACAAAGCTGGCAGAGGAAGACCCCTGCAAAACAGCCTTCTGTTCATAAAAGTAAATACTGTAACAAAACTGTCCCACCTTTTAAGTTAAGGCTACTATCTGTCAAATATTGTTCAGCCTTACTTCACAAGAAGTCACAGCCTGGTCCTCTCTATCATCTGCTTTTGTCTGTCTTGCATAGTAACCACATCCTTGAATTTTCTTCGTTGGAAGCATGCTGACAAAACAGATGGACTCAAAGTAAAATGCAACACTAATTATTATTTCTTAATCTTCATTTATGAGTTTTACCTTATAATTTAAATTGGAATAATACTCTTACTGAAGTTTATCCCACTTAAACTGAGAAAAACATTCCAGAATTAAGCAAAATATTATATCATAGTGGTTTTAATATATTTTACATTTTATTTTATTACAGTACTATTTTTAAAACTATAGCTGAAATATTTTAGGATATATTTTATGTCTTGAGGTACATTTTTAAGAGTGGTAAATGCATAGATTTCCAGCAACTGGTAATACTAAAACAAACACTTCTTCAAAACAGTGAAGCATATATCAGAAGTCAGTGGTCAGTGACCAAAGAAAATCAACTGACTTTTGAGAAATCCCAGTGTAGTGTGCATTTGTAGGTAGCAGTATTTTACATTTGGAAGCTTTCTCCATGAGTCATGTTCTAAACCTGAGTTGTAACTGAAAGATGTTACTGCTCCAGCCCCGCGTGCCTCCGCAGCCACAAATGCCAAATCATTCTCCAATTATTAATGCAAATGACGAAAGAATAAATAGCTCTGCCTTTTTGCTGAATAGGAGGGCCCCCATAGCATCTCGAAATGTATGTTATTCAGCACAAAGCATCGTAACATTCACAAACATAACACTCCACCGTGTGTTGTATGGATCTGTACTCACTGCTGCAGTGAGAGATTTTGGTGGATGAGAAATAGCCTCTGACAAAACCAGTGGATAAAATTATTAAGTAAAGATGAAACCTCCCCAGAGCTGTGAAACAATAGTTAGCTTACACTAGTCTTGACTCTGAGCCTGAGAATGCAGTGGTTTCTCATGTCATTGCACCAAGTACTTTTGCTACATTTTAAAGCATGATGCAACGGTTTAAAAAGCGGAAAATATATCATGGAGAATATTCTGGCTGAAATCCCAGCTCCACTAAAATCAATGGGAGTTTTTGCTCTGGTTTTATGTCATGCATTGGTTATTTCTCCTCCCTTGTTCTTTTCACTTATACTCCTTTTGGGATACTCTTTGGTACATGCCACTGTATTGGAGTTCATTAAAGCACTGCATGTTTCATTACATAATCAGAAGGCAAGTTTGCACCAAACATAGGAACGTTATTTCTATTTGTAGAAACAAAAATTATGCATTTTTCCTCACAACTGTTGTTTGATAGATATATGATGGATAAGGGGAAGAGGGGGTTTATTAAACTTTAAAAAAACTGACTGTACATCTGTCGCATGCTTTTTTTGTATGTCACCTGTAATATGTGACCTTCTGTTGGATATGACTTAAAAGTAACTGCGTGCCCTGCTGTAAGTTAAACACTAGATCATAAATACCTACATTTTATCTGAAGCAGACAATAAAATAAGAAAACATATTTCCATTTTCTGACTGACCTCAATCTCTGAATGAGGACCCCTGCACATTACATTAGCAGGCTGGGCTCCATTACATTGCTGTATGCTCTGCTCAATCTACTGAAATATTGATTTTTTTTACAGAGCATACACACTGTAAAATCAATATTCTCGTACACACAGTCGAGTGGCAGTGGCATAGCTGGGGCCTACTCTGTGGCCTAGCAGAGAGAGTGTATGTGGAGGGAGTAGGGATAGAGGGGGAACAGGAAGATAGGAGATACTACTACACATGGAAAACTGCAGCAAGATGAAATAGTGCTGATGACTCAAGAGCATGGTGAAGGTACAGACAGGGAGGGTGGAACATGTTTCCTAAATGTAACAAAAAGCCTTGGGAAAGACTTGCCATTTCTGTTTTTGCAGACGAAAGAGCTAAAGAAGGAGAGACAAAATCTAATTGCAAAGCATTTTTCAGTTTATTTCCCTTTCATATACTGAAATTGCGCAGCCTCGGGTTTTGGTTAACAGGTATCGCTGTGATCCTGCAACAAGGACCACCTAAATGCTGGAGTTCACCAGCGCAGCAATGCTGCTGCAGGACAGGGTCCGCACGTCTCCTCCCACGAACACCTTCATGTACACGGCGCTTGTATTGGCGAACGGTTCTCCTGGAACTACTCAAGTGTCTGAAGTACAGCAATAGCATTTTTACAGTTGAGGCCTCCATGACTGGAGTAGCCCTGGATCAGTGCTTCAAACTGTGAGCGGCGTTAGCCTAGTGAACATGCTGAACAGTAAGACTGGATTAAGTTCTAGGCTTTAATTCAATGTAAGAGATAGAAACAATTGCAGGAATTATTTTCAAATCTTTATTTAGGCAACTGTGCACTATCAGTTTACTATGAGTTCCACATGGAACTAGCGGAGTCCTGACACCTTCTCAAGAGGAGAGCAGAAAACATTGTTTTCAGATAGCAAATGTCCCTCAGTTCTTCTTTTGGGGAGAGGGAACACATTCTTCATTAAAAGCTATTATATTCTTTGCAAAGTCCTTCAAATTCGAAGTGGGAACTGGAGATAGCCGAGGATTCTCCTGCTCTCATCCCCCACACCGCAGCTCCGGCTGCTGTCTCGGGGGGAAGCCAGGACACCTGAAGTGGCCGTGTAATCGAGCACGGCAGCAGTCAGCGTCCAGCAGCAACACCTTCGCCCCTGAAACCGAGTCACTGCCCCGCGGGGGCTGCGGGAGGCGGGCCGTGGCCGCCGAGGATGGGGCTGGGCGGGACCCGGCCGGGGCGGTACCGCTGCGGGGCCGGCGCACCGAGAACCGGCGCGGAGTCCCCGCCCCCAGCGGGCCCGCGGGCACCTCCCGCCAGCCCGCTCCGCACCCCCAGCTCCGTCCCCCGGCCCCCGAGCCGAGTCGGCGGGCACGGAGCCCCCAGCGCACCGCCGCCCCCATCCAACCCCCTGCGCGCCACCCCCGCACCGCCACAGCCTGCGGGGCCCCGCGGGCGGCACCGCCCCCGGGCGGGCGGGGCGGGGCGGGGCCGCCTGCGAGGCGGCTTTGGCGCGGAGCGGCGACAGCAGCCGTGACCTCCGACCCCGCCCGCCGCCGGCCAATAAGAGCGCGGCTCGTCCCCGAACCCAAAATTTCCACGTCGGCAAAAGTCAAGATGGAGCGGCGGGCGCGCGGCGCGGGCGGGCGAGCGACACCGGCCACCGCCGGCACCGCCGCCCCGCGGGACGCGGCCGCACCGCACCGGACGGGGCCGCCGCCGCCGTGGGGGCTGCGGGCGGCGCCGGGCGGGCCGGACCTGTTGCGCTCGTCGTCGGGGGAAGGGTTGGCGGGGCGGGGGGGCGCCGCTCGGGTCCCTCCCGCGGGGGGCTGCGGGGCCGCGGGGGGATGCCCGGCGCTGTCCGAAACCGCCGTAGGGCCGCGGCACCGGGGCTGTCAGCGGCAGCCGGCAGCCCCCGCTGGCTGCACCGGCAGAGCTCCGGGCAGCTCCTCGGCCGCGGCTTGCGCAGGGCGGCCCGTTAGCTCCGGGTGGCGGGGGGTGAAGGGGTTGCTTTTTGGGTATTCCTTTAAGAAAAAAAAAAGTCTCTTTGGCTTCTTACCCCCCTTCCCAGGCCAGCGGGTCTCCCGCCGAGCCGCGGGGGAGGAGGAGGGGGCTCCCTTCCCCACCTTTAACCGTGCGCGCCTTCCCTTCCCAGGCAGGGAAACTTGTGCTGGCGGGCGGCCTCGGTGCCGGTACCGGCGGAGGACTGGAGCCTCCGGAAGCAAAGTTCTGTGACACTCCGACTCTGGGTACAATAGCAGTCAGTGCACTACAGAACTTTGTCTCCGGCGGCGGCGGCGGCCCCGGAGCCTCAGGTGGACACGTCACTGCGGGGATGGCGAGCCCGGGCGCAGCCGAGCGCTGGAACCTGCGCTGCAGCCTCGGAATAAAGTCTGTGCTGTCGTGGCCTCCCGCTCTGAAGTTTTGTTGGGGTGTCTTTGCTTTGATTTTCCACGGTAAAAATAGCGCAACATCTGAATACCGAGGGTTGTTTCAGTGCAGTCAGGCCGGCCTGGCTGTCGGCATAAATGTGAAACTAACTGGTGCTTGGTGCAGCTGAGTCGCTGGTGGGTATGTGAATGTGCTTGATGCTGCGCCTAACTGTGCATTGTTTTAAGTGTGTAACACAATATAGTAGCCTACCTAGGGACGGGAATGTGGTAAGACTTCATACTCCTAGCAAAAATCTGAGCCACAGAGCCCTGGTGTAACACAATGCAGTCAGTGTGCTTATTCAGTGTTTAGGCCTTGCCCTGTGGCTCTGGGCTGTTTTCCTCTTTAGGAACCTCAGACTTCAAACTTCAGTTGAATAGTAGCTACAACTTCAAGTCTCTGCATATTCAAAGATCACAAGGTTTGTTGTGAGTGGGTACTGCAAGGCTTCATCCTCACTGATGCAGGTGAGAGGCTTTGAAAGGATAAATGGCACCTGTATTTATTAGTGCAATTGCAAGGTTTTATAATGTAACCTTGTTTAACACCTGCACAATACTTAACATGGACAGTGGCTTTAAGGGCTGAGAAAGGAAGGGCCAAACTCAACTTTTTTCAGTTTAAGTTGATGTCTGGCAGAAGTACAGGAGCTGACCTGGCTTTCAGAAATTTTGCGGAGTTTCTTGATGTGTAAACTAAGCTGTGGAGTTCTTGTGAGGTGGATATAATTAGCTGATCAGCTTTCATCATAATGAGAGTAATATGAAAAAACATATTGCTAGAGGATCAGATGGAATAAGGTACGGCAATTTTTTTTAAATTGAAAACCAGTATGTGCTGTAGAGTATGTTTGCAAGGAAGTCTTTTACAGCAGCTGCATTCTACGGCAGATATGCTGCTTTTATATTTATATATATACGTATACATAAATATGCGTGTGTGTACACATATATGTTAGAGGTCTCATATTCTGTTAGCTTTTTGTAGCTAATGATCCCCTTTGAGCTCACTAGAAACCTAAATGAACTTTTCCTTTCTGCCATACTGAATGTGGAAGGTACAGCAAGATTATACAGTTCATGGAATTGGGCTGGAAACTGAAATGCTATTCTAAGTACATGTTTTTTAGCTCAAACTGTTTAATCAAAGGGTAGGTAAAGTGAGGAGCACTTACTGTATGGCAGCCCATGTGACCAGCTAGGGCTATATTTGGATGCTGGGGGTTTAAGGAATCCTTTTTGCTAACCATTTTTGGCCAATTGCCTGCAGCTTTATGTTGTACAGTGTGACGTCTGCTAAAAAGGACTTGGAGGTCTGGTGTCTGCAAACTGTTTAATCAGTGCAGTTATAGGGAAACACCTTGTACTGTCAGGGCTAAACTCCCACTGTATTTAATTTAGGGGTGGTTCCTGCCTAGCAGGATATGTAATGCAAATTGCAGTTTCCAATTTTTGTACTAAATAGCCTTTTAGAGTGTGTGTGTTGGGGTGCAGTAGAACTTAAAGAGGCTTTTAGATACTCAGATTTGGTGGTTAAAACTCTATATAGATTGTTAAAATTCTGGAAACCCACAGACTGGAGCATTGGCTTACGCTTTCTGGGTAAGTGTAACATGTTTGTAACGTCTTAGCTTGTTGCAGTATAAATTCAGCCCAGACTAGGGGGACAGAATACTGAAGTCACTTGCAGTGGATTGGGTGTGATGGCAGATGGCAAACCTGAGTCCAGCTGTGGTGGGAATGAAGAGTTCATTTGCCTTCTCTTTAAAATGTTACAACTGGAACTGATACTCTGCCTGCTTTAGTTTCCTGGTAATCAGGCTGACCAGTTGTAAAGGCAAGGTGAGTGAATATTGCTTGGCCTCTTGGTAGCCCTCACTTGTGCTTGCCACACGTCTGCAGCATGTTGTACCTCCCGTCCTACAAGTAATACTTGAATAGTGACCTTTTGGTGACACTTCTGCTTTGATACAGGAAATCATGTGGCCTTCAGATAAGAGTAAAAAAGATCTTAACACTTCCGATTTTGTGCTTTATTCTTACACTGAAGTGTATGGGATCTGATAGTACCCTGGCATTTGAACTTTCTCATTTCTTTGCAGTGTAAGACTCACAAAGGAAGCTTGAGGTGTGTGGCAGTGCTTGGGGCCTTGAATGGGAGATAAAGTTTTGGCTAACCTATTAACAGTAGTTTTTGATTAAGATGATGCAGGAATTGGAAACAGAGAAAGAACTGGAGATGCTATTTAATATAAAGTCTGAATGCCAAACTATAAATGCATTTATACACGTTATTTTCCAATGACTCATTGGCATTGTCTGCTTCCCTTCCAGTGCATCACTGGAGACGTACTCTAAACTGCTGCTTTATTTTTTAGTGCTTTTTGACACTTCAGAGTGTCTATTCCAATTACAGTCCTTTCCTCATTGGAAGAGTGGCAAATGAGCATGCTGAGTAAATTACAAGAATTTCCAAAATAGTACAAGTCTGTTATTTGAAGGGGCAGAGGCAGAGGAAATTATACCAACCTATTTATTGTTCTGCAAACTGGAGAAGAATAAAGGAGTTTGCTGTAAAGTACTCTGAAGGTTGAAACTGAAGGGATCTGAGCATGGGCCAGACTCCCTTGTATTGATTTAGCTGTATGTATGTGCTTGAAATCTGGACAGAGGTGCTGAAGTTTGAATTCAGAATTTTAAAAGAGATATATTAGAATTTTAAAATATAAAAGGTATTATCCCATGCCTTTTTGTTTCTGCCAGGTTGGGATCTCCTTAATTGCCAAGATTTAGGTATGTCTTGCACTGCTGGATGATGGGCAAGTGTGCAAGTTAAAGTGTTGTGCTTTTTTTTTTTTTAATTTGTGCTGGGAGAATAACTAGGAACACAGGAAATATAGACTATAGGCAAGTTGCACAGCCTTTAGCTGGTTAGTCTCAGAATGCCACTGCACCTGATAGAGCTGAGGAATGTGCTTACTTTAGTTTCCAGAGATTGGATTTTGAGCTGAAGTTTTAAGCAAAAATCTAACTCTTTTACAAAAAAATGCTGTTAAAAGAGATGAAAACGACAAACCTTTCACATGTGTTTTCATGGAACTGACTTGTTCTGTTTTACTAGAAATAGAGGTAGACTTACTGACTTCTAGCAACTGTGTGATAAACAATTTATAAATAGAGCATAGAGTCTCAGGAAATACAAATAAAGTATTGGAAGTCATGAGCTGACTACCAAAAGCCCTGGAATATTTATATTTATCTTCTGCCTGGGCCGTTATATTCAGGAAACTTCTCTGGAACCACGTAAAGTGAAGTGCCCTGAAAGCCCACCCAGAGCAGCAACTTCTAGAGTCTTGTTTGTTTTGTTTCTGGTGATAGCGATGGTCTTTTCCCAAAATCTTCAGGCAGCAGGATAGAAATGTTTTACAGGATACCCAAGTTACCAACACACAAGAAGTAGAAGTAGAGTTGCAGTATTTGAGGTGGGTTAATGACGCCATTAAGTGTTCTTGGAGACAGAGGAGGCAAACCTGGTCCTGGTACAAACAGGACATTGGGCTATAAGTAAGTGGATTTGTAGGACAGGAAGTGAACTGCTAAGCAATCCTGAATTTATTTTCCATTTTATTTTGGGAGGGAAGTAAAAATTACAAAAACTTGACACATGCCATTCAAATAAGATTATTTTCTTGCATTGTGTAGCAGACAAGGTAAGAACTCAGCCAGGTGCCCATTGTGCTTACTGTACTCTGCAAATAATCTCTGCTGTAACCAGGATTTATTTTTTGGAATGCTAATACTATTGAAGATAGGTCAGAGCAGTTGAGTCTATATTTAAGATATTAGAGGTGGTGTGCTGAAAACTCATCCTAATTAGCTGCAGAATGAGGGAGCTGAAACTTGGCTTCATATAGCCAACATAAAAGTGATTACTTGCTGAATTATATATACGTGTATATTAACTTTCTGAAATGAGCATACAAAATCCTGAGCCTTATGAAAAAACAACATTAGACTATTGGTGAATGATTACCACTTTATTTTGAGTTCAGTTGCGCTGCCTTTTTGTGCAATGACAGTTTTTACCTTGTCTGATGGCTCTTACCTTTCAAGTTTTGTAAACCACATTCTTGCACCAGCACTTTGTCTCTTGCAGAGTTCCTATGAATGTTCTTCAGCTGTAGTAAAAGGATGAATTTCTCTTCTTTTTAAAAGTAAGTCTTGATGCTGAATATTGACCCACTTGCACAGTAAAATATTAAATGTGTTTTGTAGTAACTTGCAGTAGCACTAGTTGTGAAAAATA
Organism: Lepidothrix coronata; assembly: GCF_001604755.1. NCBI lineage: Eukaryota > Metazoa > Chordata > Aves > Passeriformes > Pipridae > Lepidothrix > Lepidothrix coronata. Next base: position 3,222,931 of record NW_016690286.1, on the reverse strand, counting down.
TCATTGACAGTATGAGAGACTCAAACTAATGGCAGTAGCATATTTAACTGGTGTGAGTAGTCCCATTGAGGCAAGCAGAAACTATTTAATACTCTGCATTTTGGTAGCTGGGTGACTCGAATGTGTCTAAATTTATATATATAGTCAAGTAAGTTCAATTGCAGTGAGTTCTATCATTTCTGCTATAGTGACTCCCAGATCCCATTAGCACATCCCCAAATTGTGGCTGACTGTAGTAGTTTCTTCAGGTGCTGCTTCCTTGCAAGAGGCAGAGAAAGGATGGTCTTTGTTTGTGGAAATGTACATAGATACAGCAATCAGCTGTCATCCTTTAGTGTCTTTTTTCACAAACTGAAACACGGGAGGCTCTGTCTGAACATCAGGAAGCACTTCTTCACTGTGATGGTGACCGAGCACTTACACAGGTTGCCCAGGGAGGTTATAAAGTCTCCATACTTGAAGATATCTAAAAGCTGTCTGGATAGAATTGTGGGCATCCTGCTCTAGGTGGCCCTTCTTGAGCATGGGGTTGGACCAGATGACCTCTAGAGTTCCCTTCCAACCTCAACCATTCTGTGATTCTGTAATTCTTTTCCTCACTTTATGCACAGTAAACTATTTTACTTTTGCTTCTATCTTTTTCATATTTCACAGTTTCTTCCATTGCTGCTTATTGTCACATGAGTAATCCTTTCATTAATAAAGCAGGGGGGGAGAAGGGTTACAGAAGGTCAATATTCATCTGAATAAATGTAATGTAAAGCATGTAGCAATCACCTTTGACTCGTGTGTTATTTAACTTGAGTTGAGGCTTAAGTGTTTAAAAAAAATTGAATCCCATCAGAAGTATGTTCATGATTTAACCTTCATAACTAATAAAGTACAGGATTAAATGTGTTTAATGCAGAGGAATTATCACTTTCCTGATGACTCTTAATTGCTTACAACTAGTGGGTTTTGCTATTGAGTTATGGCTGGGCCTGAGGAAGCAACTGAAGCTCAGAGATTTCTTTTGCGTAAGGCTTTCCCAGTGCAGTGATGTCAATGGGCTGATGAGATATTCCTAGTGTGATTGCAGCTCTTAACCAAGTGCCAGTGAGACTTGCTCCTTGCCCCTTCACCAGGGAAAGGGAGCTGTTCTGAGGGGGGGGAAATCATGAAAGGGCATGACAAACCACGCTTTCGTACAGAGGCAAGGACCTTGCCAGGGCAGAAATGTGGATGAGGTGAGGATTTGCTGCAGTTGAAGGTGAAAAGAGCTGCCAAGTAGTGTCAGATAGGTATGGAGGCTTCAAATAATAAGGAATATCTGCTTGGCTGCACTGACTCCTTTTCAAGGTCGCCTGTGTTTAGTCTTCAGGGAGTTGCATCACTGTATCCCCCACACAGCCATTAAGGCAAGAAGCTGATAGTGTAGAGCAAGCCTTGGAGAAAAGGTGCACTTCACACTAGTTGTTAAACTCTTGTAGTCCTTACCTTGAAGAGCAAATATGCTAGAGAGTGTTTGCTTTGCTGCTGCTTTGTGACATACTGCACTCTCCTGCAGGTATGGCTTGAGGGACCAGGAGGAAGAAGGAAATGTAGATACATCTGGGAAGAGAGCAAAAAGTGGGAGAGGATGAGGCAGAGGGTGGAGGGTGGAAGAGGCTGTAGAAGTTGCCAAAGGAGCAAGATTTAGATTCTGCTCTGAAGTTTGATGTCCATGTGACCATGACTTGGTAAGCACTTTTCAAGATGTTAAGCTGCTGGACTGTACATTGACCAAGCTAATTTGGGAGCTTTATGTATAATTACACTGTGTGAGAGGAGCTTTTGCCTCTTGAGATACTTTAATAAGTACCTGAAACATGATGTTAATAAAATACTATAATTACATAACATGGGGCTAAAATTTATGTTGTGCATTAATTTGAAAATAAAAGTAGACTTCCAATTCTGCATTCTTATGGCTTATATCATATAAATCCATTAGTTCAAATATGTCAGCTAAAAGAATGAGGACTTCAAGTACTCAAGCAATTGTTGTTGGCAAAGAAACTATAATTAACTCTCTTTAGAGAGAAACAGGAGACACTATAGAACACTCCATGAAAGTGGAGCTGTGTTAAACCCTTACACAGTAAACAATCAATAGAGTCCTAAAGAAAGAGGGAGGACTCTCAAGTTCTCCAAGGTGAAAGTTTCAGACAACAACGTCATAAGGAAATAAATGGATGACAACAACTTTGGTTTCCAACCTGATGTGTTCTCTGCCAGTCAAATCCAAAATGGAACTGAAAGGCGTGGAACAGTGCATGGAGGCAAAGCTCAGTGGTCAAGAAGAGCTGCTCTCTGGATCACTCCTGGAAGAGAAAACAGGCTCAAGCCTGCAGGAGGGTGCTTCTTTCATCCAAGGCTTTTTCAGAAATATTTTAAAATAACCTCTTCAACTTATGCTCAGTTGTGGGTTTATGTACTGGCTGGCTTGTTGAAATATTAATCTTGTAGTTTCATTAAGCACAATGCATACCATGTGGGTTTGATTAAGAAGCAAGAATAAAAATACAATGAAAATTGAATTCTGTCTTTAAAATATTTAATTACTCAAATTGTATGTTCTTGGCTTAATGGTAAGCATTCAGTTCTGGATTGGTTCACATATTGTTTAAATTTTGGTGTTAAATATAATTGGGATCAAGCAAACAAAATGGGAAGATGTAAAAGCAACTTTTAGCAGTTGGATGTAAATGAAGGAAGGGCATGTGGGCAGTGTAGCTCAGAGCCTAGGTTCACAGCATTTAGTGCTGAGATTCTTCCTTTATTGTTATATGGACCACTTGCTATGTACAGTAAGCAGCATGAAGGCTAGTGAAAGCATGGAAAGCTTGTATTGCAGGCCCATGTTGATTTTTGGTCTCAGTACTTTGAAATCTTTGCGTTCAAATCATGTTAAACCAGCATCTTATTTTTATGGTAATGTTAAAATGATGAGTTTTATACAACCACATTTACTCTCTGCCTGAAAGGAGGCTGTAGTGAGGTGGGGTCAGTCTCTTCTCCCAAGTAACAAGTGATAGGACAAGAGGAAATGGCCTCAAGTTGTGCTAAGGGAGATTTAGATTGGATATTAGGAAAAAATTCTTCACTTGAAAGGTTGTCAGGCATTGGAACAAGCTGTCCAGGAAAGTGGCTGAGTTGCCAGGACATGTAAATGTGGTGCTTAGGGACATGGTTGTGATGGACTTGGCGGTGCTGAGTTAACAGTTGGACATGGTGATCTTAAAGGTCTTTTTTAACCTAAACGATTCTATGATTCTATTAAGCTCACTAAGACAGATATACTGGTGGCAGTCACTGTTTCAATGTAGAAGACAATAAGTGGAAGTATTGCTAGCTATGTAAAACTTCCAATGAAACGTTGTCAGTTGCATTCAAAGTTATTGAATGTGAAAAGAAACCTAATAAAACACTTTGAACTACAAATGGATTTTATAGTTTCCAGACTGAAATTATTTCCCTGCACTAAGAATAAAAAACATTTGAGAGGACTTGCTGTTGGATCATGTTTTGCCAAATTGATGCTATTTATTCTGCTTCATAAACTGTTATTTTGGGGTGGAAAAAAGTTGAATGATATATGATTATCTAAATATATACATATAAACACACATATATGGATGTAAAAACTATAGCTTTATATTTTGATCTTTATGAATTTTTTTCAAGTGCATGGTATACAGAAGGGATTTTTTTGAACATAGATTTTGTATAGCCAAAAAGTAATTCACTGCAGATGCTAATATGTCTGCTTTTTTTGAGGTAAGATTTGATTACACCACATGTAATAACAGAGTGGTTGCATGCGGAGCGGGGGGAGGAATACCTGTGTGCAGCATTGGGCAAAGGATGTCAGCCCTGCCAGCTTGGGGAATTCCTTTTGAGCCATGAGCGTTGCAGCAAAATATCCCTCTTGTCCAAGGCACTGTATTCTCTTGAGGAAAAGGGACAAAGAATTAAAGGACGTGTTCACAAGCATAGGGAAACTTCTCATGACTTATACTGTATAGACAAAGTAAAATATTTGGGAGGTAAGTAAGGTTAGTACTGTGAACGACTGAAAAAGTGGGGAAATCCAAAAGTGGATTTGCCATTCTACTTGGGGGAGTTGGTTTTTTTTTTTTAATTATGCAAATATTTTCATCAAATAGGGAGTAAAAGTTATATATAGAAGAACAAACACATGAAGGATGTGCTGTGGAAAAAGGCATGCAGCTAAAATTTTTCAAGTGCTTTGAGTATCAGAGTTTGGGAGATGCAGTTAGGCTGTGATGCATCCAACAGAACTGGTTTTGGAGACAGTATTTGTATATCTATTTGGCCCGATCTAGTAGTTTTTCTAAGGGTAAGGACTATACCACTGTTGCACAAATATCCTCAGTGATAAAACTGGGGGACAACAGGAAATGAGTAGGGGCTCTGAGCAGCTTTGGATATAATTGCTAGATATAAAGTAGAGGATGATAGGATCTTGTTCAACCAAAACAAGTGAGTGAGAAGCTGGGATGGCATGGAGAAAGCAGGATGGTTGGGCATCTGGCATGCAGAGAGGTGATGCAAAGCCTCTGAGAACAGAGAATTATGTGAGGAAGTTTGTGTCTTTTGTGGCTGTTTGAATCATCAGTTGCCAAGCAAGGCTGTGAAGATGCCATGTATTTGTAGGAGCCAGATCTTAATAAAGAGAGTGAGGAGCTGAAGGCATTTGTTAACAAAGACACAGTTACTGTACATGATGATGGAAAGCACAAAACGCATCCCAGCCAGAGGTGCTGAGGAGTTCTTAGTGATAAAACTGTCAAAACTGGAGCCTGGTGGTTTAGGTGGTAACAGGAGCAAAGTGCTGATACATTCAAACAGAAAAGTAGCTTTGGCTTTAATTCATAGATGTGAAAAGTTTCATACCTATTCGTGAACAAACATTATCTGTAACTTGATGTAACACATTCTTTGTGCTCACCTAAATGAACTGGAAAATACTACTTCTTAAATTGACAAGTACATGATGTGCAGATTGAATATAACCAGAGAGAGATTTACTGTTGCAAATGTACTCTCTGTAGTGTGTAACAAGAGTGCTGTGAAGCAAAATCTGGACCTAAACTGCATGCCTACCCCTTGTCTCTCAGACAACAAAACCTATGTTTTTGTGGGGACATAGCGTAGACAGTGAGCTGGGCTGCAGCTCTGGAGCAGGTCTTTCAGGTGACAAATAAGGCTGCCAGCAGTAGGATGCACTGGTAGTGTATTGCTTGCCCACAAGACTTCAAATGGAGGTGTTTTTGGACTTGTTGGGATTTCTTTCTAAGCCGTTGAACCATCCCCATTTATGACCATCCCCACAGTATTATAGGGGAATACTTGAAGAGTGAGGAAAGTCATCTAGGGGGTCACAAACCTAAGAAGGGCTGGAGACAGTTTATATTGGCTTGAAATGAAGAAACAACTTATTGCTCAAGTTGAAAACAGAAGTGACTTTCTATGCTTGATCTGTGTCCAAGCGTTCTGCTGAAGATGTGGACAGTCCATTGTGTATTGACAGTCATGCATAGTCTTAAGTGTTTGTGTAGGCTCATAATTAACATGATCCAGCCTTCTCCTGATAGGACTTGTTTGATGTTTTTATTACTGCTTTGGACTGAAAAGCTGGACCTACTCGTGCAGTGGGCCTCCCTTTTAAAGGCACTGGTCTTCTTGCCTTGCTGAAGCACTGATGTGCAATGTGCCTACGGGAGCTACCTATCATGTTTTGGAGCTGGTGACTGGGCAACGTCAATGTCTAGGAAAAAGACACCTTTGGAAGCATTTGAATCTGCATGAGAAACTGTAAAACCAGCAACAGGCATCTTGTTAAATGCATATATTACATTGTAGCCTATTTAAAGTTTTTAAAGTTCTTGCTTTTCAACAGTCATTGTCCCCATTCAAAAGTGCAGAGGTTTTAAACATGTTCCATTTTAATGTGAACACCAAAGACAAAAAAGAGAGCAGGCACCACAGGGGTTAAGGTGCTTACTAGCCAAAAAAGAAAGGAATAGTAACAGGTAGCAGCCAAATGCAAAATGACTGGTTTTGGCCTGCAGTCTTTTGGCAGGGAAAAATTTAAAAGGTGGATGAGAAAGGCTCCCTGCTAAATAGTTGCAGTAACGAGACAGTCCTGTGCATGCCCATGGGCAATATCTGCACCAATAATCCTATCAGTTTGTGTCTTTCTGTGTCATGCTGTCCCTAATGAATAAATCCCTCGATATGCCAGAGACATTTATTGCTGATACATCTCATAATTTCCTTAGCATTGCTTCTCAAAATTATTCTATGGGAGAACAAAACTAAAATCTGTCTTTTCACTTCAGCACTTTCAAAACAAAAAGTCTGTAGTGTATCGCAAGTGTTCAGTTATTCAAAATCAATCCTTCCTATGTATATTTAATTCCTTATTCTTGCATTTAAATCAGTACAATTCTGCCAGGAAGACACATATTGAGGAGTTATCTCATAAAAGAAAGAGTCAAGCTTGTCTGTCTTTTTCAAGGAGATACCAGACTGCAAATAGATTATGAAACATTACTTAAGTCATTACTAACCACAGCCTCACAAAAGAGGAACAATAAAATCTCAGATTCTCTATGTGGATTTGAACTGTACAATCAGAAAAGTTTCTTAATGGTGGAGTTGCATAGAAGACAAAAGAAAACCAGCATATATGAGGTTGCTAGAAAACAGAATGATCAGTTAGAAGAGTTTTGCTGACATTATATACATTCATATTGATAATTACAGGACTCCTTCTCCAACCCCCCCACGTTTTCTTAAAGTATTTAACAGTATCTTAAAACCTAAGCTGGATAGAAATCTGCACCTGAGTTTCTAGGTTTAAAAATGAAACCTCAATGCCATAATTTCAATTCTTTCATAGGTTTTGTTCACATTTGAAAGCTGCTAAACAAAACAAAAGTAAAAAACCACGTTTTATATTCCAAAATAAATGATTCTTCACCTTTAAATATGGAGTTCCTTAGCTTTAGTTATTTGTAGTATGAGCATTATTCATCTGAGCTCATGCACTAGAATATTTATAACTCAGAGCAGGAGAAGTGAAAGACATCAGATCTAGAGAAATATTTCCTTCCTCCGTGCTGGGAGGAATCTGGCTGCTGCTGTTCATTAGTGAAGGTTGTGCAGCAATGTTCTGCAATAAGTGACGCTGTGGCAGCTTGATGGTTGGTTTTGTATGAGGTATTAAGGGCCACCCTGGAAAACCAGCTTCTGTTTAAATGCCAGTCAAACAGTCGACAAAAGTGATCCCAGCAACAGAAACAAACTGCTTTTTAAATCACTTCTGCTTCCAATGCAGCTCAAAACAGAAAAAAATATTCGCTGTGAATGAACGACCTTACTGTATCATGGCCCTTGCTCACATGTGCGAACACTGCACGCACCTTTGAAAATTCATTCTGCCCCAGTTCTGTCAATGTGCAGCATCCCATTTGGAGCTGATGGTCGTCCTAATGGGAGAAGGGTAGAAACAACAGCAAAGAGTGGACAGTGTATTTTCAAAACTAAAGCAAAAAATAAGATAAATGTGCTCATCCTCAAGAGCTCCATAAATATGTGTAATAGTATGATCCTATTTTGCGGAGGTTTGTTTATTTCTTCACCTTAAAAAAGTAACAAAGACTGATGAACAGAATAAACTGTTAAAAACATGGAGGACATCTGAAGCTCAAAAGTCAGAACATAATTTCCAGGACTGGTGGCCATTACTGTTAATTCTGTTAATCTGCTCTGTAACCTCTTACGTAATTAGTTTTCAGTTCTTTCATTGATGGATATCTCTTGAACTGGGAAAAATCGAGTCCCTATTGGTATGAATGATAATATTTTTAAAAAAATTTAGAAGACTCATAAGTTTTACCATGGTCCTGCAGCAGTTGTACCAGCAGGCCAGTATTATGTGTTCCCCTGCAAGTCACAAACTGCTTATGGCAATGGTCACAATTCTGTCATGTACTTACGTAGTGGTAAGTAACGAAGGCTTCCTAGTGCTGCTATAGAAATAACATCACCAGATAACAGCAATAATGATGAGCTCTAAAAATTTAAGTGACCATCTCCCGCCCAGTTATCCTTGGCATTAAAGCCACTAATCCATATGAACCCAGCTTTATTTTATGGTTAACCACCAATAACAATATTAAGTGAACATTAGATTTTATCATACTCTTTACACAAGTGATGAAAGCCCTCTTCTCCTCACATTAATTGAAAGTGGACTGGTTTTTTTGTCGCAGTGAAGGAACTCAATTACCTCTGTTACTTTTTTACCAATGTCAAAGTGCTTGTAGGACTTCCAGTGTGTTTCTCCCTCTGAACAACCCCGGCAGAGGTTCTCAGGAAAGAATGATGTGAAGCCAGGACGGCCTTTGTCAGCCCTCAGACTGACTCCCTCCCTCCACCAGTGCTTACAGAAGCTGACGGAGATCCTTCAGAAAGCAATAATGAAAAATGTTAAATTTGTGTGTTTGGCGTTAATTCTGTGCATCCACTAATTCCACAGACCAGGTTCTGGGGTGTATGGACCAAGCAGGAACAGTGCCCTCGTTCAGCTGGCCTGGAGCATCAACAGGACAAGGACCAGACTAGACCTCCAGAAGTAATTTCAAAGGCCATGATAGTCATCAAGATCCATCAGCAAACAAGGTACTGGACACCAGCTGCCCAGGCATGCCCATTTCACACAGCTAAGAACACCAACACACCTCTCCCTCCCACTCAGCCACTAGCAAAACCCACTCCTGACGTAACCTGACTAGCAAGACATTTTTGAATTAATTTCCTTCTTTCAATAGCCTCTTGAGGGTTTCAGATACCTGAGGGGACTTTACCTCATCAAATAACCCTTGTAACACTCACTATTCCTCACCTCAAGACCTATAAAAATTACACTTTTTCAATTCTTCTACCAAGCTGCTTCTGCCTCATAAAAAAATCCATATTCTTCCCTACAGTATAGAAATCCTCCCAGTAATTCCAGCCACTTGGCACTGAGAAACAAAAGCTAGTATAAATATGCAGTGATATTGGTAAGCAGAAGGCTAAGAACCAGCCTGCTGAAGCTGCAGAGAAAGACAACAGAGGAGCTAATGTTCTCCTTATCTGGAAATGTCAGTGCTTGATAGGAATCACTTGAGGCATTTGAAACTGGTTCCATTTTACAGAAACTCAAATTAGCAACCCACAGAGTACAATGCTGAAGCAAATGGCTGCTTTCCTTCCAAGCTCTCCAAAATAATTTGTGGAGAAGATGCTTTGCTCCCTCAGGAGGTCAGACAGCATATTTTCCAATGAAACTCTAGAAATATGAAAAAAAATATCTGAGAAACCCTTTTGCTAGTGCCAGTATTTTAACTGCATTCTCACATATATAGGCTACTGGTTTTCCTCCAGGAAGGAAAGCATTTAATTTAAAGATCAACCCTTATACTTTTCTATGGTATAAGAAAATTCAATTTGAATTAATTTCAAATTTAATTTCAAATAATCTACTTTGAGTGTACTGTTGAGCTAGGAATTACGTAGATATGATTAATAAATGGTGATATTTAACAAAAGGGAAAAATTTCCCAGAAGAAATATTAACTAACTACATTTCTTTTCCTTACAATTTCTTAGCTCAATACACTTAATGATGTCTGTACTACCTACGACACTTTGTATTTAAGCTCTTCTTCTTAAGAAGAGCTAATATAATACTTTAACTTTTGTTCATTTTAGTGCTAACACTCAGTTTGGGGGAAGAAAAAAAATTAAGCAACCTTTCACATACTGTAAATGGTATAATTCATCATCCCACTCATACATTGTTTATGTGATTGCTATCATGCATGCTGATTTAGGACACTGATCCATCATTTCCTATGTTCTGGGTTGGCAAGTGGCTCCGTCTTAACTCATTCCTCATGTGTCCTGGGAATGCACCCATCAGAAAAAATTCCCTGCCACTCACTGAAGAGCTCAGAACACATCTTTTTTTGAGTGAAAAGCATGTCTTAAATCTATGGACTGTCTGAACAAAGCTTGCATGCAAACACGAAAAGTAACTCTATCTTAAATAATGCAAAAAAAAGTTTAAAAATTATGAATTCTATGAAGAGTGGAGCAAATATGCCCAGAATATCCAAGACTTCAGTCAGTGATCAGTTAGCTGTAAATAATGGTTAAATTTGGGGAAATGGGAAATAAGATTCAATTTGTTTATGCCTCAGGTGTGGCACTTACAATTTTTGATCAATATCTGGTAGGTTTGTAAATATTTTAAGACTGAACCTACCCCTTCTGCATGCAGAAGGTTAGATCCTCAGCTGCCACAAGATTTGTAACTGACGAATGTCTATAATTAAGCAAATTACATCAAGTATAGTTTTCTTTATATGTCTGCTTTTTGGTAGGACGTTTGATATTTTGAGACATTAACAGGTCTGAAAGACTCCCCAGGGACCACCCGTTTCCACCTACTGGCAGACCAGTTTCAGTGCTTGGTCACAAGCTGGGGACATGGAGGCTGGGGCACCATCTGACAGTTATCACTGCATAGGTTCCTCTCTGAAAAGTCAACACCCTTTGGCCACCCCATATATGGGACATGATGTTTCTGCACATAGCCAATTTCAGCCCCAGAGAATTATTGCTGTAGCTGCTATCAGATTCCTTGGGGGTGTCACTGCTTCCTTTCTCTGCCAGGGACCTTCCTCCCATGGAGGGATGAGGCCTATTTCTTTCCACATCTCCCAAAAAAATTATAGCAGTGGAGACTTTGCCTTGAACTGTCTTTGTTTGGAGAGCTCCCTGATGCTCCTTCCCACCAGGCTTCTGATATGTTGCTGCTTTTTGAGATTAGCTATAGAAATTCAGTTTTCACACAGCTTTGGTAGAACGCCCCTGTCCCCTATCTCTTCAGAGGGAGAGAACAGCTGTAATGACATCATGTATTGGTGCAGCCTGCCATTCCCCAACCCATGGGGCCAGGAGTATCAAGGATGTGACAGGGCTTGAGAACAGACTGGGTAAAATGTATAACCACAAGGAGGCAGTGATATGGGAAAGGAAGATGATTTTGGTAAAGGGTATCCCTCACCTAGGTTATCAGTCTGCATGGAGATGAGAGCTCCCACTACAGATCACATGTGCCTGGAACCAATATGGATCATTTCAACTAAAAAATACACACATTCTGTAAAGTTGTCTTTTTTCCCCCAAAATTCAGTTCAGGTAAACTCCATGGCTATTGAGAACAGTTATTGCCTTCATATGGAGAGCTTTGCTTTTGTATGTATCTAATAGGAGCTTGGTTTTTGAGATAAGTCCAATTTGATTGATTTCTTTCATCTGTGGGAAATGTAATTTCTAAGTTGCCTTTATTTTGGTCATTCATCAGATCTAGGCATCCTTACTATCTCATAACATTGCTGTTATGTAAATACTGCCTAGAAAATGTTATGTAAAATTAGTTAATCTCATCTAAATGCATTTGGCATAGGGCTTTGGTTTGAAGGAATTCTTAAAAAACTACAGTTTTATAATGTAAGTGGCCAATTTTTCATCTAGGTCTGCTAACCAGTTTGGTTAGAAAATGTAGAGGTCATATGGCCCTCTAAAACAAATCAGTAACGCAAAGTAATAATGGCAGCATGAAGCAGAATAGTTTTCTGTCGGGGAGGAGAAATTTATGTAGGGCAACAGTCTGAGGCACTCCTAGGGCATCAGTGGAGTGCTGTGGGAGCAGGGGCTGGAGCAGGACCGTGGGTGTCACAGCAGCAGTCCTGGAGTCAGAAGATGGGATCCATGGCCTTCAGCCACCGCCATGCTTGGGGGTAAGGGCTAGGTGTCAAAAGACTTTAATCAGGCTTCCTGTCAGATTAAAGACTGCTGAACCTCGTAAATAATGTCCTCAGCGTTTAAAGAAGAGGGGAAGAATCATCAAAGGGAAAGACTACAGACTTACCAGGATAAAAACATTCTGGTTTCTCAGGCCCTGGTGTATCTGTGGGAATATTTTGTGATTAGTGCCTTGTATCTTTTACCTCTCTTTCGTGTTGTACTGATAAGAAATATCTTGGTGCATGTGTGGGAGCTGAAGGCCAGCACTTTAGGAGATTTCAAGGAGGCATCCATAAAAGCACTGAGCAAGTCTGTTTGTTTAGGGGAGAGAACCCCAGCCCTGGGTGCTAGCTTTTGTTGATATGCCTCCTTCTATTTGGAGAGAAGCTGATGAAGGCAGTTGACTATTCTCCCTGTGGAAATGAGAATGGGTCTGCAAGAACATACCTGTGCTAGCGATGCATCCCAGTGAGGCACCCTTCCCACCATCTGCACTTTGGATGTGAAAATATCACCTGGTTCTAGTGTTGGTTTTTTCAGTGATAAGTGTTGAGGATAACAGGCATAGATGCTTGTTTCCTTTCAGCAAAACTGATATCCTGAAGGCTTCTGTTTCCAAAATACAACATGGAAAATTACTCTCTAAACTTTGAAACTTTATGTGTTGTCACTCTCTTTTTAGCAGATTTGAGAAATTGTTATTTCACATTGGCAAGAGTTGTTATTCTGCTTCTTTGGAAGGAATTTGTCACTGGTAACTACAAAAAGAGATATTTAACAAGGCATTTAAGGCAGAAAGGCTATTTACATTTGTCTCAGGGAAGTTACATGAGGGTCTGTGATACTTCATCTGAAAGGCTTTGCTTATCATAGTTGGAACCATATGGTCAAAGAACAAAAGCATTAGTCTTTGCTAACTAAGGAATAGTCTCACTTTAACAAACCATCCATCTGGTGACATTTCAACCCGCAACTGTTAGCAAAGAGGACACTTTTATGCAAGCACAAAGCAAAACCATCAGATAACTGCTGTGCTATTCTGCCCTAGTCAGGCAATTCAAACCCTGCCATCTTTCTCTAATATAATTTGTATTATTTTGTTTACTACTTACTCTTTGCAAACTGCAATGAAGGTGATGTGGAAATGACTGTCACTTTCCAAATTTGACATTTGAAAATAGAATACCATTGGCACAGAGACTAGCTCAGATAATAGTTCAGATTGTGATGAGAAGAAACTTCTACATATCTTCTAGGACTGATTTGCATTTAATTGTGAAGCACAGATATGTTTGTTTTGCTCGTGTCTTATGTGGCTATTCAGATGATTCAGGGAGAAAGAAGTGGTACTGGAACATATCCAAAGATAGTGAAGGGTCTGGAGCACAGGTTTCATGAGGAGCAACTGGGAAAGCTGGGTTGTTTAGCCTGAAGAAAAGAAGCTCAGAGGAGATCTTATCACTCTCTACAACTACCCGAAAGGAGGGTGTAGGAGGGTAGGGGTCGGTCTGTTCTCCCAAGTAACAAGAAATAGAACAAGAGGAAAGGTCTTCAAGTTGTGCCAGGGGAGGTTTAGATTGGATATTAAGAAAAATTTCTTCACCGAAAGGGTTACCAAATCTTGTCTTAGGCTGCCCAGGGAAATGGTTGAGTTGCCATCCCTGGAGGTATTTAAAAAATGTGTACATGGGGCATTTGGGGACAAGGTTTAGCAGTGGACTTGGCAGTGCTGGGTTAATGGTTGGACTCAAAGGTGTTTTCCAACCTAAATTACTCTGTGATTCTATGATTCTATGGCTTAGAAATCCTGAATTACCCAGTACTTACATCAGCAGGCTTAAACATTGTTCTCCACCTATCATTCAACTGTTATATGTCTGCCCCATCATCCACTCATGGAACAAAAACAATAGCCAATGGCTAATGATATATTATAAACTGCTGGATTATGAATTATTACCATGAGAAATTTGTTAGCCATACAGATGGGGTTGCTGGCTGATGAGAATCTCAGCATGAGCTGTCAATGTGCATTTGCAGCCCAGAAATCCAACCATACCCTGGACTGCACTAAAAAGCAGTGTGGTTAGTAGGGCAAGGGAGGTGATTCTACCCCTCCACTCTGCTCTCATGAGACCTTAGAAGGAGTACTGTATCCTTGTCAGCACAGAAAAGATATGGACGTGCTGGAGCAAGTCCAGAAGAATGCCACAAAGATGATCAGAGGGCTGGAGCACCTCTCCTATGAAGACAGGCTAAGACAGTTGGGGTAGTTTAGCCTGGAGAAGTCTCTGGGGACACCTGGTAGCACCTTCCAGTGTCTAAAAGGGGTCTACAGGAAAGTAGGAGGTGGACGTTTTACAAGGACATGTAGTGACAGGACAAGGGGTAATGGCTTCAAACTGCAAGAGTGTAGGTTTAGGTTAGATATTATGAAAAAATTCTTCACTATGAGGGTTGTGAGGCACTGGCACAGGTTGCCCAGAGAAGCTGTGGATGCCCTATCCCTGGAAGTATTGAAGGCCAGCATGGATGGTACATTGACCAACCTGATCTAGTGGAAGATGTCCCTGCCTATGGGGATTGGAACTAGATGGTTGCTTTCAACCCAAACCATTCTATGATTCTGCACTTCTTCTTTTTGTAAATATCTTATAATAATACAAATTACTTCACAGGCTTTGGAAAGGATTTTTTAAACACAAGAGGCTCAACAGAAACTTCCTTGACTGACTTGGAAGAAAATGTTGAAAGATGTGTAGTTTTCAGTCTTGCTTGGGTACACTTAATTTTTGGAGAAGCTACCTGTGGGCAAGTGAGAAGAGCCAGGCCCTAAGATCTGGATCACTAGGATACAATTTTCTTCACATGTCCAGGCTATTTTGTCTCAGCTCTTGATCTCTTAATATGAGGTCCCCTCAGTACTGACTACTGCTGATTTGGTATTCTGCACCTCTTCATCATTAGCTGCATTCAAATCAACAGATCTTTTGGGACAGTCTCAAACAGCTATTCTAGAGTAGCACTCTTCTGTCCCTGTCATATATGCGCTAACTAGAGATCAAAAACTCTGCATTTCTTTTCCACCTGAGCCACCTTGTGGGCCCTTTTCCTATAGCAAAAATGTTACTTTTAAGAGAAAAGATACCATTCACAGTGTGCATTTCAGGGAACCATAATGCAAACTGATGAAGAAGACAGCAGCACTGTGGGACTTGACGCATCATTGCTTGGTCATCAGACTCTTCAGTGACCTTTTGGAAAAAAATTACCTTGTTATGATGTAGTTCCCAGAAGACCAACATCTCAAAAATCAAGACTGAGCACCTGGACAGTCATGTCCAGACATAGACATGGACGTGGGTATGGCATCAGATTTGCTCCCTTGATTAACGCTGATGTTGCCAGGACTCTCAAATACATTTAGCCAAGTTCATCAACGGATTTTCTTGACACTGCTCTCACATCAGAAAGAAATCTAGGAATTCACAAAGTTAGGTTTAACATTGCCTTACAGCCCCTGACAGAGAAGCCATTCTATCAGTGGAGACGGGAATCATTTGTTAGGGTGCTCTTCTCCTTATTATACAAAGTATCTTGAATAATGTCCCAGGGGCAATAGTGTGGGAGAAACTTAAGCCAGTGAAAATTCAGTGGGTCCATGTGAAATGGTTTTCATAGAATCAGAGAATGGTTTGGCTCAGAAGGGACCTTTTAAGATCACCTAGTCCAACTCCTCTGCTGTGGACAGGAATATCTGCCACTAGAACAACTTGCTCAAAGACCTGTCCAACCTGACCTTGAGCACTTCCACTGATGGTACTTCCACAACTACTTTAGCAAATGAAAGGAAGAGTTTAACAGAAGGGGATTTCTGTGTCCTTCACAGCCAGCCCACTGAGGATTTGTTATAATTTTTTCACAAGCAAAGAGCATTCAGATGCTTCTAGACTCCATCCTTGGGTTTTTGAATCACATATGGCAAAAAATAGGATAAACAACAATGTCAGCCTCCAGAAGTCAGCATGGTGTGCCCCTCTTTCGGCACAGGACTCTCTGATCTGTTAGTACCACATCTCTGGCTCCTCTGGAAAGGAATATGCAGCAAAGACGACATTTCTTGATGATATTTTCTTGCATATAAGTAGTGGACTGTGGGTCCCAGGGCTCCTTCTCAGACACAGAGTTCTTAGAAGTCGCTATGGTGCTCCAGAGGTGAAGGAACTCACATATATGAGCAGGGAGGGTTTGATCACTCAGTTAAAAGAAGAGGCCCCATAAAAATACTTCCGCTGTGCTGCATCTGAAGTGTGCCAAAACCTGGCCTTGGCAGGCAGCAAGGGGAGGGAGGTCCAAAGGTTTATTTATTAAGTTCCTGGATGGGCTGTTGAGCAGGTAGGTGGGGAACTCTGGACATTGCTGGCTGTAGAGGTGAGCATGAGGGCAGCACTGCTGCTCAGTATTTTTAGTGATGAGGAGCAAAGTACTCACTGTAACCCCATGTCAAGGAGCGCGGGGTTAACACTCAGCTTGCTGTGTGTGCTTGGGTGGTAAGACCAGCAATTGTCAAATTTCCAGCCTTTGCTTGAGGAATTTATCAACATGAAAACAAACAACCGACATGTTTTCTGTTTCTCTTGCATTTCTCAGGGTTGCTGAACAGATTTTTCAATTCTTCCAGCTCCATGGCAGAACTAAAGGTTTGGTGTGACTGTCATTTTCCTTCTTTCCTTCCTATCCCTTTTTTTTCCTCTCCAGACCAGAACCACCTGGAGGGCAGCACCTTCCTGATGCCCATAGTGCTTGGAGAAAACCCAGCACAGGCTAGGTGATGATTCCTTGGCCTGCTAGTCTCAAAACTTATTTATGTGAATGTACACCATCACATAGAAGTTTCTTTCTGTATCAAAATGAGAAGGTTTGGTGGGTTTTGGTTTTTTTTCTGTTCAGATTAAAGGTAACGTAAAGAGTGTTTTATCTGCTGTGGGCTGTGCTTTGAGTTTCTGGGTTGCTCCATCAGAATCTGCTGATAGTGCTAAGCCCTGAAATGTGAAAACAGCTACTTTAGCTGACACATTACCAATGCAATGACTACCTTTGTGATGCCTGCACAACACACACAGAAAACACATATATAATTTTAAAAGGCTTCTTTATGAAATTTATATTGGAGCAATTCTGAAACAGCATCTTTGCCTGCCTGGCACTGTTGTCTGCCCATAGCTAAGATCAGGCTTTGCTCCATACCCTGAAAAGATTTGGATTTCAAATTAATTTGTGCCTTTTAAAAAACACAAAGGCCCACAAATATTCCAGGCAAAATTTGAGATTATTGCCCAGTGAGACAATAAGCTGTAAGTGCTCTGACCTCGCAGTATCACTAAATTATTATGTTCCTGAACAATACTGTATTGTGGAAACAAGAAGCACTGGCTGCAGCCTTCTGTTATCAATCAGCCAGCAGTACAGCAGTAAAGTTATTTAACTCCCACTCTCAAAAACACACCAATCAATACCACTGTGTATGAAGCAGATATGGACAGCCAGACCTTGATCTTTAGTTAATTCTAAATTACTATTAGTTCATAAATGCCCAGTCTTAAGATGCGTAAGCAACAGGATATTACCATTGTGAGTATCTATATTTCTCAAAACCTAGAAGAGGCATCTTAGACCACAGCAAGTTGGGAAAAGCACACACAGCTGAGCAATTGCAACTGCTTGCTATTTTTAAAAGCAGTTCTCAATTTCTAGCTGATGTCACTAACTAAAATGAATTGGGTCTGTGCAATGATAGCACATAGTCTTTGTTCCTAAGGCTTATGCCTCAGCCTTTTAAATTCATTCACTTATGTCTTAAAGTCCTACTGTATCAAGCTGGGGTTGGATTTTAGATATGCTTATTTAATTTGTACTTCTTTTTTTATTTTTGCACAGATGCTACTTGACCTCCAGTTCTACCCCTCTGCTTTGGGGAAGAATTTTTGCTTTTTTGTTTTGATTTTTTGTTTGTTTGTTTGTTTGTTTGTTTTTCTGTTTGGTTGGTGTTTTTTCAATCCTTTTTGCATCATCGGGCTTTGCACTTTTAATTCTGTCACGGGGAAGGAGAGGGAATAACATGTCTGTGGAGACATTTGTATGCAGAGGGATGCGCGGGCCTGTGCACACCTGTGGTGTGGGCACCCACACGTATAGGCCCTCACATGGATAAGCACTCGCACGTATAGGCACACACGCACATTTATTCCTAATTGCAGGCATTAGGAGGATGAAGAGCTCCATAGGGAATCGGGAGGAGCACCCGGCGCGGAGCCAGCGGCTGCGCGGTCGCGGAGCTCCCCCTGCTGTCCGCCCGCCGCCACGCCGTGCTCCTCCCGCCGGTTGAGCGGGGCTGTGCGGGATCCTTAGGAGAGGTCTCACACCTTCCTGTGTGGGAAGCAGGTCCCAGGTACCCACCCGACTAACTAAAAATTTCCCAACACAACACCACACCACACACGTTGCTGCCAAAACCTCTGTTGCCTAATATGAGAGGGAAGGCTTGTATGATGTCCCTACTGCAGGCAGGGATGAGCCATGGACCTTGCAGCCAGGGAACTTCTCTGTCACTCTGACAGAAGCATCATTCAGTTTGAACTGAAAATGACCTAAAGCACAGTGTTTCCACTGAACAAGAATCGTGCTTTCTGCCCACCTCTCTCCAGCCTGACCTGTGTCCCCCTTTTATACCAGCAGAGCATATTCCCTCCTACTGTATTAAAGAAGTGTGTGACACCGAATACAGCGTGCAGTGGACAGCAGCACTGCCCATAATATATAATGATATGAAAGAAGTTCCCTTATGGGTTCACAGGTTTTCTTGTCATTGCTCTGCCACCACAAGTGAAAGGGATTTGTAATTGTGCATATTTCGAAAAGGTGAAGTGAAATGATTCCTTCAGCTGAAGTTATGCCTGTGCAGATCTGAGACCTAATATCCCTACCCTAATAGTTTGGCCATGAGCCTGTAACAGGCTCAAGCAATCATGAGCCAAGGCAAGCGGAGATGGCTAAACTGTCCACATCATCCAGGTTAGGAAGGGATCAACACCATATATTCTCACCTACTCTTAAATACACGGTTAGTCAGTGGGCAGGATAAAAAGCTTGTGCCATGATATACAATGAGATTAATGGAAGCCAGGTGAGGGAAGTGGGGGGGGGGAGGGGAGGGGAGGGATGGCACTAGGGAGGAATACGTTGCCTTTGAGCCCAAGGTGACCCTTTGGCCTTCTGGCCAATGCAGAAATTCTCTACTCTATGATGAAGGCAATGCTGTGACCTGGCCTCATTCTAGGATTGCCAAATAGTCTGGATTATAAAGAATAACCTCTACTGTTTTTGCATTGAACATCCTGCATTAAAAGTTTATGAGTGATGGACTTCCTTGGATTTTCACTGCATTCACTGCTTGTCTGACAACCCAAAACCTGCAAGACCAGAGATGCAGCTATTTCACACAAGCAAATAAATAATGTATTTACTGTACAAATTACCCTTTATGCACAATGAGGTCCATCTCATTGGACAAAGGCAAATCATCTAAGACTATTCCAGATTTTGATAAGCAAAATGTACCAGCCCTACCTAGTGTGTAGCCCTGTCTCTGCAAAAGTAACTGTCCCTTAATGGGCTGCTGGCTTATAAATCATGGGGTTTATTTCTCCATTGCAGGAATGTACTGCAGATTTATAAAGCATTTAAGACCCTGTGGTTAATGTTTCATCTGCTCATGAATATCCTGAGGGACTAAACTATTGTTTAATCTTCTACAGAATTAACGGTGATTTATAAAAAAAGTTGTTTGAAACATATTTCTTTTATTAGCAATACCACTGAAAGCCAGAAACAGAACCTAGATTTATCTACCATTCATGCTGCCCATATAATATATAATGCTTTACGCATTAAGTAAGGAAAAAGTAAATATTGCTCCTGCTGAGTGAAGGTCTACAGATAGATGGCTTAATTTTAAAGGTGATTTGGATCTAGATCAACATCCAGCAGCCTTATGAGTTAATAGAGCACTGAGTGTGCTAGAGGTCTAAGGCACTTCTTGCCTTTAAAGTGGCTTTGTGAGTCAAAGTGAAAAAAACCCAACCAACCAACCAACCAAACAAAAAATTAGTTTTGTTTGCCCTGTCTGGCTGCCAGAGTGCTGCTTGGATTTCTTCATATAGTTCAAGTTGGACACTGGGGACACAAAAATCACTAGCTTTTGAAAAACTGGTATAGAAAAACATGATTTTAACTGGGAGTCAAAATTAGAGTCTGCTACAATTGTAGAAGTTCTGAAAAGGTCTGTATAAAGGGAATGACCAAGGGGCATCAGGTCTCACAGATTCTGTTTCCCAGAAGTTACTGGAGAAAACCTTCTTTCTCTTCATCCTTTAGACTCTAGAGGCAACAAGTCCTTCTGCATCATGCCACATGTCTGGTCATTTATAGGCTGAACAGGGACCTCAGAGCCACCCTGCACTTGCAATCATCTCAGTCCTATCAGCAAGACAGGCTCCAGGTCCCAACCTGAGCTCAAATCGTCTTTGCACAACCCTCAGGAGCAAGAAGTAAGAGGAAAAAACTGAGGTTCAACATCAACATCTGGGACAATTCATACAGGCAAGAAAAGCAGTGATAAATATTTGTGTTTAGTCACTTCTCAAGGGGCACATTAGCAGAGGAAGCGTGTTTGTTATTCCCAGTCAGAAACAACAGTGGGACTCGGGGGCTGAGGTTGAAAGTGCATATCAATAATTCAGTGTAGAATATATTATGGGGATATAGTGTAATTATCAAAAGCAAAACAAAGAAATTAAGAAAAAGTCACTACAGCTCTCCAATTACATTTTGTCAGAAAGTGTTTTTCTTTTTCTTTCTATTTTTTTACTTTTTATTTGAGAAACAGAAGGGGAGTCTTTGATTAGCACCTCTGCACTTTTGGTTTTCAAGCCCGTTTTAGAATCTCAAACTTTTCTGCACAGAGAAGGCAAGATGCAAGGAAAAAGAAGAGTGACTGAGCTGGAAAATTTTTTCTCTAGGAGCACAAGCTCAGTTAATAATCACAGGAAGGTCAGAATTAAAGTTACATTTTAACTAGTGGTGAGATACAATAAGTATCTTAAAACTTCAGAATGTTGTCAATCTCCCCGAGAAACCAGAACTCACCTTATGGAGACAGTGTAACAAGCATAGGAATTAAACTGAGGATTTTGGTGGCTTTGATCACATTCAAGCAAAAAATTCTCCTTGTTTTCTGTTGTATGTTAGTACAGGCAAGTGCATAAGGAGAAACCTCGTGTACTTGAGCCCTACTTCACTTAAGTACATTTTATTTCACTCCCCATCCAAGAGCAATGCTAATTCTTAATATCAGTGAGTGAAATTCAAAATCAGTGTGTGCAATTCTCGTAACATCAAGAAGGGTAAAGATAGGCCTTTGGTTCCAAGCCTTTTTTCGTCAGTACTATGGCTGTGCCATCTGAACAGTGGCCTGAGAGAAGGAAGGATTGGATCCATGAAGTGAGTAGAAAGATGGAAGAGAGACTCCGCTGACATTACCTCATGCAGCTTCCCTGGACCGGCTGGTATCAGCAGAGAAATGGACTTTGCTTTGTGAAAGATGCCCTTCTGTTTCACTCTTCCTTGTCAGGAAAGAGAGATTGATGGTGCCAAACCATCAGCACTTCAAATTTTCCATGGTTTCACAGTATATTTACCTGCTGCAACAGAGTCTCTGGAAATGAGATCCAAGAGCCATCATGGATCTCAGGAAAAAAAAAAAAAAAAAAGCTAAGAAGCTACTACTCTAATCTGGCCTTACTTTGGTCATCCCAGTAGGACCTAAAGCAAGGATTGTCTTCTCTCTTTTCCTCCTTCTGCTCTTCCCCTACCCCACCCTTACCTTTAAGACTGTTATTAGCTATTGATATTGTACCATCATTTGCTGACATAATTAATTATTTGGGCCTCATTTCACTGTAATTCTTGACAGCTCTCCTTATTGAAACTCTCAGCTGCCAGATGAGGTAAAAACAGATATAAAAATGTTCATTCAATACCTATACATAGAAAAAAGAAAGGAAAGAAAAAAATCATTCTAGCAATAAATCACTGTCTTAGTTATGGTTTCTTTTGCCATCTAAATGACTCTTCTTGCCTAACCACAAATCCTAGCAACAGAAGATTAGTGGGGAAAGAGCTACCTTCTCTCTGATTTTAAGATAGCTATGCAGGATACCTGTGCTATCAGAAATGCAAGAGTTGTTCAGCAGAAGAACAACTTCTGATCTTTTTCTCCAAGGGTGAGGGTGACCTCTTATTAGATAATAACCATAACATTAGGCATAGGGGACAAAAACTGTAGAAGTCAAGACCTCACCAATATCACAAACACGTTTTTAATCAGGATAGATGAAAATAGATATACATGAGCTGTTAAAAGCAAAAGACTGCTGAAAAGCAAGTGATATATCACTCTTCCACTGAACTTTCCCCATATGGTTCTCAGGAACCTTCACATAAAAAAAGCTGGATCCCTTTTATCTTATTCTCTGTTTTGTAAATCAACGCAGATAAGGTGTTAAAGATGTGAGGTTTTGGGCTCACATAGGAAATCTCATCAGAAGGGAGTATGGTTCTCAGAAAGTCCTCTCTTCCCCTAACCGAGAATTTGGTGGGACCAGATTTACATTCCATTCTCCTGCTCCAGGGGCAGCAACCTGCCTGTCAGAGCCCTGCGTGCTGGGTAAGCCCCATCAGATAGCTGGCACTGCACAGCCTCTTACAAACTCATTCACAGGACAGCAATTCACAGCAATCCAAAATGGCCTAGAAATATTCTATTGTGATTGAAGAGACCCCACGTTTCAGTTTAGTTGACTAAAAAGATATACTTGATAAAAATAAGGTGTTATTCTACCCAAATTTGACTGATATGATTTGTGAAAGAAAGTGTAATAAACAAAAGATCAAGAAACAAATTTAGCCTTAGTTTATACTTATCCGTTGATTTCAGTGTCTACAAAAGAGCTTCAGTTTTGTCCCTAATAAAAAATCTATTTTCCAGAGATAATACGCTCAAAACATATTATGAGACTGCTCTAAGTAATAGTGAAAAGAAGAACTTGGACACAACTAAAAGGCACACTGGTGAGAAGAAATCTCATTCTGAGCAGAAATCTTTCTACTTGGTTACCGCACAATCTAATCCTGACAGTGCACTCCACTTGAAAAATGACATCCCCATCTCTGAGAATTGAAAGGTGGCAGAAAAAGCAGGCACTCGGTGCTTTAGTCTAAAGCAATTATGAGCTCCTCACAAGCTCGAAGACAAGAATTGATTTTCATTTCTAGATTATCAAGAGGAGGGGGCAAGCAGGTCAGGAAATCTGACCCTATCTTGACCTGGTGGATTGGATTGTTCTCAGACCTGTTCAATATTGAAAAGGATTGTTTGGGATGGAAGAGGGGGAGGAAAAGAGAAATCCTTTGGTGTATTTTGTGCCCGTTAATATCTAAGAATCTTTTTTTACCTCATTTTATGATCTTAATAATTCAACATGCAGTCAAGTATTTTTAAGTGCTTATTTGAAAGACATTTGCCCATAAATGACCAGATCTGATAAAGACAGCAGAAACTGAGGAATGCTGAATCAGGAGAGTGTAAAAGCAATATAGAAATAAGCACAGTCTGGCTTTAGAGGGGACCTGTAAATCTTTAGATCACTCCTTTGCTATACCTTCACCAATAAACCAATCAGATAACCTATATATTTTGCTATATATTTGTGTAACACTATCTATTTCTAAAGACTTCAAACCCCAAACCCTTCCCCCATTACTTGGCTTCCACAGAAATTTTGCCATTTACTGAGTTGAGACATGAAGGGAAACACAAAGGAACTTTGCTAATTCAAGTGCATAGGGACCACATCATTACTTGGATTACTGAAAACTGGAATAACTGTAATGTTGCTTTATTTTTCTGTTGATGCTTTAGATAAACTCATGCAACTTTTTTTTCTCCATTATGAAATAGTATTTTGTATACAGGGAATAATGCACAAGTTAAACAATAACTTCTGGGAGCAGGTATGAAAAATATAAACCTAGTAGAGGAACTAGAAGCAGAAGGAGGTCAGGAATACATCAAACACTAACCTAGTGTTGTGTTTTAACCTGGCAGTCAGCTAAACAGCACACGGCTATTCACTGACTTCTCCCCCCTCAGTGGGATGGGGGAGAGAACTGGACAAAAAGTAAAATTTGTGGATTGAGATAAAGACAGTTTAAAAGGACAGAAAATTAATGGAAAAAATTAATAATAATAATTACAGTAATAATAACAAGTATAAAATAATTGCAATGTACAAAACAAGTGATGCTAAATGCTATTGCTCATCACCTGCTGCCCAGACAACTCCTGAGCAGCGTCCCCTGGCCAGGTGTCCCCCCAGTTTATATGCTGGGGTATATATGTCATATGATATAAAATATCCCTTTGGCCAGTTTGGGTTAGATGTCGTGCCTGTGTCTCCTCCCAACTTCTTGTGTTCTCAGCCCACTCAATGGCTGAATATGAGGAGCTGAAGAGTCCTTGACCACCACTTAGCAACAACTAAAATAGCAGTGTGTTATCAACATTTTTCTCATCTTAACTCCAAAACACAGCACTGCACCAGCTACTGGGAAGAAAATCAACTCCATCTCAGCTGAAACCAGGACACTTGTTGTGCGGGTTATCACAAATCACCTCCAGCACATAGCTAATTTCTTCAGGTACAGGATACCTCTCTCCATGTTGGTCCACTTGCCTGGGTGACATATCATCCTTGAAGGAATATCTTTCCTTCACACCTGAACAGGAGTTGCCTTCAGAGGCTGAGGATCTCATGACCCTTTTCCAAATATTTTGTCAATGCCCCCACCCTAGAAATGAATCTCAGCTGTTTGGCATCCCTACCCTCTAATTCCAGGCTAGTTAGCCCCGTTAGCCCAACATTGGAACAGACAAGGGACAGTGTGCTCGCTTGGAAGATGGTTGAAATCTTTTCATGTATCTCACTGCAAACTCAGGGATAGAGGTTGGGTTGTCACTGCCTTGTTTATGAGTTCTTGTATCTTCCCACTTCCGTTCTTTTGGTGGCATTACTTTGGAGTAGTCTACCTCATCCACTTCTTCCCTTAGTAAGGGAAGTTTCTTCCTTTATTAGATGATTTGACTTCCAACATTTCTTCTTGTGTATAGGAGTGACTGATAACGACAGAGGTTGGTTCTCCAGTTCTGCCATGATGCCCATCATGGAGTTTGGAGTAGCTGCAATACCTGTCACTCTGTTGTCAGATTAGGAGACCTTCTCTTCCCCCGGAGGGTACTGAGTAGTGTTCAACAGGGCTCAGCAGGCATGAGCCAGGCCCCAGCATCTTGCAATGATTTGTGTCTCTCTGGAACTGCCAGTGTCAGAGCTCACTTTTCGCAAACATTTTACTGTTTTTTCAGAGTTCTGCTCTTGTTCAGGGGTGAAGTTCAAAACATTGGAGGTACACACTGTCTTAGGTGCTTTCCTGTACTGTCCCACACACTCTGACACTCAGAAATATCCGGCCTTGAGGCAGACCTCTTGGAGGTATTCCTAAATAGTTGTTTAACTTTAAACAAGACCAAGAACACATTTAGTAACATGGGACATGTCAACAGGAACATGCCGGTGTGAACACCTCAAGAATATTCAAAATTCTCAAGAGCTATTGTAATTAGCCTGGAAAATTAGGAAAAGGGGAAGGAGAAAAAGAGGGTAAAGGAGTGGGAGACACTTTCTCCCACTTTTTCTCACCCATAGCTTGGCTCTCTAAGGAGAAGACATAAAGAGTGTAATTATCGCTGTTTTCTGAGAGATGGCTCCCAGAGTATGGAGATGACGACAGCGCTGATTACAGACACCAGATTAGTCTCATGACCAGCAATTTTATCATATCATAAGTCAGTATTACAAACCACAACAAAATGATAAACATAAGCCAGACCCCAGAGGTGATAAACGCCACTATAGGGAACATATATAGCAAGTAAGATGCTATATAATGCATCTCTGAGAACAAATAAATCACCATTGTGATCAGTGACTATTCAACTAATATAATGAATGCTTATAAAAAATTTGTTTCAATACACTCTGGTCAGACCTGTCATTATCTTCACCCTCTGGACACCATGTTTGGTGTCAGAAAAATTACTGTTGTGGCTTAACCCGGAAGGCAGATAAACACCACACAGCAGCTCACTCACTCCTTTCCTCTCTCCCTTCAGCAGGATGGGGGAGAGAATAAGAAAGGAAGAATAAAGTTTGTGGGATGAGATAAAGATGGTTTAATAGGATAGGAAAGGAAGAAGGGGGACATTATTATTATTATTATTATTATTATTATTATTATTATTATTATTATTATTATTACTGCAGTTGTTGTTTTGGGTTTTTATTTTTATTATTAGAATATAAAAATGCTATTGCTTACCACCCACTGACCATTGCCCAGACAGTTTCCAGTTCCTGAACACTGTCCCCTGTCCAGTTTCCCCCTAGTTTGTATACTTAGCATGTTGCCATTATGATATGGAATATTCCATTGGCCAGTTTGGGTCAGCTGTCCCAACTGTATCCCCTCCCAACTTCTTGTGTCCCCAGCCTACTTGCTGGCAGGGCAATATGAGAAGCTGAAGAGTCTTTGACCACTGCTTAGCAGCAACTAAAACATCCGTGTGTTATCAACATTATTCTCGTCCTAAATCCAAAACACAGCACTGCACCAGTTACTGGGAAGAAAATTAACTCTATCCCCATGGAAACCAGGGCACTCAGCCAATCAGATGAATCAGTTCCGGAGCAATGGGCTCTCACTCTAAAGCCACCACTAAAATATTGCCATTTCTGTCAGAAATGCCACAGCTGCCTAACAGCCCACATTGACAGAAGTCCTCAAAGGAGAGAATGGGAAACAAATACTGAACTCAACATTTAGCTAACTGTAACTGCAGGACTGCTACAGCAAAATGGAGTTGGTCACTGGGAATTGTGTTACTGCAACCATCTGGTTTTCCAAATCCCCAGGAAAAGTGAAGGTTTTATGAAAGGGTGATGGAAAGAGGCAAGCAAAGCCATGCATGCATTGCAGCTAAATGGAGGCATTCAGGGCAGCGGGGCAGCCACTAACACAAACAGAAATTATGTTTTCTGTCTGGCTAACACATTATAATGCCCAGCATTTTCACTCCAATTTTAAACTGATGTCTACCTTCAAAGTAAGAATAAACAGGCCATTTTGCCTTTTTGCTGATGTGTTACTGCCATAAATCAAGCAAAAAAAATTAAAATGAAAAAGTCTAAAATGTCCCAAAGTAGATCACTTCTTCAGTGAGCCTTCCAATTTGAAAATCTAAAGAGAAATTATCTGCGAGCAGACCCCATTGAAAATAACAAATGAACATCTAAGTATAATTGTAGTGTCTTGCTTACAGGACTCTCAACCAGGAATCTGAGGCACAACAGCTCTGCATACATAAATGCTATAAAATTAGTGCAGACAGCTGGCAAAGCATTAATTAACAGCAGTAATGATTTCAAACCAGAGCTCTGGGGACTCCACAGGAAATAAGAAGTACACTGATTCTGCTTTCATGTATGTCTCTGACCTGGTTTCTTCACCCTAAATAAGAAAAAAAACTAATCCATGTGTGAGCCAGAATATCACACAAGCCACCACCAGCAATCCTTGAGATAATACACACTCTGAGAAGCACATAAAGCTTACTTTAAGTATGTTCCAGCATCAGACAGCTGCAAAAATTACTCTGGAATACTATGCATACAGTGCTAGATAATTAATCACAAAGACTATTCTAAAGAATTCAAAATTTAGAAAAAAAAAGGCAGTTTTCCCCCTTTCTATTGTAGCCTAATTTTAACATATTAGATGATTCATATTGTTCCCTGGATTGTCCCCAGGAGTATCACACAAATAGAAGTGCACATAAATGCTAAGCTAATATGTAAATGAGAAATAATCTGAAGATTTATCTATGAACTCCAGCTTCTTTTAGCAAATTAATTCATTGACAGCAGAAGGGTTACTGTCTCTCTGTGAAACATAAGAGGGAAAATGTTGGTTCACAGAAGATTTATTTCTACAATAGACCTAACAGGTCCAATAATTATTATAGTTCACCATGTTGTTCCTGGGTTTGTGCTGAAGATTGCATTCCCTGTTAGCATAAAATATATCTGCAGGGAAAAGACAAGGAGAACAATTTAAAATGCATAATATTTTCTCCTGAGAATGAACTCTACTAGAGCAGCATCTCCATATGCACAAGATGGAAGTGATAATCTGGAAATTATGTACTAGTAAAGCTCTGGGGAACAGACAAAGAACAGTGATGTTATGGCAATAGAGAAATTGGCTGGCCCCAAATGTGCCATTTGTGCTATCCTTTCTACAGTGAAAAAAAAAAGTGCAACCCTTTCTGCTTTGAGCTGGTAACTGTGGGTTCTACCACCTCAGAGCCAGCCTGAGCCTTCCTGGCACCCTTGGCTCTGATCTGGGAAGGTGGGGGTGTGAGGGCAGGCGTTTAGGTAGAGAAAAACACAAACATACAGACTGCCCAGGGCTGGGAGGACGCAGTGTGTGGGCACCTCCAGATCACCCAGTCTCCACAGGATTGTGGGTTCTCCTGCTCTCTGTGCATTTAGCACAGCATCCCCAGAGCTGTATGCCACGTGATGCATGGGAACAGGGAATGATATATGCATGGGGACATCCATTGAAATGACAAAACCTTTGCCTTTTCTGCCTCTGTAGGAAGAGACTGAATATTACACCTGTCCCTGCCTTTCTGCATCAGAAATACACCAGCTCCCTGGTGCCTCCTCAATTGCTCTGTGTGCTTGAGCTTTGTTTGTTTTGTTTCGTGTTGATATTGATCAAGATTTCTTATGAGTAAAAAACCATAGAATGGTTATTTTTACTTATTAGTGAGAAAAGGGGCTGAGGAACCAAAACCGGTTGTACAAAACTGCTTAGCATTGGGGAAAAAAACCAAACAAAACCCCCCAAACCCTGAAGTATTTATATAACTGCATATTAAACCATAAACCTGACCAAGAGATGTAAATTCACCTTGCGTTCAGAGAGAGTGCTAATCTGAGCTAACGCAGCTCATGTTTCTCTAAGACGTCGTTAATTCCTGTCGCTTCCCTTACTCTGTTTCCCTTTTGCCCATTCTGGTTTGCTGCCATGTGATTCAAACCAAGGGCTGAAGAAGCACTTCGATGCTACAGTTCAGTGTTTCCGCAGTCCCCCAACCCTCCTGCGGCAGATTAAAGAATTACCTCCGTGCCCTGCTTGCCTGCACGGGCGATAACACAGCCCTCTTTCTCTGAGAGGTGAGAGCTGCAAACCTGCCCTCATTTCTCAGAGCAGCTAGGTAGGACTCCAGAGCTCATGCTGCCACCTGAACAAGCCTGAGACCTTGCACACTAACAGAGTCTTGAGTGGTTAACCATTTCATTACGTGACACTCTGGTCTTTTTATTCTGTGGTGCAGCAATGTTCAGGATGATGTTCACATTCGTAAGAACTTGGTGTTTGCAAAGCCACATGCATATAGGTTGTTTCTTTGGTTGGTTGGTTGGGTTTTGTTTGTTTGTTTGTTTGTTTGTTTGTTTTGTTTTTGTTTTGTTTTTTTTTTTGTTTTTTTGTTTGTTTTTTTTTTTGTTTGGTTTGGTTTTGTTTTTTTTTTTCCTAAAAGAAGGCAAGGGATGGTTTCTAGAGCCCCTGTGACATGAGGTTCACAGTGAACAGTCAGGATACATGAGTGCGATAGACTTTACCATGACTGAATAATTCAAATAGAATTAGAGGGGCAGTTTGGGAACTCACAATTATAATGGTCCAAAGTGAAACAAATGGCTTACACCACCAAAGTGTAACACAATTCTAGTTCAGCAGAAATTATGAGGAGGAAGATTTCTGTTGCTGGTTTTCAGAAGCTCATGGCTTGAAAAAAAACCACAAAATATTAAGAAAACCTAAAGCAAACCACAAAAAAAATCAGTTTCAAGTGGTCAACTTTTTCAACCAGTAGAGGTTTAAATGTCCCTAAAAATACCCAAGCGAACAAAAAATTCATTGAACAGTTACTACAGTGTGCTTTATATATGCTCTTTCTCCCCCATGTCTGGAAAGCAGAATTTCTGCACTTATTTTAAAGTAGATTTAGTTTGTGCTTGGTGTAGGGAAAATCAGTCTCCTGATGCAGCCATGAATTATCCCTGATATTTTTTACCTATATCCGCAGTAGGAATGTTTCTGGCATGCAAGAGCTCTGTTATTTCTGTACTTCTGACACTGCTTCTACACAATGCTTTGTATTTCCAAAAGTCTTCCAACGGTGACTCTTGGAGCATTGCAGACAAGATTCTTAACCTGCTTCAACGCAGCAAACTCTGAGTTACTATCTATAGACCTGTAAATTGAGAGAAGGTCACACACCTGGTTGGTCCTGAGGGTGAGAAACAGAAACTAGGAGTTGCACTCAGGTATTCTGTCCTCATCATCAGGCAATACAGCCTCAGGTGTAAACCACTCCTGAATCTCTGTTGCAAAAATTTGCACTTGTGAACTCTCTGCGTAGTTCACTGCTCCACTCTTTCTTTCTGTGAGTAGCTACCTATATAACTTACTGGGATGAATTAAATAAATGTGGAAGAACAAATCTGCTTCTCTAACATGCATAAAATGGACATAATCTGCAAAATGTGTTATGTAGCAATTGTGTAAATCACAATAATTGTAATACCGAGAAAAATAGATCTAATCAGATTTCATGCTTATTTATTCTTTGGCATTGCATGAAATATAGTAAAATATAGTGTATGACTCCTTAAGGGCATAATCCAATGTCTGTCAGATTCACTGGGAAAACTCCCCCTTATTTTAATGGGAAACAGACCATGAAGGAATATGATGACTTAAGATATTCAAAAAGGAAAATACAGATGAGCGTTGACAAAAATAAAAGTATTTATTTTGGTGTTATTTTTCAGAGAGATATCGGTCCCAGATGATGTGAAGTAAGGGACAACAGGCAACTGCATAGTAAAGAATTACGAAAAAACCTGCACTAGGAAACACCATTTCCAACAATATAAATCTGGTCACTAGTTTACACTCCAGTGTATTAATATTTGTATCCCTTATACATGCCTGTATTACCAGTACTTTGCTTTTTATTATACATACAGCTACATAATCCTTTTAAAAGTCTTACTAGGCTATTTGGATCAGCAGAATTTTCTGCTGTTGACTTCCAGACATCTTGATGAACTGTATCACAACAATAATTTTGAAAGTTAAACTAAAACAGGATTTAAAACACAATAAAAGAAGCTGAAACCAATTGTTCAGCGATTGACTCTTTTTGTTGTTTTGTTTGTTTTATTTTGCGTGGGCCCGATCCTGTATCTTTATCCATCAAAACTCCCTTTGTGGGCTTGAGTAAATTAAATTCCAGGACCTTAATAGCAAATAAATCTGTCAATATCACAGATTCCCAGCTAGTAGGAAATGTTCCTACCTATGCCAATTTAGGTCAGGTAAAGAATCAAGCTCATGCAGTTATCTCCTCCTGCTGTGCTCCTCTGCAGCAGTAATACTCTTATACGAACAGCCAGTGATTTATTTGCATATTTGAAAGTATTTCTAAGTAACAAGAAGCAGACGGTGTCTAGAAAAATACACAATTAAGCTAGAAATTAGTCCTGTCATGTGGGTTTAGAACAACAATCTAGCTATCTTTTGCCTGTTTTCAGTGTTTTACCATGTCATTGCTGTCAGCAACAATATGGCAAATATGCACAACTCTCCTATTGAATTATCAAGCAACGGAACCACTGAAAAACAATGTACGAAATTTTTCACTAAAAAAACCGAAACAAAAAAAACCAACCAAACAAAAAAACCCCCCAAAAAAAACAAACAAAAAACCAAACCAAAACAAACCCCACAAAAATAAAGCCCCGAAGCAAAGGCATTTCACATATTTTGAAGTGAAGTAAAGTAAGAACGTATTTTTAATATAAAAATAACTCCCCCGAAGGCATGCTGTCAAGCACAGAAAGATATGCATTGTAGACTTGCACTTTCCCCTCTTAGGCACTGCGAGACCTTCATACACGAAATATACTAACGCAGCGAACTTCAGAATGATCAGGTTTTCAATTTCATGTCCTACAACCACGTTCTGGGTGTACTTCTAATTTTCTACCCAAGTCTGTTCCCTGACAATGAGCTATATCCAGCATTTTGTATAGCTCCCTTGGTTGTTCATTATGAGATTTATTTTTCATTAGGTGGATTTTTCAGTCTTCATTTGCTTGATTTTTAAAGCAGGGGCTTGGCCCCTAGTTTTGCAAAAATTATGAACAATTTGTCCTAGAAGTCCTGATAAACAGCAAACACTCACTCCATTAGCGGTTACAGGATCAGAGCCCAGACTTGCTTCCCTGCTTGACGCCCCGGCTCTCAGGCTGATAATTAACGAAATACAAGATTTTTTACTTTGTGCTTAGAACAAACATTGCAAAAAGCCTTCACGAACAGAGAGCGGTACATTACAAACCACCTCATGTACCAACTGCAACGTGCTGTAGAGAAGTGTTTGCTGCCGTTCTGAGAGATTTCGGCATGATTTATGCATTTGCTTGGTCAGCTCTGCGTTAAGTTCTGAAGGCACAGTTACACCTTAACTTATGCTATGTTATTTCCCCGAAGTTTTTCTGTCAGCTGTCAATTCGTGAGTATTCAAGAAACACAGTGTAGAACAGCTGGTAAAGCACCGTGTCAAAGTTAAGGAGCGAACTGTAAAAAAAAATAAATTAAAAAAGTAAATAACGGTGAAAAATTATTATTCTCATATATATATGTACACTTTCAGATGTTCTTTAGTATTAAGATGCTAGCGAAAAATAAAACCTTTAAAACGGTGCCTTTAAGACCTCACAGACCGCCAGGACATTTTTGTTTTGAAAGCCACTTTGAACGAAAACGCCGAGATGATCGCTTGAGGCAAGACGATCACTTAAATCACTTCAGATAACCACCTAAATCATGACGAAGTGAAGTTCGGGCGCTTAAAAAGCACGAAGCCGCCTAAGGCGAATAGTTCTAATGCTATTTGCTTCATTTAAAAACCGCAGCGCGAAGGCTGGGAGAAGGTTTAAATTGGTGCTCAGACACCGCCGCAGTGGCTCGGAGGCGTCGCTTCGTTATCGGCATGTTTTCTATTAACCGCGTAGGCGCGACTTGCTCTGTTTTTCTCAGTAGCATATGAAGTGATGAATAAAAACAGGGGGCCAAGAGGGGAACAACAAGGGGCCAGCCCCGCATCACCGCTGCACGGCCACACTCCTGTTTAAAACCCGGCCCTTCTCGCCGCAACCCGCTGGTTCCTGTCCCCTCTCTCCAGCAGTTTTCCCCGCTCAGACTCCCTTTCCTGCCCCCCTCCCTTTGTACCGCGCACCCACCGCCGGCAGCCCGGGAACACCAGCCCGCCCCCACGGCCAGGGAGGGAGCGAGCAGCCGGCTGGGCTGAGGGGCGGTGGCGGCTTCGCAGCAGCCGGGGCAGGGCCGGGGGCGGGCACAGAGACATCAGAGGGGCGGGGTGCCCGGGGCGGTGCCCGGGGCGGAGCTCGGGGCGGTGCCCGGAGCGGCGGGGGCGGAGCAGGAGGAGCGCGGGAGCCTCGCCCCGCCTCAGCCCCGCCCTCCCGCCCTCGCGCGGCCCCGCCTCGCCCCGCCTCCGCCCTCATCCAATCGCGAGCCGTTGCCTCCCCCCTGGGCGGGGCCGCCTGGGCGCCGGCGCCGCGCCACCAATCCGCGGTGGTGGGATGCGCACCGCCCCCTGTATATTTGCATCCGGAGCCGCTATTGGCTGAGCGGCGCGAGCGGGGGGCGTTCCTTGGGGAGGAGGGGAGGGCGGGGCGCACGCTCGGTGGCAACCCGAGACTGTGGCCGCTCTCATTGGAGGATCGTCCCGGAGACGTCACGCTGAGGGCGGAGTTATTCAAATCAGGGTCCGGCACTGCCCCCGCCCCCCGCGCGCACGGCCCGGGGCGGAGCCGGGGCCCTGATTTGCATAGAGACGCTGAGGTTTGCATATGCATGAGGGGCGGGGCGGGGCACGCGCCGTATCCGTGTCCCGCCGTGTTTTATGGCGCCCCAGCCCCGCCGGCTCCCAGGTCCCTTCCGCCCCGCCGCGATAATTGGTGCGATGTGTGGTCCCGGCTCCCCGCTCTCTCTGCTTTCGCCTCGCCTCTGTAACCCAAGCCCACTCCCTCCCTCGCCGTTTTTAATAACGCCGAAACCTGGCCCAGATGGGAACCATTAGCGGTCCCAGCCCCTCTTGCTGATCTTTATAATCTTATTAGTTTAATGGGTCACGCAGTGCAGGACCTATTTCCTACGGATCAAAGGGAAAGCAAACAGGATAATATCCCACCGGGCTTCCTCCGCGCTGCCCCCACGGGTGCTGCTGCCGCTGGAAATGTCCCTTCTTATTAGCCCGCACCGGCCGCAAGTTTTAAGAATCTCCTGCGCTGCTCTCACCCCAGGCGGGGGCTCTATCCTGCCCGCACCGCACCGCGGCCTGTCCCAGCCCGGGATTCCCGGCCGCCCCGGACCGGCATTGGCACCGCCGCCAGCCGGGGCTGCGGAAGTTTCCCGCTTCTCCCCGTTTAATCGGGTACGTTTTCCTGCCCTTCGTTTCCGCGCTCTCCTTTATCAGATACGAGGAAAACATATTTCCCGCCGCATTACTGGGGGATCGCGTTGCAGTATGCCGTGCGAGGTTTTTTGTTGGTTTTTTTTTCCCCTAAAAAGCATGAAAGCGGTATCACATGGGATGGATGATGGGGCCGAATCGGATACCCTGTGGCTTTGCCCGGCTGACCCAGGGGCGGTGTTTTCCGCTCAGTGGCAAAACGCTTATTTGTAGTCCGAGACCCCCTCCCGCAGCCCCTGCAATAACTTTTAGCACAATAAATTAGATGTACACGCACTGTGGTCCATTACGAAGGAGTGTTGTGTGACGGCTTCTGTCAAAGGTTACCGGCCCTCATGTAGCCGCATAAAGCGTATCTCTCGAGGGTAAATATTTGGACTTAATAAAGGGCCTGGAAGCTGTGAGCTACGGTAGGGAATAAAGCCCGGGTGATCCCCGCTCCCGGGCAGCCGACTCTCTAGCCTGTGCCGGGGCTGCCTCTCTCGGCAGCCCTCTTCCCCCTTCCCAACTCTGCCTCCACCCCACGGCTGCTCCGCGCCCCTGTCTCTGCACGGGGGTACCTGGCCGGAACCATCGCCACCGACCCCGGAGACCGAGGTGGGACCTGTCAGGATCCCGCGGAGCCGAGAGTCACATAATTTATCTACATTTTTTTTGCTAAATGTACACACATATATAATATATGCACACATGTGAAAAATATTTATCCATAAAATACATATAAAGTACATATGAATGCAATACCTAGGGAAAACTAAACCTCTGGATGGAAAGCCCCTAAATCGTATCGTTTAACACCCACCGGTGTCCTTTCACGGGTTTGGTGGAAATCCCTATTCAAAGGGCACTACGCGTGTGTGTGTGTAGAAGGGTGCGTGTGTGCGGGCACACACCCGCGTGTGCGCAAAGAGAGAACAGAACGACTTAATACCCTCGCAAATCTCTGGGATTTTATTTTCCAAACTTTTAACGGCTTTTCCAAGCGGAAAAATATGTTGATGGATTTTTTTAAATATCTCATAGAAAATCCATTATTTCCAGTTGCGTAGTCTGGCTCGTAGAATATTTGACTTGAAAAAACCCCACTTGTTGAAATATTGGGGATGATATATTGTTCTCCCAGCTCGGAAATTAGATCTCAATATGTGTGCAGGCAAACGCAGACGTACATTGATTTATCACTGCGTGCTAATGGGTATATGTATATGCCCCCTTTAATACTACCTGCACAGGTTATCTAACACATTGAGAACTGGACGGTGAGTGTAGCCATATGCGCGCGAACCACACACACACACACACACAGACAGTAAACTTTATTTTATTAGAGCCTATTAATACACAAGCCCGTAAAAATCTACCCCTATTTAAATTTTATGGCAGTCTAAGCTTTAAGTGAACCTGCTTGTTCATGGAAAGGGAATTGTGAACATATAGTTGTATATACACACTGAGCTTGCTTTTTTTTTTTTTCTTTTATATGTGTGTATTGCAAAATACACACAAGAATTATTATAAAATGAGTGATTAAAATGCCTATTGCAAATGTAAATATCCACTTAAGGACGACTTAAGACATGACAGACGGTGCTTTCCCCTATCCGTACAGCCAGTAGCCACTATGCCAGGTTTTGATTCTGTGTGTGGGTTTTTTTGCCATATTTTTGCCCTGGAAACAGATGTGTACTTTATTTCAGGCGAGCAGTCGGCTTTTTTTTTTTTTTTTCCCTTAACCTGCTAATTCCCCGAGTTTATTCGTGCCATAGACAATAAAGCCATAAAGCTGACTGCAGAAATTTGTTTGCCATAACGACGTGTTATTTGAGTCCCGACTTTCGGGGCTCTGACACTTGGCCAGATCAAAGAGCCCCCTTTAAAACACCGTGTGATTCAGAGCCGGCGTGTGCGTGTGCAGGGAACGGCAGGGCAGCCCTGACGGAAACCAGTAAGGGAAGAGCCTGGGGGCGCCTCCGCGGCTCCCGGCACTGCGGCTGGTCGTCCCCCCCTTCCCCATTCCCGCACCCCGCCGGGGCTCCTCGGGCTGCTGTGCCCCTTCTCCCCCGTGCCGTTTCCAGCACAGGCTCACTCCCCCTCGCTCTCAGGCTCAGAACAAGAGAGTTTAAATGTCATTTTCCGAATTCCCCCGCCCCAGGTTCGCCTCCTGGTTTTGGGTATGTGCCCCTTCGGACTGCACCTACCCCGAAGTGGTTTTAAAGCACCACGTCTAATTTCCCGGTGTTAGTTTTATTACCAGATATCGGCTCCTGAAAAGTGGATTTAAATTACGTGTTAGAGAAGGGATACTATAAAGCGGCAGAAACCAGAATCCTTCCTCAAACACGTTTATGGGCTTAGTCTGCAAAGATCACAGACTTCAGGTTTTGCCTTCGGTTTAAAGGCTGTCC
Organism: Lepidothrix coronata; assembly: GCF_001604755.1. NCBI lineage: Eukaryota > Metazoa > Chordata > Aves > Passeriformes > Pipridae > Lepidothrix > Lepidothrix coronata. Next base: position 3,185,749 of record NW_016690286.1, on the reverse strand, counting down.
CGGCACGGGAAGTCATTTGATAAACCTTTAAGCTGTACTTCATAATCTTTACTGCTTTATGGAGCTTTCCAAATCTTTAACACGCTGTAACCTTTTCAAGACAGATTGCCAGACAACATTTCGGTGTTAGGTTTACTTAATGCAATTCTTGCGAGGAAGTGAATTTTCACGGTACCCACATTACCGCCGGGCACTCCCCCTCTCCCGCCCCCGCGGAGCCGTCGCCTACGAAGATTTATTAAACCTCTTGATTTATAATATCTCCCGCATGAAGTTTGATCCGTCAGATCACAGCCTACGCGGGCTCTGAGGCTGCCGATGGTGAAGGGCGCTTTTGGGACATATTCCTCCTATTAGCGAGTTCCTGGAGGGGAGGGAAGCTATGATTTATTGCCATGTTCAGTAGTCTAGGAAGCTAAATTATCCCTAGAATAGTTCCAACCCTTTTGAAGTTCACGGTTTGTTTTCCTTACTGTACAGAGAGCGGATCAAAGGCTCGAAACGCCCTCTCGTGTTTACTTTATTTTGCGAGGAAAAAGGGGAAAAAAAGAGAAAAAGAAAAAAGAGGGGGAAAGCCAGAGCTGCTTCGGCAATTAAAGCGTAAACTCGCCGCCCCCGCGGAAATCCAACACCCGGCGGCAGCCGCGATGTCGGCGCTGCCGCGGGGGAACCACAACTCCTCGGTACTACCCCCCCGTGACGAAACGGCCCCTCCCTAGTGACGTCGCCTAGACCGCCTTAGGGGCTGCTCCGGCCTCTACTTCTGAACTGGGCAGTGAAACAGTCAGGACGCACCTAGGGCTGGTTTTGTTTTGTTTTGTGTGTGTTTTCTGTAAACATGCCTAAGAGGGCAAAGCCGGCCGCATCGTATCCCATCGCCCAGGGGGCGGCGGGGCGGCCGGGCAGCGCCTCAGCGGCTGCCAAAGCCGCTCCGCTGAGCCGCCCTGCGGAGCGGCCGCTGCAATTTCTGTCCTCCAAAACACCAGGGCGCGTTGGGGGGCGCGGGCGGACTGGGGGGGAGCTCGGGGCTGGCTGATACCCCCTCGGCATTCCAGACCCGCCATAGCGCCAGCGGATCTTTCTCCCAGTCGCCTCCCAAAGTGCGCGAATCACCGCGCCCTCGCAGCCCGCTCCTGGTTGTGCCAGCCGGCCGTGACGTGGGGGGCCGGCGGGATGACGTGCAGCGCCCGTCGGTAACGCGGGCGGCTCTGGAGGGCAGAGCTGGCGCGGAGGGCGGCGGGGGCCGGGGCCGCCGCGGATCGAAGGCGCCGCTTCCCGCGTGTGCAGCGAGGGAAGGGCTGCGGGCTGTTTCCACCCCCGCGTCATTTTTTTTCCCGCTGCAGGAGCCGCGCTCGGCGTTGCCCTGCACGATAGACACGCTGCTACGCTGCCTCTCTCCCTTGAGCGTGTCCTGGCCCTCCCGACTCGCATCCCGCGGGGAGACGTGAAGGAGGGAATGTGTAGGGTAAACGGGCCGACGGCGGCCAGGGCGATGCAGGGGGACCTGCGGCTTTGCCTCTCCCTCCTGCCGCCGGAGGAGGCGGGCACACGGCTACAGCCGCCACGAATACACGCACCACAAACACACGCCACAAATACACGCGTGTGCCGGTGCCTCAGCGCGGGGTGACTGCGTTTCAGCGCGATGGCCGCAGACGCAGTGCCCCGTCAGGCCGTGCCCCGTCAGGCCGTGCGGGCAGCGCCGCCGCTCCGCACAGCGCCACGCGCGGGGCGGTGCCAGCGGCGGCCGCGGCTGTCACGTGCGGTGGCTCCGCGTGACCGCCGGGCCCACCCCTCGCTCCCACGGCGGGCGCGCGCGCGCCCGCATGCAAATCACGCCTGATTGACGTCCCTACGGGCAGCCAATGGCGGCGCTCCCGGGGAGCCATTGGCCGGGCAGCGCTGGCGTCAGAGGTGACGAAAGGGATAACGCCAACCAATCCGCACCGCGTATGCAAATAGCGAGGGCGCGGGGGGGGCCATGGCGGCGGCGGCGGGCGCCGCCCCGTGGCCGCGCTGGGCGCTGCAGCCGGGTCGGGCCGGACCGGGCGGGAACGCGGACGGGGACGGGACCGCACGGCACTGCACCGGGCTATTGCGCTCGGGGCTGCCCCAACGCTGCTGCTGGGCAAGTCGCAAATACCCACGGGCTGCAGAGGGCAGCAGGGAGACCGAGCGGTCAACCGGTTGCGCCGCTTGAGTATTTATTTTTTCAATCTTTTTCCACATCTGCCCTGGGACGTAAAAGAAATTCGGAAACTAAGCACAGGGGCACCCGGGAGCTTCACTGTACTCCCCGAATTCTGTGTAGGGCGAATATCGTTTCCATGATCAGGGAAGTGGCACTTATTACTAAAATTAATTACACAAAGCAAACCAGCTCCCATTCTCTTTCCCCCGGCAAGGGACGGGACAGAAGTGCTTCGGAGGTTGGTTCAGTGGCAGCTCCGAAGCGGCTCACGCTGGAGCCGCTGCTGCCGGAGCCGGCTTTGGGGCTGCCCGGGGCCTCCTCGGCTAGCGGCGAAACCCGCGCCGGGGGCTGCGGGACCGGGGGCACCACCTGGAGCACCGTCCCACGCCGGACAGGCAGACATGCACTCAGTAGGCTGACCTGGGTCGGGGCCACTCCCGTTAGCACCTATGCGGGGCAGAGAGCGGCCCCGAGCTCTCCCCGCAGCCCTCCGCTGTGCATTGCCCGCAGCACCAGCCCAGCGTGCCCGGCTCCTACCGAAACGCTTCGGGTGTGATCCAGGTCTGCCTGCCCGGGTCCCTGCGCCGGCACTGCAAATATACACATACGGGGATTGGGTTTCTATTTTATACGTGTAATTTTAAGTGTAAAACAAGGAAAGTTATCCTCTAAACAACGTCCCCGAGCCGATGAGCTCACTGGATCTGCTCCTATCTTCTCCAAGCTCCGTGACTGTCACAGCGAGCCCTGTCCCCTGGGCCAAGGCTGGCCGGCGAGCTCACGCAGGCATCCAGCCACCGCTCCCTCTGGGTCCTGCCCGTCTTCTTATCCCGCTTTCGCGGGGTTTACATTTTTGTCTTCAGGGGAGGTTGCAGTCCCTTTTCAGCTGTTGTTCAGTTTGGTTTAGCAGACGAGGTACTCTGTGGCCACAGTTTGCTGTTTAGACAACTATTAATGGGCTACGAGACATCATGCTAATCCTCTGCCCGGCATGGCAATAACGCACAGGGATACAAGGACACACCGTGTCTGTGTGAGCCTCTCGCAGTTGGACTGTGACACCTCACAAGTGCTTAAGTGCGTGGGAGAGCGCTTGAATTCACTGCTCGGCATTGAAAAATAAGCCCACGAAAGAATTAATGTGATGTTTGTATGTAGCAAGGAATGGATTTTTCTTTTGGGGTGGGTAGGAGAGGTGGTGGTGGGGGAGGGAGGATATTCTGCTCTTGTGACTTGAAAAAAAAATTAAAATAAATGCTATTTGCGTGATGCTCCATGACAGTTTATTCTGCAGTGACCCTATACAAGAAAATCATTTCCCTTTTATGGGAGAAGGGTGAAAAGCCACCTTTTTTGACAGAGAAATTTTACCAATATCTCTGTATCACGTGGCTGGAAGAAGTGGGGCTGTGTGTGTGCAGGAGAGGTTAGCAGGGGGATAAAGAGGCTGCGTGCATTGGGAAAGCAGCCATCTCTGAGAACCCATGTGGAGTTGCTCCCCCCTTCTGCCCTTAAAATCCTAAACAGACATTCCAAGAAGGAGGAAACAATCCTGATTTGTTTTCATTCGAGGTAGTAAAGCAAGACCCAAACAGAGTTAGAAACATAAACCAACTGAAAGTTCTCCCAGCTGTTTAGCTGCTGTTTCTAAACAAGTCTGTTCTCTTTTTCTCTCTCTCCCCTCCCAGATCTCCCTGGCTTGTGGTTTCTCTCTAAATAAGGAAGGTTCCCTAGAGAATAACTTGCTGGAATTCACTCCCACAAGAAATGACTGCGTAGTTTGGTGAGAAGTGAAAGGGGCCTTGGGTCGGGGAGAGCTCAGGGAAATAGAGATGGCTCCACAGTCGAGGGATATATCTGCTATGGTAATGAGGAGAAACAAATGCCACACTTCAGTGCACAAGTCTGATTACCCACTGGGCTTGGAAAGGATCTCCTCTCCCACCCCCAAATAATCGGAAATAATTGACCCTGTGCAAAATTGGTCCCCAATCCTCTCTTTTCCCAGTATGCTGGTCATTCCCAGGGACTGCACTGGGAGTTAAGCATGCCCTGCGGTAAAATGCATGTGTTTGCTGATGAGCTCGTTAGGGTCACTGCTGAACCGTAGCATTCCCACTCATTTTCTCCCCTTCTCTTACTGATCCTCTGCCCCTAATCCCCTCCCAGTCCTTCTCCAGTATCCCACTTAATTTCTGGCCTGTTCTTGGACAACCATTTCTTTTAGTTTTATTCAGGCCACTTTGTGCCCTTAGGGTTTTGAATACAGAGCCTCTGGTTTTCTAGTCTGTTTTCATGCAAAGTCAGAGAAGTGTGACTTTAAAATGCTTTCACTGCATAGTTTTCTTGTTTCTACAGCGCAGGCTGTCTCGCAAAAACCTGAAATCTTCCCCCTCAACCCCCGACTTTCTCCTTTCCATGAAGTTAAGGCACTGCAGAAGAATGCTGGCCGGAAAACAGCCAGATCTGTGCCGGGGGCGATGAAGCAGGACAAAGTACAACTCGACATCTTTCCCACAGTGTCGCGTCTGCAAATTCGACAAGGGAAAGTGATTCCCTGAGGGGTGAGGGGGTTGGAGTGTAAAACTAGCAACAACAAAGCAACCAAGCAATCAACAAAAAAAAAGGGAAAAAAAAAGGGAAAAGTAAGAGTTTCCACTGCCTCCCCCCATCTTGTGTTGCAGCTATTGCCGTGATATGGATTATTTCCTTCCACACTGATGTGTTTGTTGGGGCTTGGGAGTCTGTGCGTGTGTTTGTCTGGCATTGGGCGTTATCTTTTTGCCCTCATGAGGGAGCATTATGCAGTGTCGTTAAATGCTGTCCCCAAATCTCATGAATTGCGTTTCCAAAGCCATGAGAAGTGCAAGAGGGGGTTTGGGGTCAAGGGGAATTTCTTATTAAGAGACACCAGACACCATATATATATGTGTGTGTGTGTGTGTGTGTGTGTGTGTAGGTACCTGCATATATAGGTGTATGTATATATGTATGTATATTTATATGTACGTATATATGCGTATACATATATAAAATATAACACGTATGTGTCTGCCTGTGTCTCCGCCTGTGCCCACGCGTGCACACACGGATGTAGCCCGTCCCAGGCAGTGACGGCGAGTGGCCACCGGGGGTCAGCAGACACCGAGGAGCGGCCCCGAACGGGTCGGGCGCCGCGCGGCCCCTCCGACCGCCGCTACCGCAGGTTCCCTTTTCCAGCAGTTTTTCTTCCCCGAGCAAGTCTGCCGGCCGGTTTTCTGCTGAGACAATGGGTTTATTTAATACAACGGGAAAGCTGGTGAAAATTTGGCTTAGTAGAAGCTGAATTCCTGCAAAGAAAAACTTGAAATATTTTCCACAGCCATACCCCGATTCCTCTAGCCTTAGCAAGGGAGCTAATCCCTTTCTAAAAAAAAAAAAAAATTTCTGCAGCTTGAAAAATATCAAGAAAAATTTTTGAAGTTATTGTAGCTGGCTTGGGAATATTTTCACATCACTTCCCTCACAGAAAACAGCAAGAAAATGCTGGAAACGCTGAGGGCTGTCTTGCTGTCATCTAAATGCAATTGTGGGATCTTAAGAAATTCTAAGAAAATATATACTTTTAATTCAGGAGAGAGCTTTTAACACAAAGCAGGCAATGTATACACAAACCGGATCTGGATACATAGTGGAGTGTCGTTTCACTGGTGAATTTTCACTTGAACTTTCTATGCAGTCCACTTTGTCCATCTTGATGCTTCTTTGAGTTCTCAGCATCACTCATATAATGTAATTTTGGGACCCCCAAATGGCTGCAAAAGGCAAATTTACGCAGTTGCCTTCTGCTGGCACTTTCATCAGCAACCTACTCATACGCTTCAGTTGGGGACCACCACCACTTACCCAACTGCAAGGAAGTGAGATGCTTAAGCAGTCAACCCTAGAATAAACAAAACTCACAGAAAAAAGAAAAGATGTGTGTCATTTTAACAGTGATTTGTGTGCCAGAGCAGGTAAAGGAGACTCCATTCTTTTGTTGATGATTTCACAGTGCTCTTGCAAAACTGCTCACCAAAGACAGAATAAATTAGTTTAAGTTTAAATTGTTTCTTCTAATGTTGTAAGAAGTGGTCAAATGTTTAGATTTCATGCATGCTGCATAATGTAAGTGCTGTGCTGGAGAGGGCAGATGGATTCCCAGTGTTACACTGCCCAGTTCGAGTGATCATGGAGCTCAGCGGACTTTGTGAATATGTATTAAGTCCGTAACCTGTGGCTGAAGGTCCTGATCCCTTGGAGCCTGCAATAGCTGCTGGTGACATGGTAACCGCAGTTCCTGTCATGTCAGTGATCGGGAGATAAAAGGCTATTGAGCGTGGGGATGCTTGGAGCTGAATAGGAGCACTGCAGCAGTTTCAGAGTGAGAGTCTCTATACATGACATTCAAGACAGATTCTTTCTTCTCTTTTTCAAAACAAAGAAACAAACGAAACAGGAAACACTCGGCAAAGAAGCTCAGATGCTTTCTCATCCTCCTCCTCCGGGCCTTGGTGCACTGCTCTGTGGATGCAGAGGGAGCATGACAAGCGACACTGCGAGCTTGCAGCAAAGTGGCTGATAACACAGATGATGTGATGTACGGGCAGAGAAAGGCCTCTGCTCTAGAGGTGCTCTGGCCCTACTCCAAGCGCAGTTGATAAGCAGTTTTGAATGTTTTGCCTATTGGCAGTAATGTGATCTTTCCAAAGGGTAACGTATTTTGGTTTGGACATTGCAAACCTCATTGTTGGCCAGCCAGATAAATGACTATTCTGACATTTTGCCTGTACTGTCATCTACATGCATAAAATACCATCCTGAAAAGCAGACATTTATTGTTTCATTACCCAGAAAAATAAGCCAGGTTCCCTGCAGAGGTGTGCCCAGCGTGCCCAAGTAGGTATGTGCATGACTGTATCACAAAGGATTTTTTCCTGACATCTCCAGTAATTACTTGTACTTGAGGAAGCACCAAGATATGGCAGTTCCAGCAAAGATTCCTATTACAGGAAATACTAATGGGAGTTGCAGACTTTAATTTAACTCCTGATCACAGTACTTGTGGCTTAGATATCTCAGGCCAGACTTGCACTACATGAATGGAGTCAAGGGAATGGTGCTTATTTAGCCCATTTGGGAAATCTGTCTCCCTGTGTTCTTTATCTGTTTACCAACATAAAGCCTCTCATGGAACCTTATGTACAATGTTTTGGTATTTTCTGGATAAACTCTGGGAAAAAATTTTCATCTAGTTTTTGATAGCATGGTCCTGTTGCTGTATTTTGTCCATATATAAAGTGAAAAAACAGACCAAGAGGCAGATGCTTATTTTTGGAAGGTGGGAAGCCCCTCTCATTTTGACCAACTGTGGGATTGTAAACAGAAATTCACTTGCTGTGAAGATTGCGAGTTGTAGCTCTCAGACGATACGTGGGAATGAATGCTGTGGTCGATGCAAAAGCTTTGAACTGCAGGAAGGGGTAGCAGAAGAGTAAACAAAGTGTGTTTGGGGTTTTTGGTTTGAAAAATAACCAAAACCATGCATCAGGGGAGAACCCAGAAAGTTTTCTTTCTCGTGAGCCTGAACTTTAGAAATAGTTCTTCCCGGGCACGTGAGAACTACCCATACAGACTCAGGTAAGACTTAGTTTAGGAAGACACTAAGCATGAAAACCATCTTGCAATTATTGCTGAGAATAGGATACCTCAAATGAGAAAATTTAGCCCCATGCTCTACACCTTTTTCTTGGCAAGGAAATCTTGGTGGCTCAAAGGTTCCTGCAAGTGCAGTGAATGCAAAGAGAAACACTGTGCTTTGCACTTCCACAGGGCGTCCATAAAAATGTATCTTTCATGTGTCTGTGAGCAAGGAATAACTAGGATTTGCTTCTTGTTATACTCACATCACAAACTAAGCAGCAACAGGAAACTTCAGAGAAGGGCACATTAAAATTGCCTTACATTAGGTGCAAGAAGCATAGTCCAGAGACTGACATCACGACCAGGGCTAGGACATGTCATGTTTGTGGTTGAGCTGGGGAACTATGCTTTCTCTTGGGACAAGGAGTGCTGGGGAATGTGTCCCCATCATACACCCACAAAGATGAAGGTTGAGGTGCTCTGAACGAAAGGGGATTGAGAATGTAGCTTCTCCATCCTGGAATGCACTGTCATGGATTTCTAAAAGTGCATGGAGGTCAGGACCATCCTGATCTGTATACATACAACCCTGATCTTCTCCTAGGTACATAACTGTGAAAGTTGTGGCATTTTTGTGTGTGTGTGCTTTTTTCCCCCAGCTATTTGTCATTTTTGAAGGCTTCAAGGACATGAGTCCCCTGGAATGTCAGCTATGCGTCTCCCACAGAAGGGCTGCAATAGGCCCCTTTGGGCACCTTGCCCAGCACAAGCCACAGAGCCTCAGGAAGGAGGAGGGATGGGGAAGGTGCTGGGGTGAAGAGTTGTGGAGAAGAAAGAGTGATTTACGAAAGAGGTGATTTGAAGATTGCTCTGCCTCAGGATGTTTAGCTGAGTGTGAATATAATTGATTGATGATTGCCAGATAATCAAGAAGTCTAGTGGAATTTTGCATAGATATAGGCAATATTTTCCATGTAACTCAGAGGAACTTTCTTTTGCCGGAAAGAAAGATTTCTCTATTTCTTTATCTTTTCTTCCCTCTTTTTCTCTTCCTTCCATGGGTCTGTGAAACTAGTTTTCTGAAAATTAGCTGTTTTTCTCCTTCCTGCTTCCAGAGCTGATGCTTCTGGAAAAGGAGGTGGAAGAGCCCATCATGGTGTGCAGACTGCAATGATGCCCCAAGGACTGTGGGCAACTCCCATCCTGTGACAGGGGGTTTCTCTGACCCTCTGCTTCCCCAGAAACTGTCCTCCCTGTGGCAGCAGTTTGGGAGCAGCAGACAGAGTCTGAAAGCATTAACAAAAAGTCTCTTTAACCTGTGACTCACCCCCTTCCCCTGCCTGGCAGGTCTCTGCTTGAAGGATTTATTCTGCCCCTCAGTAATTTTTCTATTTGGGCTGATCATCAAGTGCAGTGATCCCTTGAAGGGTGGTTTATTTCTTAAGCAGGCAATCTTCAGCAGGGTATAACTTCAACAACCCTCTGACATAAACTTTCAGGCCTAATACAGTGATATATCCACAGCTTTAAGGGCAGAGCAGGACTCCAAATGAGGGGGACAGGTTAAAAAATAACAATAGAAAAACGCTTTTCCTTTCACGTAAGAACTGGTTGATTTGTGGTTTGGACACCCCCACTAGATACTGAACAGAGGGCATGGAAAAGGTTTGTTCGGCTTGAGCTTGATTTTCCCTGCTCTTGTAGCTTTTGGCAGGGCTGCAGCCCAGGCTGGTCCCCTGCTGGCCCCGCTGGCTTGCTCTCTCCAAGGTGTTGACAGAGTTTTTCAGCTGCACCAGAGGTCGCAGATCTGGTGTCAGGCTTTGAGATACACGTCTTGACAAACACATCTGCCTCCAGCAATTGGCAGTGCTCTTTCTGGAAAGGAAAACAAAAAGTGGCTTTATGTAAACAGGCTCAGCGGTGTGTGGGGTGCAGCACAGCATGGCTTGGGAGGCATGGCTGAGTTTTTGCCCCTCCTGCCACTGGGTTTTCATTGATGAGGAAGTGGCCATTTGCTGACAAGGCATTGGCAGGGGCTGTGTCTTGCAGGGCTGTGTCAGAAGCCCCTGCTTCACTGGCTGCCCTCTGCCAGGGTAGAAGGGTTGGCCAAGCCACCATGGCTGCCCTGACAGAAAATGTGGTCACCCCATCATCCACCATGGCTGCTCCAGCCAGCCTATTGTTATTAAAATGTTCTCAGAGGATCTACTTCCATATAACTTGGCCCTTTAGCCACCATCAGTTTGAAATGCTGAGACCACTGATGTTGCTCACAGCTCGTGGAAATGGACATATATTGGTCTTGACAAGACAGCATGGCTGTTGGGAGGGCAGAAGACACCCTTAGTCTCAGGGAAGTGCCCTCCCTGCTTCCAATCCCTGCTCCTCTTTGGTGTTACCTGATCACAGAATCATACAATCATTAGGGTTGGAAAAGACCTCTAAGATCGAGTTCAACCATCAATCCAGCACTGTCAAATACATCACTAAACCATGTTTCCTTTGAATATTTCCAGGGATGGTGACTCCATCACTTCCCTGGGCAGCCTGTTTTAATACTTGACCACCCTTTCAGTGAAGAAATTTTTCTTAATGTCTAATCTAAACCTTCACTAGCACAATTTAATATCATTTCCTCTTGTCCTATAGCTTGTTATTTCAGAGCGGAGATGGATTCCCACTGAGTGGTCTGTGTCTGGAAGATGGCTGGGAGAGGGATCATCTCTTGCTGAACATGAATGCTTTGTAGAAGTATGAATAATGATGCAAATCTCTGATCTCTTGCACCCTGAAAAAAGAGCTGCTAGCTCTGGCAGTGGCTGAGGGAGAATGGGTTTCTCTTAAACAGAAGTCACAAGGTTTGATCAGCACTAGCCCCATCCCAGGAGGATGGTAAGTTCCCCTATGTGTCTCTTGTAAACGGGACCATTTTTATCAGGCTAATACAGACACTGACTGGTGTTTTTGGACTGATGCTATAGCAGTACGATGAGAGTTGCTAAACTCTCTTGCCTGTTTACTAGGAGAGCACAGAGTGGGGAGCATTTGAAAACCAGCACAGCTCCTTAGAGCTTATGATCATCTTTTCTTCTGCCATCTCTCACCTGATCGCTGTTTCAGATTGCTGTAAGAAGGAACCATTTAAGTCTCTGCTCAGTCGCTTCCTGGGGCCCTTGAAGACAGCTGCTGGGTGCTTTCAGTGCACCACACTCTGGCATAAACGCAGTCTGTAACTGCTGGGTTCTTCCCACTGCAAATGGTTCTGTCAAAGGCTGATGACACTCCTGTTCAACAGGCAGTACCAAGTTTGACAGCTGTTTGTCAGGAAAAAAAAGACTGCCTAAGCTCTAGGCACTGGATAAGAATCTTGAAAAAAAAATCAATGGACTTAAGAAAATAAAAATCTAGAGCAGATGTTGAAAGTCCCTTCTTTTTATATTTTATCCCCCCTGAGGGGAGAAAGGGAGGAAAAAACCCTTCTGCACAAATGCAGCTTAAAGAAGGAAATGGCTTCCTGGTGGGGGCCTTCCTTTATATCTTGAAACTCCTGAGGCTGTCTGCTGTTCCCTGTTTAGTTATCAGGATAGACAGGGCACAGCAAACATTCTGCAAATGCATTCTCCCCCAGGGCTCAGGGTGGTGAACAGAGCTGCTGGAGGCTTTTACCTTACCAACTGGGTACACGTGGCAAACTTCACTTTGCAACTGCACATTTGTAAGGTTTCCTCTGGGGTTCATGATTTTCCTGTTTCTGAAGTGGCTGGGGAGCACTAAGCTTGAAGGGCAGGGTGTGTTTGGAATATACTGCTCCTTTTGTATATTCTTCCCTTTCTTAAATCAGAGTTTGATTTAAAATGCTGTGGCTTGAACAATTCAGTGCAAGCGAGAAAAATAACACAGTGGGGGGTAAGAACAGAGCATGGTTTCATTCTCAGTCATACTAATCATCTGCCTTTACAACAGACTGCAATATGTTCGAGGGAGTGATTTATCCCTCAGCAGTACAAGGTGACTTTAATAGGAGACTCCATCCTTCCATCCAGAAGCCCTTATCCCTCAAATGTCTTTTATTTCTGTCAAATGTTTTTTCTTCCTATAAATTCCCTTGCACAAACTATACTTTTGAAGCAATGGGATTATGCATCTTGTGTCTTGTAAACCATTGATGGCTTTGGCCATATTTTGGGATAGGAGTGTGTGAGGATCAAGGAAATTTGGGTGCTATGGAATGTGAAGACTATTCCCCTCTCCCCATCTACACAATTAGCAAGGTCACTGTGCCTTGTAGGTTTACTTCTATAAGTGGAAAAACATGTAAGCTCTATCCTGTTTTTTTGCAGAGAGCTGGTGTGGCTGTCATGTGTTGTTACCTGTTTGTCAAAAGAACAGCACCGGTGTCGTACAACAGTCCAGATGCAAATAAGGGAAAAGATGCGTGTCCTGGATTGGTAAATGGAGCCTCTGTGTTTTCTGTGACCTCTTCTTCCTCTGCTGATTGTGGATCATAACGATCGCTGCCATTTGGACAGGAATAATTAATGAGGTAAGTGTAGGTTAGTGGCTTGTGAGCAGCCAAGGGCAAGGCTGCCTGTCCATTTCAGCTCAGCCTAAACCATGGGGGGCACTTCCTTCCTGAGTCAATAGTGATCCTGTAATGCTAACAAAAGACCCTCATTGATCATTGCCCTCTGGTAATTGCTGCCAGTGTGAGCCTGCCTCTCACAACTTGTTGACATCTCTGGACAATTTGACTCAGCCCCTTTAAAAGGTCTCTGCAAAAGAAGCAGGCTGAGGTCTGTAACAGTGTAGGTCAGGAATGTAAGGACAAATGAGATTTTCCCCAAAGATGCCAGGGCAGGGTACACACGGAGTTCTAAGTCAAGATGCTTTTATGGTGTTATAGGAGGTCTCCACATCTAGCTTCAGTGCTATTTTACTTCTCATTTTCCTCACTGGGAGACCTGACCAAAAAAGTGGCATTTCTGTTCCATGGGAATATGTATTGTGCATGTACAGAATACGAGCACTGGTTTGAAACACACAAAACCCAACTGACCTTTTTGTGGGAAACTGTACCCTTCTCCAAGCTGGAAGTTCCCCATATTCAGCAGGCTCTTTATTTGAAGATATTCTCAGGAGTTTCACTGTAGATCAGTTGTCAGGTTATGGGGAGCTGGTGTGAACTCGGTGGTGTATATTTTTGCCTTGACATTTATTTTCTTGAATTGTCCTGGGCTTGTCTGTACCCTGCTTATAGACAAACTTCCTGGGCAAGTCTGTAGGTAAAGGCCTTATATTCCAGAAACATTCTGAGGAATTGAGGCAGAGGTTGCAAGAACCTTGGCTTGGAAGAACATTAGTACAGACTGAGATGCTTCAAATGAAACATCCTGGGTACCAAGAAATTACCCAGCAGCAATATTGTCTTGGTTTTTTAATGCCATGGAGACTTCTGTTCCTGATATATTCTTCAGGAAACCTAAAGAACAGAGTATTATTTCCGGTGAAATTCACCATGGATTGCTGGAAAAAAGAAGATAGAAAGAAAATAAACCCAATGAGAAGCACCCTGGCAACTCCTGCACAGAAGCAGAATGGGGAGGGCCAATTTACTATCACTGATGCTTCATTCCATGGCTCTGGGATGGAGAGGGGTGCCTCGGGGAAGCATGGCCAAGAAAGAATTGGAGAGGGGTGCCTCAGGGAAGCATGGCCAAGAAAGAATTGGACACCCAGTCTACACTAGATGCTGTCATGAAGTAAGCAGAGGTTCATGACATCATTCCAGCTCAGGGGATGGAAGATTGGTCACAGAGGAAATGAATTTCTTACTCAAAGGTTGGGAGCTGGGTTCTTCATGGAAATTTCACATTTCTGCTTTTTCTTCTGGGTTAGCTGTTAATGGAGTCTTTCAGTGACTGATGGTTGTCTTGCATCTGATGTGCAGGTTTGATGTTCTAGTAACACCAGATGACACTTTACCCTTTACAATATTGTTGAATCAATAAATGCAGACCTTGTTTATTAAGTACAGCTGACATTGTCTTGCCAGGGACTCATGTAAGACAGATCTGGGTAAGACTGCAGTTCAGTAATGACAGCCTATATTAAAGGAGTAGCATAAGGCTGGAGCTTTACCACAGGATATTGGTTTCCTACAGATTCTAGTAGAGTAAGATCAGTGTCTCATCTTACCCGTATGGATAAATAGACTAACACGCTCTGTGCTGTGTGGAGATCTTTTGAAGGACACTGGAAAACTAAGGGATTTTTTCAGCTGTCAGAATTCCTGTAGCAATTTTGGGAAGAGATGCTCCAGTACCCATGGCCAGCATCTGCCATTCCCTCCTTCTTGCACTATTGCTTTGTGAACTGGTACCATCTATCCACTAGACGTAACCCCTTCAAATGGTATTTAGAGGAAGGCTTGTTAAGGTGTGAGATGTCTTGCTGTGTAATATCTTAAGTGAGGTGTTTATCAACACCCAAAAATGGCTGTACGTTGTCCCAGCCCCATCCTGGTTATTCCATTTTTTTCTGTCCTGCATACCGTAACTTGGCCCCTCTGTTAAACTGCTGTTTACCTGCCTGGCCCACGGTTTAGGCTGGTACTTCACTGTGGTCCAAGAGACCTTCTGGGAGAGAGCAGGGTGGACAGAGTAAACAGATGGACCTCAGCCAGGCCCTCAAAGGTCTGACTATTCCATGATCATGTTACAGTGGTCCTCTGTAGTAAGTTGCACACTGGCAGAGCTGTGGCACACTGACGTTCAGCTACAGCCTTCTGAATCAGCCCTCTGAAAACTGCTCAGTGTATGAGAACCTTGAGACTTATTCACTAGTGAAGAGCAAGAAGACCCTTTTCTTCCCAAATGACAGTCAAAACTAAACATGAGTCATGCACAGACCGTCCTGGTCAGGCTTTCAAATAGCTGATTCCCAGGTCCAGGAAAAGTGCTGCCATGTCAGTCTAGCTCCTCATGGCTCTCTGTCATACTGCTCAAAATGGTATACCTGAGAGTTTGTAAATGATAAGTGGATTTACCTCCCCTCAAACCCAGAGAAAAAAGACATAACCCCAGAGAAAAAAGACACCTCTGCTTTCTGTGTCCTGCCCTGCTACTTCTTCCTTGAGCATTTTCTCTACCTGGTCTGACTGAGTTCTGTCTTTTCACCTCACTGCCTGACTCAGTTGTGGCACCACAGGGATGACAAACTAGACTGTTGGAAAGAGATCTTAACTGGAGGAGCAGTTATAGAAACAAACAAGCATTAGAATTATTCTTCTGGCTCCTAGTTTCCTTAATGTCTTCAACTTTGAGCCAGTGCAAGGTATTACGAGGCGACTCACCCTGTGCAACACATCTTTCCCCAAAAGAAATCCCTTCTCAAACACTTTCAGGAATTCTTACCTCCTCCCCAGCCAGAGGTATAGATATATGGAAAGCTATAATATTTTCCTGACATTTTGTGTTACTGCATTCACAGAGACTTCTTTTTTTCCCCCCAGTATTAAAAGAAAATAGTATTTCTAAAACTAATCATCATCTGATGACTATTTTAAAGGTAAGGTATCTGGTTCTTCTGGAATACTGTTTTTCTTGGTCTTAGCCTAAATCCCACTGGGGGCTTGGATGCTACAAGCAGACTAGCATTTCCTTAGCGAGCAAATAGGAAAATAGGATGTAGCCTGGAGAGACAGGGTAGGTACTTTTCATAACCAAAAAATGATCTAGCATAAAACATTTTCCATACCAGAATACCACAAGAAGCATGTAAACCTTAGTAAAGAAAGAAGAAGAATAGCAGTCAATTAACAAAGTATACATTAGCCATTCTTGCAGAGAAGCAAGACCTACAAAAAATGACCTGTGAGTGAGAGGTCCAGGGTTTGAATCCTTGCTTATTCAAAGTCCTTCAACCTATCTTGATATAATTTGGACAGCCTGAAATATCAAAGCTAAGGGAAAAGTGAGAAGGGAAACAGAAGAGGTAAAACAGAGACAAAGGACTGGATAAGTTTGAAGGTGCGGGTTTGTGTGTATTTGTATTTTGTTCAAGGGGAACTAATCAGAAAAGATGTAGAAATACTTACCTGTTTAGACTCCATCATGGAATGGGCAAAAAATCAGATAGCAAAAAATCAGATAGCTCATGGGCTGACTGGGAATTAACTTCTCCCTAATTTAGAGACCTAGTTTCTTCAGGTTACTTCAGAAAGCCCAGTCTGTGTGTTTGTCAGCTGCCACAGAGTGAGTCGGGACAGAAATGAAGGTTTGTGGAGCTCAGCTCAGTCCCAGCTGTCCCCCCATCCTCCACTCCACGGTTTTCTGTCCCTGTGTGCCATCAGTGATGGATGGGTTGTACAAAACTCTGCTCAAGTTCACATTGCTGTGAAAGACCTCTGAATATGTCCAGTCTTCCAGTGCTTGTAAAGCATTGCACCTGTTGAAAATATGGAAGAAAAGTAAAAAATACTGTAGTGTAACTGTTGCATTATTAAGTGCATTTATATACACTTGTCCTAAGACTACTGAAGCCTAAATCTCCAGAAATGAGTGATTGGCTTAAAAAGGCCTGTAACGTGAACATCATGCAATTGGTTTTCATCGAAGACAATCACCTGGGCGACATTATTTGGGGGATATGTTGGTTCATGGTGCTTGTTATCCAGATGGGACTGGATGTCATTAACCATCAGGGAGTATGGAAAGGAAAGAGCAGAGTACGTATTATTCCCAGCAGGGTGGTTTTTAACCCCTTGATGAAGGGAGCCAGAATTTCCTGAGGCTTAAGAGGCAATTCTGGTGCCAGAGCTAAAGGAGATATGGAGTTCATTTTATTTTGAGAAGGTTTTATGTGTTGATATCTGGCATTTCACACAGATGGATTCCACTACATTCTCACACGTGCAATAGGTTTTTTTCTCCCTGACAAAGGTAAAGCAGAGATATGCAATTTGCATGAAGGCCAAATATATATCCAACCAGGACAAAAGCAACTGCTTTCTTTCTTCAAAGTATTTAGCATAGTTCAATATTTTGGTTTTGCTTCCACTTATTTTCTAGGTGCAGTTCAAAATGCTGATACAAAAAACTTTTCCAGTTCACATTTTAGCTATATTAGAGCTCTCTGCATTTTTATGCTAAGCTTTGAGACTACCCAGGAAACTAGAGTTGCCTGTGCCTACTGCCTGTTACCACCTCCATCCACATTAACTTTAAATTGATCATAGTTTCACAAAAAGCTTCACTTTGGCTCCTGAGACATGCTGAATTGCAGCAAAATGAACTCGACTTTTTGGCTCTGCAATGAAATCTGAAGGCCCAGGCATTTTCTCCTGGTTTCAACTTTCACAGGGACAGTTCCATGCAGCTTGAGTCCTTTGAGAAGTGCCAGGCTCCTAATGAAAAGGAGGTGGAATTGCTAGCTGAGGTTTCATGAGCAGGTGGGAGGGAAAGAAAAAGTGAAATTCTGCATTACCCAGAGCTTGTGCTGACAGATGAATTAAAATGTAAATCTAGGCTAAGATTTCCAACACCAGGACATAAAGTTAAGCTCCTGGTTTTCTCCTCAGTTTCTTAAATAAATCCTAATTTTAAGAAACCCTTACTGCTTCAGCATTCCCCTGTAGAAAATTTAAACAGGGTTTTAGGAGAATCCAGTTGTAAAAGCCTTGGCCCAGTTCTCTGAATATATGCCACTGTAAATCATGATTCACAGTTGAAAAGGGGAAGGAAACCACAGCTTTAAAATTGAATGAGATGCCGTTCTTGTGTTCGAAGTCTTTGCAAAGTGTGAAGAAAATATTCAAATCTACATCAAACCTAAAGTGAGAATCAAAACAAAACTAATCACCAAAACCAGAGTGTGCTGATGTGTTCAAGAGTGAAAAAAATCCCACTCAAAAAAAATCAACAAAAGAAAACCCCAAGAAACAAAATAAAAAAAAAAGCCACATTTTCTGGAGTAAATCCTATGTTGAGATTTTTGGGCAAGTCCATTTCTCTGTCAGACAAAAGGCAGGAAAAAAGAGTCCTACTTGAATTTTGCTGCTCTGCAGTGGGGTGTGCTGCTTCTCATGGCTGTCTTTTTGAGAAGTATAAAATATCTGAGAAGTACAAAATATCTGAGATTTATTTAGTTAACCAATGAAACTGAGTTGAGTAGTTCTGCTGAAAAGTGCTGCTGCTCATTTGGTATCTTTGCTTGGCCTGGAATTGCCCTTGAAAATGTGGTCCCTGGCCAGCTGCCCATGGAAATTTCTGCCTGGCCATCTCCCATGCCAATGTGAGGCACACAACAAAGAGTGTGAATGTGCATCTTTGATGAGGCCAACATATTTCATGGTCACATCTTTTCTGAAACTTGGTGAGATGATTTGCTGAATCAAGACACAAAACCAGTTTGGGATACCTTTTATTTGGCTGACTGAAGCTGACTGAAGCCGATTGAAATATATAACAGATTTCTTTTGTATGTTGCATGGATGTCAAAAAACCCTGTCAAGTAGCTCTGCTGCAATGGGATTTGGATAACATTTTTTCATCCCTCATTCCACTGGGAAGATTGATCCACCAGGGTTTGTTTTGGCAGGAGCTTGCCTATCGTGGATTGTAGAGCACATGGGAGAACTTCCAGTGGCTAGGGATGGACATGACATTTTTTTAATGAGATATTTTGTTAAATATTTTACTTATTCTAAACATCAGAAACTAAGATTCTTTTAAAAACAGGAAGAAAATAATGTCAGGAAAGTACATAAATAATTACTTAGATGTCTTTGAGTATGAGGTCTTGTGGCAGCAGAAATATGACATGAAACTTTGCAAGGGGAGAGACCATCATTTTAAAACAATTAGGCCCATTCCAGCCTATAATTTCCATGGATATTCATATCTAGAATGACAGTAACTTCACGTATGCAAGGAATACAGTGCTGAGAAAATGAGGGAGCAAAATAATTCTGCCCTTTTATAAAGTCAAGAATATTTTTAAACCAGGCAATAATCACCCATCCCAGCCACAAATTCTGGAAAAAAGTCCACATTGAGTTCTGAAAAGTCACCAAGTTCTTCTTCTTGTGAGGCTGGAAAGAGCTGTGACTATTTGTGCCATGTAATATTTTGGGCTGGGAACTTGACTCTTAGTTTTAATCTGAAACAGCCTTGTGCTTGGTTGCATATGCCAGCTGCTGTAGGCTGCGTTAGGCAGCAGTGCAAGCTTTCCTGTGCAGGGATGGGAGCAAAAAAACTGATTTTCTTCGTAGGACCACAGGGAGTCTGATGCTGGCTGAGCTGGGCAGATGCTCGGAGAATTGGTGATCTGTAAACAAGAGGGTTTGACACAAGCTCTTCAGCAGTGTGTGCAAAGCCGCCTAGTCACATTCCTTCCAGGTGAGGTGAAGCCTGAATAGGTAGTGTTGTTGGGAAAAACCTTTGAAAGTTGAAAAGGATGTCCTGCTGTCCAAGCAAGGAGGCTGTGCTCAGCTGCTCAGGGCTGGAAACCACTCACTGTCTGAACATGGTGGTACCTTTACAATGGTTGACTTTACAGGATGCAACAACTGACTCTGCTCATGGGTCATCAGCTCATATTGGCTAATAAAATCCACACGCTACCCACAGGCACTGTTGGTCAATGTGCCTCCTTACTTATGGCGGTATAAAATGATACCATACTGTTTGGTGCAGCTGTACACAGGGGAATTACATTTAAATTTGACCATAAAAGATCCATTACTTTACAGCGATATTAAAAGAAACCATTTATGAGTGTTAAATTTTTATTTAAATATAATCCTTACCATGTGTTGGGTGGAAAAAGGCAGTAGCCTGTAACATAAAGAAGGTATTCTTAGTATGTGTGGCTTTAGGAGTGCTTAATTTTCTAGATTTTTGGGTGGAGAGTGAATTCTGTTTTGATTGGGAGTAGTCCAATTTCTGCCTGGCCAAACCACACAAGAAATTGTCTATTTATTTATTTATTTGATCATGCAAACAAATAATGTTTGCCATAATTATGTGTCTGACCTTTGGCATGTGAAGGAACTGAAAGAGTGACCTATTCTGCTCCCCGCCCCAAATATCACCTAATTCAGGGTATATGGTATGGTTAAACACTGTGGAAGCAGCTGTGCCCTCCTCATATCTCCCCACTATGTGGTTTCCTGCTCTGTATGCCATACTGTGTTCACCATACCTGCAACACTGTCTGATTTTCCTCTAGCACCAAAATAACATAATTTTCTTGTGTTGACAAGTAATGCTCTTCTCCTAATATTCCATGATGGATTGTTCCAAAAGGCACCTTAAGCTCTTGAAAACCTCTTGCCAAGGCTGTTAGACAAGGCAAGAACTCAAAGCCACTTATCCTTGAAAGACTCATCTCAGGCTGAAATCCCACTGCTAGCAGGGGCAGTGGGAGGCATGGGGAAAGCACAGCTGGAGCACCTGACGTACAGTCGATGTAGGCAATGGCTGTAAGTGACACAATCTGCCACTGCCAAGTCCTACACTGCTGTTTCAGAAAAATACAGGCAGCCACTACTGCTGGCTTCCTCAGCCGTCCTCCCCAGTGGCTCTGCCTAGAGCCTCACTGACATTTTTATAAAACTGATTTTCACCAGGAAACTTGTTTTCGACACCACGTCTGAAAACTTTCCTCTATTGGGGAATTCCAACATTTTTGTCAAGAAAGAGAAGAAAAATCAGTCAGGCCAAAACATTTGTGTGAGAAACATACATTTTTTTGAAAGGGAGCAGCTGCTGGATTTTATATTTTTCTTTTGTTTGAACTTATTTTTTCCCCCTTACTTTTTTTTTTAAAGGAAAAACCTGACCTATGTTCTTTTTCCTTTGTACTTGTCAAAATTTTCCTCAAGAGAAATATTTGATCATCTCTTCTTATGGCTATGAATACTACTGGAGGCATCTAACAAAGCCTCTACCCAGAGAGACAAAGAGGGAAGAGCAAGAAAGATCCTTGCAGCCTTTTCTTTTTTAAAACATTGTTTCAGAAGTGTGCAGAGATTTCCTCAGAACCTGTAATACAAAATACAGCAGTGGCCATATTTATTTTTTCAAATCTCCAGGACAACTGGGAATATCTTTTTCTATTGACCCAAAGAAATCACATCCTATTAATCTAATTCATGCTGAAATGTTGGTGCATCCAGTTTATCCAAGTATCTATGTAAATAGTCAACTAAAAATCTGTGTAGACTAATAGTGTCATTTTTACTTAACAAGGCAAATCTTGACAACATACTAACCATAGTTTTTTTTCTCAGCATCCGTGTCTGAAGACATTTTCATTACTTACAAGTGAATAAAAAAACATGGCATGGAATATGAGGAATAACTTATCCCAGACAAAACACAGGGTAGAATGCAAAGAAGAACAAAAATAATTTCTTGTCTGATATTTATTTTATAGTGATGTGTTTGCATTGTACCATTTTCCATGCTTTTCTTGTAGCATTTTTCTTTTTGTTTATATCTTATAAATGTTATCGGAAATGAAGGGAACATAGCAGAAAGGGTGAATAAAATTTTCTTATCTGTATATATAATTAGAATTGGAGCAAGACATAAATATGGATTAAATAAGCAGAAAAGAGAAAATAGTAAACTTTATTAAGCATTATGTAAGTTACTACAAAGCATTTCCTAATGTAGTGTTGATAAAACCATTGTTAATTTTTCTAAGCTGTATTCTTATGTTAGAATAACCATTTATTACACAATCAGTGTAGGTCAGTGGTGATCTTTGGACTGGGCCTTAAATCCAGGGTGGCTCTGCTGATATTGGTGCTGGTACTTCAGATTAAGACCACAGTAACTGAGCTCAGAATCTGATCCACAGCCTTAGCTCATATTGTTCCAAGAGGAGTAAACCTTGTTAAGTACGTGTGATTTTTTTTCCTGATTTTGTGGGTTCCCTCCAATATTCCAGCCACTCTTCCCTTCACCTCTAGTTGCACGGCAGTTATTCCCATCAACAAGACACAGTGGATGTGCTGTTAAGTGGCAGAGTGGAGCAGAGATTAAAATTGCTCTTGCAAATACATCCAGTGCCTTCAGGAAGATTAATCTGAGTGAAGTACCTGAAAAGCTGGAAAAGCCTCCATATGCTTTTGAATGCACATATTCATTTGGAGCTGATTGCCATTTCTCTGATGCCCTGTAAATCCTTGAGGAATGCAGTTGAGGTCTGGGATCTTCCACAAAGGGATTTAAAGAGGTTGTGAACAGAAAAATAGAGGATTTGTCTAACTTTTATAAATCTGACAGTTTTAATATATTTTTTATAGAGAATTTTTTAGTCATACATTTATCAATAAAACCATGCAGCTTGAGAGAATCCTACATGAACCAACCAGTCCTATTAGCCATGGCTGTATTCAGTATTCATAAGTTTTTGCCAGAAAATTTGGATCAATAATTCTCAGGCAAAAGGTTTTCTCATGAGCTTTTTTCTATTTATTACTTGTGATTGACCACATAGCCTGGTTTTGCTTCCTTACTTATGTAATAAAGATGGGAGAATGGTAAGTACAAATAATGAATAATGAGTTTCTGTATTCATGCAGAACCAGTGGTCAAAAATCTTGACAAAAAGGAGTCACATTGAGGTAATGCAGCTCATATTCAAAATGTGCAAGTGGATTTATTTCACTTTCATGACTCCTGTCTTACACAAAATAATGTCCTTTGGGTTTGGTAGAATTGGTTAATTTAATTCTTTTAAATCCAGATGTGGTAGTGAGTGGGATTCAAAGATGAGGGGTAATCCAAATGCTCAGCCTTAAGGGCCTTGTATGTCTTTTAGGTTCCCAGTCTGCCTGAGCTATCCATGTACTCAGGAGTATTAGCTGAAGAACAGATCATAGACACCTTTAGGAAAAATGCTGTGAATGTTCTGAAACTGCTGAGTCAAATTCTTTCTAATTTTTTGATATCAAATCAATTGTTGATGCAGATCTAAGGGCATTTGCTCTGTGGATTGTAGATTTAATGAATTTAATATAGATGCACAAATGACATCTTAGTTCAAACTTTCACTAGAATAGTATTTCTGATACTGTGTATTTATCACTGTTTCTCAGGGGTCAGTTTTCCAGTCAGGACAGTGAAACAAAACAGTAACTGCTGAGTAACTAATCTCAGACACAAGGAGTCTGGTAGTTTTTTGGCAAAGTAGAGTGCATTTTGAGACAGACAGCGACAATTTGCAAATATGTTCCTGTTTTGGCAAAACTGTCACAGAGAGAGAGATACTTCAGATTCAGACCAGAATTTCAGGACAAAACGTGAGAGAGAAACCCAGAGCACTCAGTAGTCCAGAGGGCTCTTCTGGCACCTTAGAGGGGTGGGAAATCCCATAGCTCAAGCATTTGGGAAAGAGTGTTTCCTGGTCTCTCCCAGGCAGGCAATTCCACTTCACACAAGTCACCGTGGGTGTCCTTAAGCAGGACCCTGAATCTGAGATACTGTGATTCCAGACAGTATCTGGATCAGTAGTCCATCATAACATTACTCGCAAGCATGGAAAGAGGGAGAAGAGAGGAAGTTGTCTTCAGTCTGAAATGGAGTGAGAATGTTTTTGAAACTTTTTGCTTTCTCAGTGTAGAAGGGAAAGGTTTTTTACCCATCACCAGGAATGGATAGCGACTATAAAAGCCGTCCAGGGCCTGTAAGCTGACACAAATTCAAGTCACTAGCATATTGGTAGAAAACAAATTAATGGGAGAACCAGTTCTTCTCCCTCTTGCATTGTAATGTGCTGTGTTGAGACAAGGAACTGCTGTTTCTCTGTTCTATGGATTTTCTGCAATGTATTTTGAGTTTTTCTGTATTACAGGCTACCTCTGATTCTTCTTTAGGACAATATAGGTGTTCTGCTGCATTCCTGTCTAGGCTAAGTGTAAGGACAGACCTAAATTCTATGGAGCACTTGACTCTTGTCAGAGGAAAAAACAGTTATTTGTCTTCTCCTGAGCTGAATGTAGCCTACAGCTTAGATTTTTTTTTAATACAGTTAAGTGAGAAAAAACTTACTGGTAGAGGTTTTTTATTTAGTGCTCTGTAGAGCTTTGGCTTTTATTTAAAGATATTTTTTTCCTGAATTGGATATTTTAAAATTGAGTTTGACTAATGATCTTTCAGAAAAGTTGGATCATTTGTCATTTTGCATGAGAGAATGTAGCTGGTTGCAGCCAATTTTATTTAGAGATTTATTTAGAGTTTTGTTTTTTGTTTTTTTTTTTGTTCCCATGCTGCTTACAGAAACCATTTGAATCTCATTCCCTGGAGGAAAAACAAGAAACATATTTGTGATCATTTGTTAATATAACTATCTTCCTGAGATGCAGGCACAGATACGCTTGGTACATATCTTTGGCTATGTAGTTTTGTGCCTCCTGTGACAGAATGGAATATGCTCACTCTACTGACTGCTTGCCGGAATGAGCCCAAGAAACAGTCAAGATTTATTGCACAAAATAATTTGTAGAAATGCTGCCTTTCTATGGAGATACCCAAGATGTTTTCCTTCTTGTTCTTACAGTTGCAGCTGATTTACATAATTGTTGTTATCACATCTGCTATATCCCACTGTACATCACTTTGTATGTGGTCTGTGCTATCGAAAAAGAAGAAATGGTGAAGCCAAAATTCTGTGGAGTATTCAAGTTGTTGCACATGTATTATTTGACCTCGGATTACTGTGATTTTTTAGAAAAGGGTCAGCAAGGCTTGGTATGTAGTGGATAAAGCACTAGCTTTGCTTTTTGAGTATTTTTATTAGAAATTTGGATCATGGTTCAAATCACAACTAGAGAACTAAATGAAATGAGTCTGTGTTTTCATCTGAGTCCCCCAGTGGACAATAATCCAGATCATAAAATATACCACTTAAACTTTGGCAGTCTTCTGTTCTCAGGAAGCTTTATTGCTTTGTATTACCTTAACTCAAAGATAGTGCTTACAGGACTCAGTTCAAGCTGAGGTTATTCAAAGAACAAAGTTTGTATTTCTAACTAAATCTGGTCTATGGATAAATGTAAGCTCCAATAGGGTTACACAGCAAGCTCACATACCTTTCTGCTGTATCTTAATGAAATTTAGCTGTTTGGCAGGAAGGAGTGTCAAATCATTCCCCCTGTATATCCAAAATGGAGCCAGAATGAGGTGGGGACACCTCAGGAAAATTAGCCCTTGAATCCCTAGAGCCAGAAGCCTTCTGACATCATCACTGATGGCTCAGATATTTTAAAGGAATTCGGCTCAATTTGGGATCAATGGATGCAAAAGGTCACAATTGAAAGCCTATATTTTTTGATCCTTACACTTCTCCTTACCTAAGTGTCTGTGGGTCAGAGCGTGGCAGCCTGCCCTGTGCTTGAGGGGTGACCACTGGGGTTTGTGCACTGCCTCTTGCCGGCAGAGCGGCCCCTGGGCCTCAGAACCTGTGCTGAGCCCAGCTGCATCGCAGGAATGGGAGCATAAGTGGCTAGAACTCCTCTGGGTCTACGTGATATAACTGAAGTCTCACTTTAGCCCTCAGCATCCTGTGCTGTCTTCATTTGATGTCATGAATGTGTGCTATTGTTCATGCTTTGATAATAGAAGTGGTGCCTTGCTTCAAAGGAAATCGGGCTTGGAACATCCCGTAGCATCTCAGAGACAAATGTGTTATCAATATAAACACCTTTTCCTAATGATTGATCTGACATAGTAGTCCTTCCAAAACAAGAGGCATGGATGCGCTGTGAATTAAAATTTGACATCTTTCCATGCACACCAGAAATAAAGGGAAAAGGTTCATGCATATGTCATGGATTGTGGATGGATCTCATCCAGGTGAAATTCCTTCTGGTTATTTTAAATGTAACAACAACTGACATTGGAAGCATTTTTTTTACCCTGAAGGTGAAACACTTTTCATACTGTAACTTAAAACCAGTTCTCAGTTGCATAAGTGTAAATCTGTGCCAAATAACTCCGGTGAGGCCAGTGGAGTTATTGGGGATTTACACGGGTGTAATTCTGAGTAGAGTTTGACCCTTTGTGGATATAGAAATGCACTCAATTTATTGCACTATTACACCACAAGCAGGTGTGCAGGGACATCCACCGGGGAAGGAAAAATATAAGTCCTAACTACAGGTCACTTCATATCCTTTTTCTCAGGCTTGCTGTATTTCCAAATCAAAAATCACAGACAGAACAAATCAACTTGAACTACTGGGTAATAACCACTCAAGGCCATTTCATCTTCAGCCCTGCACAAAGAAAAGTGGGCTGTCTTTACTCCTACTATCTTCTTTTACACTTTGTCCCCTTCCCCAACTGTAGTCTTACCTTAATGAGGGCTGTGATGGCAGGAAGTGGGCAGGTCTTTTTATGCTCATGGCATCTTGCCATATATATGTGCAAGTGAATGACTATAAATGCAGATGCATACACAGGGGGGTATTGTGCTTGTGATGGCACCTTTGATGATCTGAAATAATTTGTGTGCATGTAGCTGTCTGGATGGGTTCCTGCTGAGATAGATACATACAGGGCCAGAGCTGTAGACCAGTTTTATTGCTTATCATCTGATATTAATTCAAGATTGTGTGCTACGTCATAGTGGCTACATAATAGTATTTTTAGGAACAAATACCTAAAGTGAAATGATGGGATGAATTGTAGGAAAGTGACTTATAATAGGAAAGTAGCATATGGAGTTTCACCAGCATGCCTGGGTAAAGATCCTTGGGACCAGAGTGTATGTAAAAAAGGGCCAGCAAATCTTTAATGAGAGTAAGTAATCTGGATACTGGTTTTATGCTTCCATTGAAATGATATCTCCAGCAGGTTATAACCTCTTTCTTAAACCATGGGCTTAAATGAAAGCATTATACTTTATATCCTGTCTCTTTATCATTCACATTCTTGGTCATGCCTCTTCATGGTGTATATGTCTGCTTGCAGTTCATTCTTGCTGTCTCTTACCTTTACCCACTATGTGTCAGGAAGGCTTTCCTTCCTCACAGTCCCACAGTTTCTAAGTCATTGTATTTCTGCCTTGAATAGCCCATAGGCCTCATCCAGCTACCAAAATGGTGAAAAGAATACTTGAAAATTTCTCTTTCCATGGCTTCTTCAACCCTGAAATCTCAGCTCCTGTTGCTGAGGCACAACACTGTCATACAAACCTGGTGATGTTTACTTTGGTTAAATTCTTTCCTTGTCTTGGTACCAGTCTGCAGTCATCACTCAGACTCCTCCTTCTTGAGATCAGCACTCTTCAGGGCAGGGATCTAACTTCTCATAATGTTAGATACCATCATAGCTCTCACAATAAGACATAATCATTGATGATCCAAACATGAATAGTGATTATTACCCAGATCAGTGCTGGATGGATAGAGATGCAGATGGAGATTAGTTTTGAAACTTTGCTCTCCAACAGTTGGGAGTCACCTTTTATGTTTTCTGGTGTTGAAAGAAGAATATAATTTACTGCACCAGGTTTTACTCTGCTAGGGCAATTCACGATGCTTTGCTCATGAGATGCTGGACAGAGCTTGGAGATGGCTACGTGCTCACACTGCTGTTTGGAATCCAGAAGCCTCAAATGAATTCCATGGGAAAGTCGAGGAACATGAAGTTTCCTTCCAAAACAACAACAACAACAACAGCTTGGTTTGTTTTTTTTTTGTTTTGTTTTGTTTTTTTTTTTCTTTAATATAGTTCTTTAATATCTTCCTATCAAGTTTTAGATTAAGAATCACCTTTTAGGTATTAAAAATCAGTTAAAAAATGGAAAAATTTTTACATCTGAGCAGAACCAACTTAGCTATTTCTTGTCCCTGTGAGTGAAATATGCAATGCTACCCTCTCCCTGAGTACATAGAGTGCACTACACCAACTGTTTTGTTAGCTTATCAAGTTAAAAAAAGTATTCTGGTGCTCAGGGCAAAAACTGTCCTATTTGCTCATAAATCAGGTTAATCTTGCACCAGGGTGCTTAAAAATTATCAATCCACTAAACAAAAATCTTCCCTAATCTAGTTGCAGACAATTTGTTAGTGTCATGAATTATCCTGATCTATTGTCTTTAAACCTTTGTAAAAGGAGAGACATGCTGTATAAGCTTCTCATAGTCTGGGTTTGAACTAATTGACTTCTACCAAAAGTGCATATTTTCTATAGGTGTAGAGTTAGAGCTGGTGATAAAATAGATACAGATTATTTAAAACAGAAAAGACCTTTTTAATTTTTTTCCAATTGTCAGTTTTCAAAAGTACTAACAAACCAGTTCGAGATTTACAACCACCTTTCCTACAACTTAGTAAAGTTGTACTTTTCTGTTGTACTTTTCTGTTTCTTGCATTTCCTCTCTTGTGCTGGTGCTCAAGAGAAGATGTGGGAGAAAAAATAATAAAGGATGGAAAAGTGGAGTCGAAAAATGAGAGAATAAAAGCCAAGTAAAGGCATGAAGGAAGGAAAAAGAGATACAGAAGGAAAATAAAATCAATCTCTTGAGAAACATTTATGAAAACTATTTGAAATAAAGTTTAGCTCCTTTTTTTTTAAACTTCCCCCCCCATTTTTCTTTCCATTGTGGTGTTCTAGGGAAGGAGAGATAGGTTTCTTCCCTGTGACCAGACAACAAGATAAAGGTGATGCTTCTACATGGCTAGTCCCAGTTGAGCAGAACTGAGCTGTCACAGCTGCCAGCACATGAGCAGAGTGACTTGGGAAGTGCTATGGACAACCAGGGACTGGGCAAGAACTTTTAATGACTGCTGGCAGGAGGTAGCTAGTATGAAAAACACCTAAGTTTAGAAACTGAGAGGTGTTAGGGTGTTTCATAAAAATTCTGTTGTCCATGTAGAGAGAGGATGGCCTCCTGACTGTTTTAGGTCAAAGCAACATATGATACTGATGGTTCAGGTATGTGCATAGTCTTTTCTAGTTTAGACTTGCAAAACTGTATCCCATGTCAAAGGTTAGAGTTTGGCTTACTTTGGAAAACAATTTTCTCACTATAAATGCCTGCTCCATGCAGGGCTGCCAAATGCAGTTCAGGCTTTTTTTTGGAATTCCCTGGAACAGCAACAAAATGCAAAAATGCTGAAGACAGTGCACAGCATCAGAAAAGTAAAACTGTTGGGCCCCTCCACCACTAAGCAAAAGCCAAGATCCTAAGGCAGAAGGAGGTGTGCCCTCGGAGAGAAAGTAGAAAAGCTGGAAGTGCTCCACTGCTGTGGCTCACTGACACCTCCCTCAGTGCAGTGATATGTACTTGTCTTCTGTAAATACCTCTCAGGAAGCTCATTTGAAAGTGGCCTGCCAGACCTCAGCTGTTTCATCCCAACACCTTCACCGTGTGGCCAGTATGGGGTTGAAGCTAACACATCAATGACACACACTAACTAATAATCCCATCTGACTTCATGTGTTTGGTTTAAAGGTTTCACTACAGATTTTATTAGCTTGTGATTCAAATCCCAACCCTGTCACAGTTGCCAGGCTGTCCAGATGCTAGCAAATGATAATAAATTAGAAATACTTAATGCTAAAGATATTTAGTATTATGTGAGGATAGAGACCTCCAAGCTGGAATACTGTGCCATGTGTGCTTTTACCTTGAGCTTGTTGTGGGATGTTTGTCTAAAATTTATTTTTTTTTAACATTCTTTGTTTATTTTAACTTACATTATTTTAGTGGTCTCACAGGTTAGAGAGACACTCAGAACCTGAAGCATTTCCATTCAATTCTGCTTGTAGCACTTCATACTTCTAAGTATAAACATCAGAAGGTTTGCTAGACCCATTGTGTAAGGCAGTATACTGGGGCTGACCACAGCAGTCTTCAGAAAGTGAGATGGATTCATCTGCGTGTCTGACAGAGCTTTGCTGCAGTTATGTCTACATGTAGTGTATATACCCCTGCCTATTTAGGAGAGGCTTTTGTTAAATACAAGGCAAACCCTGCACCAGCAGTGCTCACCCTTGGGTGTGGCATTGCTTGATACAGCTAAAGGTGCTGAGAAGCGCTGCAGATTTCTCTTGAAAAATATATCTGTTGAATTCTACATTCAGAAGGGAATTGTTTACACCACAGTCGTCCCCCTGCTATCAGATTTGTAGAATCAGGCTGTTCCATACCCTCATTTCAGATCCTTGGGTACATAAAAAATAGAGGAAGTATAAGACTGGGCCTGTAGGTTGATAAAACCAAAAGAGCACCACATAGTACAGATATCTCACTTTCATTTACAGGGTTTAATGCTCTGCAAGACAGGGAAAGGGTTAAGGTATCAGCACCTGGGAAGCAGCTGGTGGGTTGGGAGGAAGAGTGCAGAAATAGGACTTAAAGAAAGGCTGCAGGTGTGCCTCTGAAATGTTTGGGGCTGATTTGTCAGACTGCAGCCAGCAGTGACGGAGGGCAGGTCCTGAGTGGAGTGAGGGTGATAGTCGTCAGGGCTGAGGTGGGAAATGATGCCCAGGAGCCCAGCTGTGGGTTCTTGGTTAGAGCAGATAAAATAGCAAAGCTGAGGGAGCAGCTGGCAGTGTGAAGATGGCAAAGCTGATGCTTGTTATCAAGCAACACCAGTGGTTGATTTTTAGGCTTGAAACAAAGTGCTAGTACATGTTAGAGTCAATCCCATTTCAGTGCTGAGGTATAACACTTTTGGGATTGGACAAAGCAGTTTGAACTTTGTATTCCTGTATCCTTCTGTATTCCTTCTGTGACCTCTCAGGAAGGACCTGTCTGTTTCTGAGGCATTAATTTCTAAATTTATGTAGCTCTGTTACCACCAGCAATGGCTTCTAAGCTTTTTTTTTATGACAGTGATAGTCTTAGCCACTGTCAGGCTGGTGACCCTGTTGAGGTTTGCAGCCCCTTGTCCACAAGCCTGTTGTCAGGATTAGGACAGAGGCAATCTCTTAGCCCCTCAAAGCCCATTAGAAGCCACTCAGCAAGATAGACACCCTATAAATACTCTGACTAGCTGTAATTTGAGTTTTTTTCGTTGTGGTTCCCTAGTGTGTTTGGCTACACATGTAGCATGTGTGAAGTGACACAAGCTCCAGGACCACTCCTTACAATGGATGCAGCTCTTGTTCTTGGGCAGGTTACTCAGGCTGGAGGGCTTTCTTCAGGTTACTTATTTCTGCCTTCCCCCACTACAGTGGGCTTTACTCCTATTCAGTAAATAGGTAGTGTGAGACCACCTTGAGAGCTACTTCTCCACATTGAAAGCTGACTGCTAGGCATTTTGGTAACTTAGTCTGTGTTTCGGAATGTTTCTGGACAAATCTTGTTGCAACGCCTATCCATGCATGCAAAACCTTGTGGTTCAGCCAAAATCTCTTAGATACTTTGTTTCCTTCAAAATATGCAATATTTGGCCAAATACAAACAAATCTGGAACATACCAGCTCTCAGGGGCTATCTCCCCCAGGAAAAATGTCCTTTTCCATTACCCCAGGGAGACAGAGTCCTGTCTTTGTCTTACAGAAACTCCAAAACCAAAATAGACAAACCCAAATATAAATACCTTTTGTCCACAGGCAGCGTTCTTGTCCAGCCCCTGCAGGAAGCTACCGAAGAGGGGGAGCCCCTTTGGGTAAAGACTTACCTGAGGGCACCCAAGGGGGTCCCGAACTCTGACAGATTCTGTAGCTGGGTGGAGAAGGTATCCTGCCTGCGGTCGCCAAATGATACCAAAAAACCCAGTATGTAGAACTGCTCAGGGACTTTTTGTCTTTAAGCAGCAAAGGTAATTATTTGCGACATTGGGAGCGAGGCAGGTCGCCCTGCACAAACTCGCTCAAAGGTATCACACAACATCAGGGTTTTTATACAGTTTTCATACATGATTTTTATACGTATTCATATGATTGCAACATCTATCTGTACATATTAATGATAGGCAGAGTCTAGGCAGAGCTTAGGGCAGTGCTTCTCTTGGCAAATAATTTCGGTGGTAGATCCGGCCTTTGGCCTTGAGTCAGGGTCTTTTTCTCATCTTCCTCGTTCTGACCTCTCTACCTTTCTTGCCCCGATCACTGAAGCTTGGAGAAAGCCTTGGCTCCATGCCTATTTCTCCTATTTAAATGTCTACCTTATGTAACCTTATCCTAATTTATTACCTCTAGGCTTATTGTATACTGCTTCTAGCATTCTTCTAAGTTTTTGGTCCATTGAACAGAACAGAACGAGTCTTAGTACAGGCAGAGTAGATGTTAGGGGGACCTATCTTAGTTAACTCCTTTAGGCCTGACCCTCGTTTCACTTGCTGCTGCTCTATCCTTTCTGAACACTTGAGGTGTCTGCAGTGTAAGCACATAAACGTGCACAAAGTGGTACACGGTTTGGAAAACATGAGGATTTTCAAAGGAATGGCTTCTGTAGTCTACTTAGAGGTTAGGAAACATCTGAGCCTCCAATTCTAGTAAATTGCTCTCTGATGTTTCTGGTTTTATTATATATTTATCTATTTTTCAGAAACAGAGGTACCCCTGAAAGCTTTAAAAGAAGTTCTCTCAATTTGTTGTTTCAAGTCATCAGGTAAGTATGTTTTCTAGTAAGAAGGTTCATAGGGACTGGTCTGGTAAACCCCAGCCCATTTGGAAATGGACAGGTGAGCAAAGCCACATGTAGAACAGCCTGGGATCATGGTGTTCCTCGTGGGTAACACAGAGTGTCACTCTGGGACTTCTCACAATATTGAGTGCTATAAGGATTGCACTGTTTGGCCACAAACGGCTAATGTTGTGCAGAGCCTCCATTTGAGCTTTAATAAAATGTTTGAGTTTTGTTAAACAGAGAATGCTTTCCAAGGAATGCAGAATGCAGAGGATCTCTTCCAATCAGGCTGGAGACCAGTGCTGGGATGGGGTTGGCAGTGCAGAAGACCAGGTGCAAGGACTCGGGGCTCATAAACAACCTTCACCTTTGGACTGCAGGCACATCTCATCAGGAAAAGCAAGTACAGAGTCCAGGCTTCAGCCTCACCATGTGTGGGGGATTTGAATGCAGAGACTGAAGCTGGAAGAAAGGCTATGCCAAGCACTTCTCTGATACTCAGCAGTAGGAAAATGTTGCTCATATCATTAAAAAGTGTCCATATTCTTTCTAAAGGGTTTGGTTGAGAAAGAAACCAGAAGACACCAAACATGTTTATATAAAGCCATTCCCTGAGTTAAGAGATGTCAGATATAAATTGTCATTGTTTATACTTCTAAACACAAGAGGAAATAGCCTTTGGTTTAAATTTTTGGCAGGCCAAGTTATATAGCCTGCCCTGAGGGATACTTGGAGCTCCAAAGGAGGAGCTTTTCTCAGGCAGAGAGACTTCTGGGGGGACATCAACTGGGTATGGCACAATGATAACCTGGCTGGCCAAGTTGTGCTGCTCTGCACTAGAGCTTGGTGTTGCTGTCATTGTGCTACAGCTGCTGTGGGCACCCTTAGTGCACAGTAGGTCTGTGTATCGGCACCTTCTCCTCCTGCACAGTCCTTCCTGCCCAGAGGTGTGTGTGGGCAGCAGGCAGCTGCTGGCAGCTCCTCTGTGTGCCCAATGACAGCGGCCTGGCAGGCTGCTGCCCTGGCAGCAGCACACAGCTGAGCCCCTGCAACACTGCCCTGGGCTGTGGGCTCACCCCGGGGCAGGGAATGATGACCAATCCAGTGTGTTGGCATACAGATGGTTACAGCCAAAGAAAATAAAATTAATTAATATAAGCTCCATCAAGGCACCTACATTCCACTTAGAAAATATTCAAGACACAAATACACTGCAGAAATGCACTTAACCACCTGGATCCGTATGGGGAGGAGGCGCTAGGTACTTAAGCTTGCCCCTCTGAAGGTACAGTTTCCAGGGCCAGATAGGAGTACCTAGTTTATGTTCAATGCCTCCTTGCAGCCCTGTTTACTATGCTTCTGATTTAAGCTGTGTTAGAGGTGAAACCAGACTGTCAGTGAACATGCAGTGCTTGTCATACAATCTGTTGCTCAACTTTTTTTGCAGTCCAGTACAGGAAACAATGAATTCTTAGGATGTAATGGGTGTTGGCTTTTTTTTCTCCCCCCAGGATTTTTCTTGAAATATAACATATTTTGTTGATTCAGTTTTTATGTATAACCATTTTTATTAGACATGGTTATGAAGATTTTTGTGTTTTGTTCTCTGCCCGGTGTTGTCTGGCTCCTCTTTAAAGGAAGGGGGTGCCGCAACCTGTTCATCTGCTCATCTGCCAGGCCATCTGCAGTATAACTGCTGGACCTGCAGACCATTTTTAAAATCTCTAGACAGAGCAGTAACCATCTCAGACATGTGCTCCTAAACCTTGGAAAACTGATAGATGTGCAAAGATAGAAGAAAGATTCAGGGAAGAAAATCTGTAGGGGGTATTCAAACATTTAGTGTTATTTAATGTTCCAGCTCATCAAAGCCACACATGTATGGGTTGGTCAGCCACAAGTGCCTCATTTGGAGCCAGTCATTCGCTCAGGTTTTAGTGAGGGGAGGGAGGGGTCAGATGATGGCATTGTTCAGTAGTGGGAAAGGGAAGGGAACAGTAACAGTGGTGGGGATGAAGCCAAGGACCTGCAGTTACTGCAGAACGGAATGCATGACTGTAGAGAAGCCACTTTTGTTAATTTCGCAGTGTCTTTTTCTATTTTTACCCAGGAAAACTGGTGTGTTGTGAGGGGAAAGGACTGTAGGAGTTAGACAAGAAAAAATATCAACCCTGAGTTGAAACAGTCACTATTTTTTATCTCTAGAGGAAAAAAAAGGTGTCAAAATGAAGATTCTGCTCAATGCTGAGCAGTCACTTTTCTGTGAATGTATCAAAATTTAATTAGCTCTTGTAGAAGCTTTGGTATTGATGCAGAGCAACGGGAAAACATAAGACATAAACCAAGAATATTTGTAAAAATGCCATTAAAGATTTCTCTTTTCAAGAACTGACAGATTAACTAACAAAATAATCAATTTTATTGGACAAATTGGTTAGAAAAGTGTGTTGCCTGGCTTATTTCCAACACCAATAATACTATTAAGAGCAGCCATGGAATTGATGCCAAATTAAAAGAAGAACAGTCTGAACTCTGAGTGACAGAAGTGGCCTTCTGCCAGTAACGGCAAGTATGAATGCACAAGGAACATTTTCTTTTTGTTTTTGTATTTACATTTGGCATTAAGAAACCACCAAAAGACTGTTAACATCTGAGGTGGTATAAATCTAAATAGGTAAAGGACAGAACAGATTTTAAAAGCGTTTCCCAGCAATTAATCTTGAACACACAGCTACCAAGTATTCTCACTCTTTGAGTGCAGCACCATAAAATAAATTACTCTTTCACATTTTTATTAGCATTTCATTAGCAATAAAATCCAAAATGTTTGACAAACTATATTTTTAAAATTTTCTGAGTGTAGGTTTCAGGCAAGAGAGATATTTTTGTTTAGTTTGTAGAAGGGTTAGGATTTGAGATCTCTGAGGCATTTACTTCTTTAGCACTGAAGAGCCTGCTCTCCTCCTCTTGAGCCCTTTTTTTATTTTCCATGTAGATCTGAGATCTCAGTAAGGCTCTTCCTTGAGGAGGGTGCTAGGCACCCTGAGGAAAGGATTTGAAATCCAGCCATGAATAATAAATGTTTGGGAAACATTTTTGCCTGATGGTTGAAACTTTACCAGTGTACTTAATACCATAGATCAGATCTTAGCTGCCATAAATTGCCTTCTGTGGAGCTACTTTACTTCACACTAGCTGAGGATCTGGCCCCATATGTTTGATTTAATGGCAACTCCAGTTCAGTCTGAGAGCAAATTATGATGTGTACTGAATGGCTGCTTTCCAGAGGTTAGATGGACCAGTCCAACAGGAGAGGCTCAGACTGTCTCTGATCTCACTTATACAAACTAAAGACTGTGAAAGTTGTCATGGATGTGGGAAATGATTATACTGTGATGCATATATATACTTCTAATTCCCAATAGCCTCTGCTTGTCATTTCACTATAAGCATATTTTCTGAAGTGACCACTCCTATGAGGAAAATTCTGAATATAGTCCATGATTCTGATACTGAGTGATTTTTTTTCTTTCCAGAGACAGTGTTTTTGTTCCCCACTTTCTACTTTCATAGGATTGTATGTAAAAGAAAGGCGTAGAAGATGCTCATTTCAGGGAGGCACTGCTCTTAATATAGTTCTTCAAAGAGGTTTGCTAAGTGCCTGTCCAGTCATCCAGTTTATTTAATAATTTTTTCCCTGATTGATAAAAATTCATTATGTAATTCTATCCTACATGGAGAAATAGTAGAAATTTGTGAACAAGGGTAATGAAGATTGGTTCTGATAAAACAAGAACTCTTAGGATATATTGCTTAAAAGCTGAGGTTCCAGGTTCACTTCAAAAATACTGGTGCAGGTCCTGTAATGAAATGAACTGAAGCCAAATCCTACTGACAGATCAGGCCAGATCTGCAAGCTGCTATGAAAGAGTTTTTTGCTGCTATTTGCAATCACTTTTATGGGCTGGTCAAAATGTTTCCATTTCAGATGTTGACAAAAATGTTGTTGAAATCATAATACTGACAACCCAACCCCTATCAACAAATGGGACTTATTTTTGTGAAGACGAGTTGCTCAAATGCTCAGTTGGAGGCACATGGAATATCATGAATACCAAGGGGATAACAGAGCAGTGGTCATCGCTACTACCATAAAGCTCAGAAACAAATTCAACCTATAACAAAACCAACTAACCAACCAAATCAACTCTGAAATCTGTTTAACAATAGCAGGTCCTTTCAACTAAACCCTACTAAATAAGTGGTCAACTCTGCCCTCAGTATTTTCTTGTGCTGAGCACAATCAGAGGTGTCAGTGCCATAAGTCAATATACCATGAGTGTGGGTTTTTTTCCAACTGTATCTGAGCACAGGAAGTGTGAAGTATGATACAGGAGAACTTTTCTTGTGCTTTCCAGTCTTCTTGGATGGAAGGATCAGAAAGTTTGGATAGGATCTGGGTTATACTGGCACTCACAAATGCTTTTCCAGCCCAATTCTGGTCTTCAAACCATCTGAGGTTTACCCATTTCTAATATGTTTAATCTTATCTAATCTGTTTTTTATTTAAACAGGGATTAATTGCATTTCTTTGTTCTTTGGTGACTTGATGCTAATCACATGCAGCACACTCCTTAGGATCAGTTACAAGAATGCCTGAATTGCTACCTTAGATGATGAAAAACATCTGTGAGAGGAAGTGTAGCAAAGGGGAAAGGGAAAAAGAGGCAGATGGCTGTATTTTGGGCCTTAGTTGTTGTGGCAGGAGCACTTTTCAAACAGCTCGGTGGGTTCCTCTCTCTGATTAGGATTTCTAAGTGTTTTTTTTTCTACCTTATTCCTTCAGTTCTGGTGTTGCAAAGTTTCTGAAAGCCTAAAATAACCCAAAAATGTCTTTATCGAGCTAAACTTGTATAGCTGGTAGATTTACACTCAAACCATATTAATTCTGTTGCACAAGGTTTCTTGCATATCTTAGCACTGACAAAATCCCTAAGATGTGAAGTGGACTTGTGACATTGTGAGGTGAAGGCAAATCCAGAAAAAGAAAGTAAGAGAGATTGTAGCTTTAGCATAAGAAGATTTGAAACTGGGGGCAAGATGATGCTGTGAAGCCCATCAAGAAACATATGTGACATATGTGCTGTTAAACACAGAAGCAAAGTGTCCATCAAGTTGGGACATCCACAGATTGGACCACAGTTCAGACATATATATAAGAAACAGGCCTTTGTTGTTGTCAAGAGACCTCAATACAGCCCCAAACTCAGCAGTGCTGATATGATTTTAATTTTTTATTGAACCTAGCTTTCTCAGTGGCTGAAGGAAATGGCTTTCAAAGTTTTTCTCAATATGGATCTGTAAGGATTTTCTAGGGTGTCCACAGAGAGAATTAAAAACTATGCATGACAGATTGGCTTTTCGTATGCTGCCTTAGAAGTGGTCCCCCTGTGCCCAAGGGTCCACTGACTGTCAAGAATGCCTTTGGTCTAGGGGATGTTTCAGTCCTAGTAAAGCCAATGACAAAATTATGAGTTTCATAGCAGTCAGAAATGAAACCTCAGCAACTCTTGTGGTGTTCAAGAAAAAAAGAAAACATTTCATTTCATGACTGGATGGGAGGCTCAGTAATGTAGACAGTTTGTCTTGCAGCAATGCCAAAAATATCACCTGTGTTTTACAGGAATAAGTAAAGGGACTTCAACAGCCCCGTCTCTGAAGAGTGGTGTATCAATCCAGGGGTTAAACTTATATAAGCTCCATAAAAATGCACAGCATCAGCTCAACTGACTGTGTATGGCCTGCTTTAAAGGGATCTTGTGGGGAAATCAAAGCACCTTTCATATGACTGTCAGTTAAAAGGCTAGCTAACAAAATGTCCAAAATTGCCCAGTGTCTAAAATCTAAACCAGGATTGATCAGCATTCATGATATTTAAAATGAATGTTATAATTATGTCCAGAGTCTACCTTACTTGCAAGTCTATTGGCTGTCTTACAAAGCCTGAAACAGTCTAGTTGACATGTCTTATTTCATGTATGCCCTTGAGTATGCAACATATTTAAATCACACTGGGCATAGTTAAGTATGTTTTTCCATATGCTACTTTAATGGAAAACTAAACTGAGGCTTACCTGCAAGAAGCAGCATTTCAGCATGTCAGCATATTCATACTGACTGTAGCTCTTGCATACGTCAGCAGGAATGAGGACTTAGAAAAACTCTCTTAAGGTAAGCTCTGGTATAAAATGTGTATAACAACATTTATTTAACTCCCACAGGAGTTTATGAGGCCTAATTAATGCCAGCAAATTGGTTTAAGATCTTTGTGTGAAAGATGATTTAAAACTGTACTCTTGCTAGTGTTTCAGAGCTGTGAGATCTCCTAAGGCTTTGGGTTGAGCTGTGGAACAGAGCAAAGCACAGACGTGCAGGTGTATTTGAGCAGGTAAAAACTTATGACCTGTGTTCTCTGCTCATATTGCAGGTTGTCCATCAGACCCAAGGCTGATACACTGAGCTAAGGAGATGAAGGCACCGGTCCTGCAGGTCCCAGTATGCCTGCAAGAAAGAGATCTGTGCCAGATACCTTTGCAGCTTTGGTTGATGTTGGCATTTTTTGACTTCTGAGAAAACGTGTGATCTGGAGGGCTAGCATAGACTGCTCTGCTCAGCTGGGAAGACTTGCCTGCCCCAGGTACCCAGTGTAGCTGGCTCTGAAGAAGCAGCAGGGATGGG
Organism: Lepidothrix coronata; assembly: GCF_001604755.1. Classification (NCBI taxonomy): domain Eukaryota; kingdom Metazoa; phylum Chordata; class Aves; order Passeriformes; family Pipridae; genus Lepidothrix; species Lepidothrix coronata. Next base: position 3,146,562 of record NW_016690286.1, on the reverse strand, counting down.
GGGATACAGCAAGAGATGTTTGTGTCCTGAGCACTCCAGGAGAATTTTGCTTCCCTTTTCCTTGCTTTTGGTACTCCAGAGGGCAGTGAAGCTTCACACAATCCATTTGCTCCATCATTGGTGCATGTGAATGACAATACAGCATGCCCAACAGAAATACCACATCAAATGTGCAAGAGGACATTACAGTGAATCAGATCCAATGCATATGGTCTACTTAAAAGCCAAACAAAGCTGAAAGTTTAATTGAGACTGGCCAGAGGAAGGGAAAACATCAGGAGCAAATAGTTGCAAATGTAAAGTTGCTTATGTTGGTGCTTCTCTGTTTTTTTGTCTGAGATTTGTCAAATAAAATTGAAAATTCTTTCTCAGGTATCTCCCTAAAGCATTGCTTTGCAAAGCTTGGACTACCCAGGGTTGATAGACTTACTAGGTCTTTTACAAGTGAAAGCTTGGAGTAGATTTGAAAATAACTTAGTATCTAGTTTAAAACAACAGTACCGTCCTCATCAACTCTGAGCACTCTTAAATGACTGAGAAATTTAGATGGCAGGGCAGATAACTGAGAAATGCCAGCTGAAATAGTATTTTTCAACCCATGAAAAACAAGGCGAGAAGTGCCTTATCTGAAAACCCAGATGGTGCTGCTTGATTTTGGAAATAAGTAAGGAGCTGGTTTTGACTTAAAGTGTCAGGCATTGCATATGAGTGCTTTATAAAACCCATTAAGGACCCTCTTCCTCAAAATGTCCCTGAAGGCAGACACAATGGTAAAGAATAGTGCTCGAGAAGATTGTGACATTCGACCGAATTTCCATTAGGATAAATTGCATATAAAATGATAATTGATTATGTATCCACCCTGGAAATATTTGGACTCCTGTAGGCAGAATGATGGGTCATTGGAAATCAGACTAAAATAAACCTTCTAAATGTGCCTATGGGTTTAATTCTGTGGGTTAACAAAAACAAAACTAATGGCCTCTGAAGGTTATCCATTTACAGTAGCCACAGATCCAACAGTATCAGAGACAGACCTGAAGGTGTTCTTTGTTCCTGTGGACAAGTAGTCAATGCCCAGAGACCTCTTTCTTTGGGAGCTTCAAACACATTCCTCTTTTAGAAAATTGTTTGCATTTCTAAGGAACACAAGATTAGCTAAAGATCTCTGATCAACATTTTTCTTTAACCACAACATAAACAGGAAAGTTTCCTTTATTAGGGGTACAATAGGTGGAGGCTGAGAATTTTGCTGTCCCTAATAAAATTTCTGAATCCTCAAATCAAAACTTGATAAGTCCCAGTGGATTTCAAACTTTGAATTTATAGGATATGCTTCTCTTTACCAAAATCTCATAAAACAGGCACCAAGGGGAACATGAAAAGTAACCTAGTTATAAATACTTGAACTATATGGTAAATTGTACACTAGAGGCAAGAAAGATGGAACTCCTCAATTCAAGAGACGAGACAAGTTAGTAAATGTGGAGGACTGTGTGATGCCAGAATGTGTTTCTCCCATTCCATGTCCAGTGGGACTGAAATAACAATTGCTTCAAAAAAAGTCCACTCCCTGTCACTGTCTCTTCAGCTCTACTCACCATGTAAAAGCAATTAAGGAATCATTATTTTGAAATTCCAACTCAAACATTTTATTTCAGTTTTCACTTTATTTTAAAAATATCTATACTACTTAGCTTCACTCATGTCAAAATATTGGCTGTGAGGAATCATAACCTGATAAATCTAAGAGAATAGGAAGCTTTGCTTTTGGAATCTTTGGGAAATTAATCTGATGTCTTTTCCAATAGAGAAAAACAAATACTACTGCCTTGCTCCAGATTATCCTGTATTTTCCTACAATAAAAAGCAGTTTTGCCTGTGAAGCAGTGTTAATCAATGAAAACCACTATTTGGGATGACCTGCAGTGATGAAAGACTGGTTCTCATTCTCCAGAAATCTGGGCAACATTTGAGGGGCTGTGCTAAGCATCAGAGGAGGCAGGATTTTCTCCCTGAGTGCTATGGGAGGTTGTTTTGGAAGTCATAGGAGGTTACTTTGATGTGTTGTGTCTTCTCTTGAGGCATGATCTAGCTTCCCATACACTCAATGGAGAGACTGTCTTTAATTTTCGACAAGGAAACCATTAAACAAATACACTAGGGCAAAATAAATTCAACCAGGAAAATAGTACACTATTTATGTTCTTTGTAATGTTGCTGACGAATGTCTTGTTCTTGACTTCCCTTATGGCCTTTTATTTTGAATTAACAACCTGGTTAGCTTAGAGATGATGTATGTTTCCTTACTATTTAGGACGTATTTTCTATGTCATATATGGAATTTTTGGACGTTTTGCCTAATGAATGTGAAGTTGCCGTCACTTCCATGGTTTCAGTCTGGTCATAGTTAGAATTTTTCAGACCACACACGTAGGCCAACTTTTTACTTTTGACAAGAAAAAACCCCAACTGAGCTCATAAATTATATTCATAAATATTTAGTGTACTCATATGTGTGGCTTTCTAAATAAAGAGTAGGAAAACCAAGACCTGAGGAAACCTGGTAATTCTGGGGAAGAATAATCTATTTTGTTGGGGAGAAAAACCTTCTACAAAATCAGTAGAACTATAATTTACTCCTGACATTTAAAATAAATCATGTTTTTGTACAAGTATAATGCAAATGAAACTACTTCCAGAAAATCAGTATGGGCTTTGACCAACAGAAATACTTGAAATATTGAACACTGGAAGTATTCAGCAATAGTGACTAGCATAGGAAAATGTGATTTATTATGCCAGGAGAGAGACTCTAATCACATGGATCCCATTCTCAAAAGTGGGCAGTGGTCTTTTTCTGCTCATGACCCTTCTCTGTTAAAAGAAAAAATAAGCTGCAGTAGAAGCGTTGGTGGTTTGAGGCTGGTGGGAGTAGCAGAAAGAAACCTTCCCAGGCTCCTCCCTTGAGCTCAGCCTTTCTTGTCTCCTGCAGAAAACACAATTAATATATCTTCTTTTTTGGGGGAGTAGGGGGTGGGGTGGTGGTGGGATTTGCCTTTTTTTTTTTTTAAATTTCTTCTTGTATTGATAAAAAGGTGGGGTTTAGGGTCTTTCTGTCTTTTTCTTTTTGTTCATGCAGAAACAGTCTTGAGTTAACACACTTCTTTTCTGCAGCTTTGCAGAAATTATTATTATATTGGGTAATAATAATAATATTAATAATAATAATATGAACAACACAGCAACACACTGTGTTTGGACCAAACTAGCTCCTGAAAAATGCCAAGTGTCATCTAAGAAATATGTAGTATCTTCATATAATCATAGAATGGTTTGGGTTGGAAGGGACCTTTAAAGGTCATCTAGTCCCTCTTCCACTGTAACATTGCTCAGAGCTCCATCCAAACTGACCTTCAGTTCCTCTTGACCTCAGGTCTGGCCTTGGTTTGGCCTTCTATGAGAAGGCTTATACCACCTATCCAGAAGGATTAAGCTCTCTACAGTGCTGGTTGTTCAATCCATGCTATTTGGTTGCCTTTGTGGCATACTGCAAAATTTTACATATTGAAGACAGGAATGACAATTACACCCAAGGCAAGATTGTTGCCTACAGTTTGAGCATCATCTTGGTTTTAAATTCAACACAGTTTTCATGAGGCTTACAAAGAAATCTCTCCTCTCATCTTCTTGTTAAAATTCCTCTCTTTCTTAGTATGGTTATATTACATTTCCTATTTTTTTTTTACACAACCCTATCCCAAACTACCCTAAATTGTTTGATCACCCTCTAGCATTTGGGTAAAAAATTTGTGAGGCAAGCTAAAAAGGGTCAGGGGAGATGTTTAAGTGCAGGATCCTATCAAATTGCAGCAGTGAAAGAGTTCAGAAGACATATGTGACCAATTTTCACGGGTAGCTGATAGGAGAACAGTTGCCTGGGGTAAGAGCTGAAACTCATGCATCAGTGAAAATTATCACCCCCTGAATCTGTGTCCAGATGTGCACTCCTCATCTGATCTTGTATTATTTTCAGGTGTCCATGTCTTTGCCCAGGTATAGGAATGGACGCTTTGAGGTATGTCTTTGGAATATATTTCAGAGTCAGACATTTGATAGGGCTATGACAGACCATTTTTTCTTCACTCATGCTGTAGTGTTGATCATTGATAGAACATATTCAGAACATGCAAAATAATTGCTCACCAAATTTATAGTAGTGTAAACAAGAATAGGGCAGTCTGCTCTGTCACTACAAAGCTGAGGGCTAAGTATGAGAACCGTGAATAATGCTGTTAACATACCTTTAAGTTACTCCACATTAGTCCTGAAGGCTCCTTGTTTTACTGATACAGCCATAGGACAAATATCTCTTCTGCAGAAGAAATAACATAATCTTTAGACACTTTATCCAACCCCATTCAAGAGATGGGTATGCCTGTCTATAGTGCCCTGGGGTAATACTTTAGAAAATTTGGCTGGGTGGGAGGAGAGGACAAGGGTACATAGTGTTCATGCTCTGTCCTTGTTATAACAATGACCATTTCAAGCACTGCTTATGAACTTGTGTCACATGTTGGGCTAGTAATTAGCCTGGTGGGTCACAGGGCTGAGGGAAATCCTCAGCTCCTGAACATTACCCTTATGACACACACTTGAAATGCGGTGTAAGAATGCAAGTGAAATATTTGAAGGCTTAGAGTGAAAAAAGCTCTCCAGACATCCCAGTGAGGAAGGGAATCTGGGGAACAACTCTAAAGAGGATTTTCTGCTGGAAGGTACAGCACTGCGGCAAGATCAGAGGGAAGAGATGTTACCTACATGTAAATTCTACTGAGGCAGAAGTGAAATGGGTCCAAACTTTATAGTAGTTACGTGTTCTGAAATGCATAGCACTTAGTAAACTTAAATAGAGACAAGATGTTTGTGCTAGATGGAGAAGCACATTTCTCACTCAAAGAACTTGTAAAAGGCATAAGAGACTGCAGAATTCCATTTGTATGTACCTATTAGGTTTTTGTTGGAATATCGCTACATGATTTTTCATTAACTCCCAGGAAGCCTCTTGGATCCCTATTCCCTGGCTTCTAAGCTCAGGTTTCGGTGATTTTTTGTCAATGTTTAAAAGTGACCAGTGGTACTAGTCAAGAATACGATATCCTCGTATCATGTTCCCCTACGCTGTATTTTACTACGTTTATGTTAAAAAAACACCCACTACTGGACTTTAAAACACTAGACTAGAAAGACGAAGAGCATGTTTTGGAGTTTCAAATGATACATAATGTTGATTAATAGTGACCTAGAGGGTCAACTGAAATTTAGGGCTAGAGTTTCTAGTAATGGAGGAGAAAATTACTGAAAAGCAAAAATCCTAGTTTCCCCCCTTTAGGCACAATAATAGCCATTGTCAAATTTCAGAAATATAATACTGTGGAGCTGTCTACTGAAGGAAGCTGCTGAAAGCCCTATTAGTAAAGTCATAGGGAACAGGACTGAACAAATTGGGGAAGGTACCCTGGGGAAAATTCAGGGGGGCGGTGAGATGATCTGAGGGCTCTTTGGATGTCTGCTATTTATGACTTTAAATCTTGGTATTACTGCAATATTACTGCATAGCCAGTAGTAAAACAGGAGAGAAGGAGCAAAATAGTGGGATGTATTGAAAAAGACAAGGAGACTTCTGCTAATGTGAGAAATAAAGCTAAATATCAGCAGACTTTTGGAGTGGAATAGGTGAATTTCTGCTGTACACTTGTGGGAAGACTATCTTTAGGGGTGAATAATTGCTCAAAGGCCCAGTACATAGGCAGAGGATCATACCACACTAAACTGAGTAGTGCTGAAAGTCATCTACAAGGGAAAGGAGAAGGGCCCACACTTTAACCTCTGCCTGAGGTCCCCATAAATCTGATGCTGACTCTGCCTGAGAATGCTAGAGATGAGAGGAGATGGGTAGAGGGCAAGCCTTGTCACACCTGCAACCCTTATTTCACTCCTGTCACAGCTGCAGCTCCTGTCTCTTGAGGACCGACACCATTCTTCTCGTTTCATACCCCAGGATGAGGTTGCAGATTTGATAATCAATACTGCAGGACACCGTGGGGTGGGACAGAGTGCTGGAAATTAACCTCACTGTATTTTCATTTTCCTTCTATGTTCTGTGAGTGAGCCAGCACAGCTTAGCTGGCAAGGCCCATAGAAAGAATAAATCAACATAGTGGGAATGGAGCTGCTGTGATTTATACAGCTGAAATCCTTGTGTCTGTATTTTCAGTTTGCTTCTGTAATTTATTGACTTTTTGTCCTTATGGTTTGACTCTGCCTTCCTTCAAGGGTATCACTCTGCCATTCCCACTTCGTAGTATTTCATCACAAAACAGAAAGCCACTTACTCTTTAGGGGTTACTTGATGTCTAAGAACTCTTTCATCTCCATGGTGTTATTTTGGGATAAGAACCAAGGCATTCTGGATGATATTACAATTTAACACCTGTAAATATTTCATTATAAGAATGCCCTGTTCTCAAGCCCTCCCACATGAGAGTTTTAGATCACAAGGAGGTAACTGATGGTAGTCTTTCCCTGATGAAGGAAAACTAACAACTTCAGAAGATGAGGTTCTCTAAGACCTAAAAATGGAAATTGATTCCACAAATAGGAATTGGTTACAGTTAGGATTTTTGTGAATTTATTATACTTATGAAAATGCTTCTGTCTTCCAACTGAACTACATGGCATTACCACTCTTGGTGTCTGTTCATGAAACAATCATGATATTTAATGATTTTTTTGTCTTACAGATGTTAGTCGCCACCATCTTCATATTTAAATTTACTTCCTATATATAGGAAGAAAATGGTACAAGGAATTTTCCTGGTATCAGGTTACCATCTATCACTTGAATTATTAGACAAAAACTTGAAGTGCCTTTGTAAGCTTCCATAGCTGCTGTACAAGAAAATACATTGGGCAGCTTGAGATTCTTCATGGCTTCCTCAGTGTTCCTCCACCCATGCAGGGCTAAAAGAACTGGCTGAACACCATTTTCAGCTGCTGTGAAGATATTTCACACACTACTTGTAGAAACAGTGATTTCAGTTAATATCTTCTCGTGAATAAATGTTGGAAATATTTTGAAACCAAACCTCGTGTGGGCTGAAGAAACTGACAGGTTGCAACTGCCTAGTTAGTGACACCAATTGATACCATCAGGAAACCATTTCTCATTATTATTACCATTTATAAAGACCAAGGAACACTGTTAATATTGTAGATCTTATTAATCTAAACAAATGTTAAGGGAAACAATTTTATTTTAATGTAGGCATGGTACTGATACATTTATGCATCACTTAAACCCCAGTACCTTATACTGTATGATTTCATATCTCTATTCTGGGTTTTCACATATTTCCTGGTGCTCAGGCAGATGGTTTAGTTCATCACAAGTTTGGCAGCTTTTCCTGATTCTTAGTTACAGCAGTAAACTGTTAGGAACAATCCTGCTTGTCAAATGTTTTAAACACCAAACTATTTTAAAGTGGCTTACTTTATACAAAGATGTTTGTCAAGTCACAGAAGCAGGGAATGTATGTGATCCATTTCACAAGAGTGACATGTAAGGATTTACCTAAAGACACAGGCATGTTGTGAGGTAATATTTATAAATGTCACAGGTGTTGCGGCAGTTGCAAATTGGCCGCCTTACATCATCCTTCGCTAATTGGCTTCGAATTCCAGTCTCTGCACAGTTATTTGAATGTGAATAATTTCATATAATGCTTGAAAGCAGAGTGAAACAACTCTTAACCGGGGAAAAACAACCCTAGTGACTATCTCTGGTGCATTCCATTGCCATTTGGAGGTGTGAGCTGGGAGGGTAGTGCTGGGATTCTGGGGGCACCCAATTTCCACATGGGTGATGTTGGGTTGTGATGCATCACAGTTTATTTCCACTGCTAGTGAAATGACCTAAACTTGCGCAAGAAGTAAAAACTCAAAGAACATACAAAAGTTATCTTCTTCAGTGAGTAAATAAATCATGTATATAACATCCAGTTGCTGTATACTCAGAGGAAAAATTAACTCCTTATATTAATTAGAGTGATTTTAAAATTCACAGATGACATGAAATGCAAAGTTCAGACTCCTGTTAAGCCAGTTGTAACTGTCCCATACGCCTGTGCTAAAGGGGACATGGGAAAAAGGGAAGTGAATATGTAAGTTATGGTAAATAGAAATGCCATTTAAAATCCAAGTCCAGAAATCACATAAATACATATTTATCTTTTAAGACTGTGATTTACCCTGTCCAAGCCTAATAAAGGGAATGGAACTATTCATATGTGTAAAAGTTAAGCACATAGAGCTTTTACTGGACCCCGGATTCTCTGTCCTTTGAGATTTGTACTCTTAAATATGAAAGGAAATTTTGTGCCTATTGTCAGAAGCAGACCTATCTAGATTATTTTCTAGTTTTTGGAAACCTTTAAACCTTTATACTTCCTATATTCTGGCTGAATAATTCTTTTCAGTGTTAATAAAATAATGCCAGGAAATGTGCTTGCACATCTTAGTTCATTAATTTCTTGGACATGTTCCTTTGCATTCCCCCTTCAAGTCAACAGAAGTGCCTACATAAGCAAGATTTATGCTTTTATCATTAATAGAGACATAAAAATACTACTTTCATTTGGAAAATTCAGATTACACAAACCAGTAGGCGGTTGCCTTTGTGACAGGGCTAATCTTATTTACAGCTATCAAGATATTAAACAGCATGTGGCACACTGGGCTTTGTAACATGCACCCAGTAGCTGATAAGAACTTAGGCTCTTCCTGCACGCAGCAGTATCTGAAAACACTAAGTAAATTTAAAATGAACAATTATGTTCTCCATAACTTTATTAAATATGTTCAGCTGAAAAATAAATAGAGGTCAAACTTCACTTGTCATTGCACATCTTATTGTAGGGAAGGTCAGTTCCTTCAACTTACATTTAATAGGCTTTAATATTAGGAAAAAAATCTGAATATTGATAAAATCAAATTAGTGTCTACTTCAACAACTGTACATAATTACCTTCACATGAAAAAGAGCTTTTTAAGTCTGTTCATCTATTATTCTTTCTATCTCAAAGGGGATAAGTTAGGAGGAAAATCAAAAAGAGCAATTAACATTCAGAACAATGACTGCTATCTTAGGAACCAATCCAAAGGCTGATAAAATGGTAGTTGGGGATCTATCTGTCATGTCCCTTGAAACAAGGGATAGTCAGAGCAGGAAGGGAAAAAGTGCCTCCTACCATACACTCATACATATTTAAAGATGTAATTTGATATAGCACATAATATAATTTAGATGTGTCATAATAAAGAAACTGAGTGAAAATCAAAATACAGACACAGAACCATGAACAATGTCATAGTAAGATCACTGAACTTACATTTTGTGGATTAGCTAGAAAGAAATATAAAACTTCTTACTGCACGTTATGGGCAAGTGAGTAGGGGATATCACTAACTTAGAGCATATTATAGAGAGGGAATATTCATGTATGACTGGAAGATCCAATTAGCATGTCTGAGATTTCACATCTCCCAGAACCTGGGCATCAATGTCACTAGTTGCTCTAGAAGAGCCATGTAGTCCATGAAACAATGAACACACCTGAAATCTGGGCATTTACTGCAGGAAAATAACAATTATTACTGTATACCTACAAGTGCTCAGCACAGGAATATTGTCTAGGCTGCAAGCACAAAGAGGTCCCATGAGTGTGGGAATTTAGGGCTTCCCTGCAGTGAGTTGGTATGTCCCTCTGGCACACTGTACAGCACAGAACTTGCTGTTGTCCCCTAACAATTTGCTGTTCTGTGCCATCTGCCTGTCCATAGGCAGCTAGAGGCCTCTGCTTTGTGTTTTGAGTGCCTTGGCTCAAGGGCTGTCTTTCTGATCACACATTTGCATTTTGGTCATACAGCACGTGGGGTTCCTATCACACATCACTAGTGTCTATTGGTGTTGTGGCAATACAAATAGTGTGGTTCACCCTAATTTTATTCGTTGTGCTAGATGTTTTCCCAAGTAAAAAACCAACCAACCAAACAAGTTGATTTCACATTCCCGTCAGTGGTTCAGGAATGGTATTCCCCAGTTTAGTGCTCCCACCAAAACCATGCTGGAACTCCATGCTGGAACTTAACTTTCCCTTCCCCTCCAGCTGGAAGCACAGAAGGTGAAGATTGTGGATTGAGATAAGAACAATTTAACAGAAACAGCTATGATATAAGAACACAAACAGTAACAGCAACAATATTAATGACAAAAGTGTACAAAGAGAGGGTGATTTACATGCAAAATGCTTACCAAGCCCGGGACAATGAAAAATAATGGTGGATGGGTTCCCTACCCTGCCATTCTTTATACCACCACTAGCCACACCCTTCTTTCTGGAAGCCAGAGAGTCCTTTACCTCTGCCCCTGTGATGATGAAGTGAGGTGGTTCAGAATAACAGCCTAGATGTGCCCACATGGCTCCAGGCTCTGTCCCCTCACGGCTACTGCAAAGATAAATTAACTCTGTCCTGGCCGAAACCAGGACAACAGTGACTAAATATCAGACTTTTTCCGATGAAGCAGATTTGTTTGCAGCACGTAAAAATAAATAAAGACATCCAGACCATTTAGCTGACTGGGTCTCCAAGAGCTTGGGTACATGTCAGTGAGAGTTTAATGTTACTGCTAAAAAGTAAAGAGTCTTCTGTGAAAGATTAATTGCATAAGGTTGCTTGCAAATATTAAATAATTGATAGAGATTCAAATCTGAAGTAAATAAAAACTGACATTATTTACTTGAAGTTTGCTTCCCTCCCTTAGAAAAGTAATAGCTATTCCCCCATGTATTTGGGAGAAGAATGTAAATTTGTTTGTTGCTTTAACATCCCTTTTTTCTGTGCTCAGTTACAGCTTCTGTACTCCTTAAAATTCTTACCACAGCTGTTGGCTTTCCATTTCAACAACTGGATCAGGACTTACACAAGTGACAAAGTACAATTCCCCCTTGCCCTCACCTTGGCCTTGTTCTGCACTTCAAACCATGCTAAAATCTTGGAATTAAAGGAGTAATCTCTGTTCCCAGAATTTATCACTTTGGTTTTAAGGAGATTTTTTGCATAATACAGGAGGGAGAGTTGAACAACTGGACCCAAAAGGCAGAAGAAGGAGATAAGAAGCTGTGAAAACCAGGCAGTTTTGGGTAGGCCGGGTATTCATCGACTCTCAGACCACAAATCTTTCATTTGTTCATCACTTCCTGCTCATCAAATTAAAAATACATCCCATTCTTGTCTGCATTTGTTATTTAGTATCTTCAAGTTTAGCAGTGGAGGCCAACTAAATGCAGGAAGCATGTTCTGGTGTTGTTCACTGGGACTCATCTCCATGAGCGTGTCTCCTGGCTGATGCTGGTATTTTCATTGTGAAAATAAATACAGAAGGCAACACTCGAAGGCCATTCCCCAGCTGGTTGCATTTACTACAGAAATGAATTAGCAAAAAATGAAGCAAATGTGATTGCACTTCGTGTTGGTTTTCTTCCTAATAACTTTTGAGTCCACAGGCCAATTTCAACTCAATTTGACAGAAGGTAAAAGGCTTTAGGATTATTACCTTCCTACAAAGCTGGGGAAAATAAGCATCTGGATAAAGGAGATAAGGCCAAATGAGTGCCCTGCAGATGGAAAAGTAAACAGATTCATTCAGCCTGACAGCAGCCTGCTGGCCACCAAGCACAGGCTACCCATGTCGCTGCCTTTTCCTCGATGAATGTGTCAGATGGGAGGTAGGCTGGAGACAGAGTAATCCTGAACAGTGAAGGAATGCTTATCCAGTATATAAAACATATTCATATATTTCTGATCAGGAAAGATTTTGTATAGAAGGAAGCCTTGGAATCCATTATTTTTTGGGAATAATAAATAAAATTGCAGTCCTGAGCAAGCACTGACATTCTGTTGTGGACCATGTTATCCTAAAGTTGGCCCTGTGTATGAAACTCAGATTAGGATAGGAGAAAGGAGGAAAACTAGGATAAAACCAGGATACAGAGATAAAGTCTAGTATTTTGAACTACTTATAGACAATTATCTAAATCTATACATCAGCTTAATTTCTTGTGGCCTGATTTCCCTGGTTCTGAATAAATCAAGCACTCAACAATTTATCACAGGTACTCACATTAAAGTCAGTTCTCTTTCGGTGGCTAGATAAATGTAGATTGAAATGAATAATTCTAGATACTTGAATTTGGTTTTGTGATCTGATTTTCAGAGATGATGAAAATTAGAAACTCCCATCTGAAGCCACGGACAATTGATCTTAGCAAAAATAATTGAAAAATTACCAAATTTATGTTTGAAAGTTACCTCTAGGTCTTCATTTTGAAGGGGAAGTAATTAAAATATTGAGTTTTATTGTGAGAGGATATCAAATGGAGAGCATTTCTGAGAAACAGTGTAATCTATTGTTCCAATGGAAATTTGCCTTCATTAGCTAAGAAATTATCAGCAGGCAATCAATAATGGTGGTGCTACAGTGCCACTGTATTAGGGAAATATCCCAGGACAAAAAGACAAAGAGACAAATGGTTCAGCTCTTACCTCTACTGTGGCCTTCATTTTTCCACAGCCACCTATTAATTGTTTTAAGACTGTGGAGCCCACCAAAAATCCCCTGTTTCCTTCCTCCTTCCCTCTGCATCTCTGTGTGCCCTCCATGAGTTGTTGGTATCAGAGTCCCACAGCACTTTAGGCTCTTGAAGAGATGGTGGTGCAGATGTGTTGGGAACTGATGAGCTTTTTGGTTGACATTCCCTATCCAGAGGAGCTGGTTGGGGCACAACCTGAAGCCACACTCTTCCTGATTTCTTTCCTGGAGTTTCAAGTCTGGCATTAGAATAAGAAAGAAACTATTTTTCTTTAAGGATTATTATGGACTGAGACTGTGTGGAGGACCCCACCTTAGGTCTCACAACTCATATAAAGTTTGAACAAAAAAAAAGTAAATTGCTGTAAAAGCTGTAAGTTCCTATTATTCGTAGAAACAAGAAGGCTGAGTATTTTTGGCAGAGGATTTGCTAAAAGCATTCCAGAACAATCTGAAAATGAAATGCACTGTACAAAGCCATTTTGTAAACTAGAAGTGGACACATTTAAAGTGTACTTAAAACAAAAAAAGTATTGAAATGGCAACTTTGTTGTTCACCTTAGGGACACTGGTAAAGCAGTAAGGTCTGTCCCATTATGAATTTAGTATTAAAAAGACATATAAGATAGTTTTTTTGAAGTAGCCTATTATAGCAGACTGTCAAAAGACTTCTAGCACACCCTTATGTGGAATCAAGATTTAACTACTAAGATTCTGACCTGCAAAGGCATTTAAATACCATTTTTCTATTTCCTGAATGCCACTTAGTCATCTGTGCAAGAGATACATCTTTGAGAATTTAGACCTAGATTTCTCTACTATTTGGATTGATAAGAAAGCTGAATGGAGTAATGGATATATGATGTCCTTCTACTTTGGTGTGTCTCTATTCATATCAAATCTCAAAGCAGGAAGCGACTTGATACAAGGGAATCTCTCCACATTTTAGAGTGTGAGAAAGACTCTTGTGTCTCAGGGCAGTGAGCAACTTCTTCCACTCCACTGAGAGCTGAAATACAGATGTACAACGTAGTAAAGGTCTCCTCCACTTCTAATGACCCACTCTATGTAGAGCTTTGCCCAATGATTTTATGCTGTATTGTCCCTGTTTGTCCATGCCATTCTGGTTCATTCTTCCATTCTGTTCATACATTAAAATGCAGAGAGTCACAAGCAGACAGGGTTCTCTGATGTTTTCAGACTTCCGTGATACCTCCTGGTGTCCACAGAAATAGTATATGCTGCTCTTCAACCCTAACAGAGAGTTAATTCTTCGTCAGTTTTTGTGCCATATTACTTAAAAATGTGCATGTTGAAATACATTGGAGGCAAACTTAACAGATCTGATCTGGAGATCTTCTCACAAAGGATTTACTAGTTCTTCCTACTGCACAGCACCATCTTCTTGGTATGAGTGCCAGAAGAGTATTTGTCTTTCTCACTGTGAAGAAAGGGCACAGAAAAGAGGGAAACCTGAGTGACACTGCCCCTCTCCCCTTGCATGCTTCTTATGTTAAAATCTGGCAAGCTCTGGTTTCCATGGGTTTGTGTGTGTGTGTGTGTGCTTGGAGACTGTCTTAATTTGCATGGTTCACTGCCAGGCGAAAAAGAGTAATGCTTGAATGTACAGAGCAAACATAGCTGAAGTATCAGACTACAGCTTGCTGGAACAAATTGAAATGGTAGCTGCTCAAGAGTTGCAGACCTTTGGCAGGGCTGTAAAAATAAAAATAATACTAAAAGAAGGGAGACATTCTGACCCTAGCAGCAGCAGGATGCCTTTGTGTGCAAGTTCATCCAGGATCTGACTAACTGTCTTGTAAGGTCCATGTGGAATGTGTGAAGATTTGCAGTAATCCCTTACTGAAACAAGACAGAAGACTTAACAGCTGAAAATGTCTCATGCAGCAGGACTTTGGCAGGGGAAAAACTCTGTGCACAGTTCCATATGGAGCTGAGCTATTATACTTTCGTGTAGCTTGGCCTTAATGCTAATGCCTGAACTAATGCCTTCCTAAAACCAACAGACCAAACAACTGACTGACCAGCCAGCCAAGGGAAGGAATACAAAAGAGCTGTGACCATTCAACAGAGCTGGACAGTCCCATAACTATTCCTCAAGACTGAATTTTGGCTGTAATGCTCCAGACCTGCCCCAGGTGTGGTGTAAGACCCAGAGGCACCACTCTCAGGCTCTCCCTCCCTTTCTCATTTCATACATTCTTTTCCATACCTTCAATGCTCCCTCTTTAGCAGGCTGGTCTCCCAGCACTGGGGAAGGAGTCAACCTGCCAAGTTAAACACTTGAAGTGTGAGGACAATATCTATGAGCATCACAGAGGGGATGAGTCTCCAGCATCTTGCTTGTGTTGGCACTGCCAGGCAGGACCAGTCTATATCATGGTTTGTAGGCAGGGATTAGTCAGGCAAAATTATTTTAACTCCCTGGGATTTTTGCCCAAGTAAGCACAGCGTGCTGTAAAGTTACTAATTAATTTAGTTTCAGGTCAACTGTACTATATTTATACTACTCTTACAGATAAGGATTTGGAAGAGCAGAAACACTAAAGTTTCCCAGTGTTGGTCCTGCCCCACCAAAGCCTGTCAGTCCTTGCTGGTCTGTGATGGGATGGTGGGGACAACCCAGGCAGTGTGTCCTGACTGCAGCATGTCCCAGCCCTGCTTATTGCCCGACTTCACACTTACAGCTGGTAGCTTGTTTGTGTTTCACACTCTACTTCTTTCCCACTACCATCAGTATTAATAATTTCTTTCTGCAGCACTTTGTCTAGTGAATGTAGCCCCAGCTACTGCACCAGCCATGTAAAGACAGCTAGAACCTGGCTTCTGTGTGTATGCATTTGTGTGTGTGCATGCATATATGTGTGTGTAAGAATAGCAATTCTATGAAAATTTTAATGTTTATAGCAAAAGCAGAGAGACTTAACTGAGACAAGATTTCAGATGAAGAAAGAGAAGGGTTTGTCAATGATACTTATTGTGCATTATTTTTTAAAATAAAACCCACTTTACAATAGAAAATAATCAAGGGGCTGTGCAACTTTGGCGTGATATATTCTAATTGGAAAAGACCAGTTTGAAGCCATGCAACCCCCTCTCTTTGGCACGGAGTTAGCTCTCTTGCAAATACAACCGCACAACCAAGACCACATTTCCTTTTGTAAAGAAATTTCATTTTGGGGGGCAAAAGGAAAACATGAATACCGCTCTGGAGCAGCACTCCTGGACTCAGTCTCATATAATAGTCCTAGAAAAACAGGGCAGATGATGTCATGGCAGCTGCTGATTGTCTGACAGACAGTTTCCGCAGCGCAACGTGAGGCCCTTTGGTCTCCCTGTCAGGGAGATTGGCAGCTGAATGGCACCAATGAGCGCTGGACTGTATTCCCTCTGGGAATGCTGCCCTCATTGATGGACAGAAAGCAAAGGGAAAGATTGTCTTTGAACCTGAAAAGAATCCCCTTTTTTTTCTTCCTAAAGCTCCTGCCCCCACTCTCCGCAGCTCTTTTTTCATCCCCTTTTTTAAAGGTGTTTTGTTCTACAGCAGTTACTGAGCTTAATGGAACTGAATGACTTTTCCCCTTCACAATCTGTCAGTCAAGAGCTCAACTCCAGAGCTGTTAAATGAAGTCCTTTCAGAGTCAGACAGAGGAAGAATGTGTCAGTCATCCAACAGACCCTGTTGTGTTTTAATCTGTCAGAGCGGTGATAGGGAGAGCAGCCGGGCTCGGCAGGGGCACGTTCCCAGCAGCAGCTAAGAGGCCCTGACAAATCCAGGTGCTGGAGCCAAAAAGTCAACAGGTCATAAACACGGCAAGGTATGGTGCTCTGAGCCCCCAGACGCTCTGCTTTGCAGTCAACTGTGAGATGTTTGGGCAAACTTTCAGCAAAGGTTTTGCTCTAAGCATTTCTAGCAGAAAGCCAGCCTTTAAGCACAGGATGGGTCTGTGTAAGGCATGGCTTTCAAATTAATATAACTCTTAACTAAAACACTAGAGACAGTAATCCTCCAGATGAAATGCATTTAGATGGACTACGATTCCAAGCTATTTCTGCCGAATTACCTTAATTTTTTGAGTTTCCCCCATTATATGACATTCCATTAATCTTACCTATTAGGTTAAGACTGATGTGCAATTTGTTCTGGGGTTGAACAGTTGGTCCTATTCACTCAAGCGCCAGTGTTTCACTATACATTATAAGTGCCCACTGTTGCTCTAATAAGAATAATGACCCTTTACTCGCATTTCAAGGGTTTGCTATTTCATCTTTTTTTTTTCGTCAAGGGAGTAGATTTAAACAAACAGCTCCTGTTCTTATCAGATCTCATAGGAAATGTCTTTTGCCTGTTTTTACAGAGATGGCAAACTGTGGTTCAGCACACAATGTAGTTCTGTATTACTGTGGCAGCTGGACTTCTGATGCACTCGAATATGCTAGCTTTCCATCTGTAAGAAAGTGGGTTTATAATGGGGGTTTATGTCCCCTGCAGGCCTGTTGCACTTTCCCTCTAGTTCTGTGTACCTGTGCTCTGATATCAGGCCCAGTAGAGCTGGTGGAAGGGATTCTCTGGGAAGGACTGGGAAGGATGCTGCATGGGATAGCATCTTGTTTCCCAACCTGTCTGTTCACTTGTCTGCAAAGCCAGGGAAAACCAGTGGCCTCACAGCTTGTCATTCACTAGTTTAGACAGTCTGTCATGCCAGTATCTGCTTAAAAGCTGCAGCAAAATTCATTCCCTCAGCCTCCTTCTGCTATGTCCTAAAAAATTTCCCTTGTATTTGCTTAGAGCGATGAAGCTCTATCTGCCTGTTGGACTGTGACCGGCCCTGGGCAAGGACTATTTTGGAGTTTCAGCTGCTTCTAGAAACCTACCTTTCATGAATGCAGATAACTATGTCTATAGAAAGTGTCATTGCTGTAGAAAACTGTCTGTTCTGGTTATCTAATGGATTAAACTCAGATATACGGCTTACTTGGACAGAGTCCGAACAACAGCACCTGACTGATACAGTGACAGAAGAGGTTTACAGTGTTGGCAACTCTTACCATAATTTTTCAAGTCAGTGGGTATGTTCTAGGATAAACAGGGTGCTATCCTTTCACTGAACTAGAACAACGACCAGAACTAACAGCCAGTGGGGTACAGAGCCCTGGCAGGGTTATAAGGTCTGTAAGGGGTCACCTCTGCCTGGTCTTGACTTGTTTCCTTTCACAGTCAAAGGAAAAGATCAGAGAAAGATAAATTATTTGAAAACTGCCTAGGTCCCCCTGTATAATTTAGTTAAGAATTACTATAGGTGGAGAATAGCCTGAGTTCATCCTGATAAGTCACACAGGAGTCCCAAAAAGGATGGCAAGTTGAAGTTGTTTGCATTTGGCTGCAGAAAGCTGCCTGCATTTGTTTAAATTGATTAATGTTGTCTAGGAACCAAGCTTGTTTACTGAGTAACTGAATTAGTAGGGTATCTGCTCTGTATCTGCTCTGCTCCAAAACGAAAATATCGCAGTGTGGCTGGGATGGCTAACACAAGTCCGTAAGAGGGGAACCCGTTTCATCTGCATGGACTCTTGCTCCTTCTGTCACTCAAAGCTAAGCTTCAGGCTGAGGGAGGTGTGGGAGGGCATGAGTGAATGGAGTCTGTTGTCATGTAGATTATTTATCCTCAATGTGGAGGAGTAATTAGGCCCAGAGGGCAGTCCATCACTGTCCTCAGGCTGGATTAGTGGAGACGGACTGGCTCCTCTTCCAGCATGCTTAGAGAAAAAAACTGTGCTGCACACTGGGCCCCGTGTGGAGCACATGGTGATGGTGCATCTTGATGTGGTCAGAAAGGTCATCGTCCCCACTGAAAGGCAAGAGAAGCCCGAGGAGCACTGGCTGACAAAGGCGGTGGCCTCTTGTCTGCGCATGGACAGGAATGTAATTGCTGAACATAAGCTGTCCTTGTTTCACAGAGAAGGATCAGACAGCCCCGTTGGAGTTCAGCTGATCTAAGGGAAAGTATAGTCCTTTATGTGTATTGAAAACCTCTCTGTAAAGAAAGTTTCCTTTAACAGTGCCTTAGCTGATAGCTGAAAAAAAACCCCAGCCATACTGCCTGGGTTAGCCTGCAACATAGGCTGAAAAATGTGGGAAAGAGAATTTCTGCACTCTCAGAATGCACTGGGGTCTTCCCAGGCTGGTTAGTGTCCTTGGTCTTTTTTTATTGTTGGTTTGTTGGTTTGGTGGGGGTTTTTGTGTGGTTTTTTTTTTGTTTTCTTTTGGTTTTTTTTTAGTTGTTTTTTTTGGTTTTTTTTTGTTTGTTTGTTTGTTTGTGTGGTTGGTTTTTTTGTGTGGGTTTTTTTTTTGTTTTGGTTTGGGTTTTTTTGGTTTTTTTTGTGTGGGTTTTTTGTTGTTTGTTTGTGGTTTTGTTTTTGTTTGTTTGTTTGTTTTTTTGATTCTCTGGTTTGGTTTTGTTTTTCTCAGATCCCTAACTTACAATGATCTAAACAAATTTCCTTTATGTGTTGGTCTGGCTATTCTATGTTTTTATGGTATTCTATTCTATGGTATGATCCCATGCACATGCAGGCAAGCAAAATGTAATTCCATTGATAGGAATGAATGATGTATCAGTTTGGATGTCTATCTATCCTGTCTGCATGCCCAGCCATGGAAAATCTTTGGGCTCTAGCAGCTTGTCACTCAGCTAAATAAGTTTTGAGCCATCTCAACATCTGCTTAAAAGTGGCCAGACTACCACTGAATTGCAAAGGCTCAATTCAACCCATATAAATGGAAATTTTTACTGCTGGCATAAAAGCATTTACAAGCTGAGACATATATTATGATGGGAATGAAAATAAACCCTTAAAAAAATCTGCACCCCATTTGTTCAGGCTGTGCCTGAATGTTCCCATGCTGAGAAGCACTTCTTGCTATTTATTAACTGTGACTTTAACTAGAAAGTGAAGCTGTTCATTCAAATAAAGTACATTCCTGGGTCTCCTACTGGAATAGCTGTCATCTTGCTGAAGGGCTATATCTCATTGATACATATGCCAGCAGTAATGGCTGCCCAATGGTGCCATGTCCTTACACATCCAACATTCCCCACTCCTTGTACTGATGCTGAGTGCAAGCCCTGAAACTTCCCTGAGAGTTTCCTTCCTGTTCCAAGAGACAATAAAATATTTTTAACAAGGTGTTACTACTTATTTTAAAATATTTGTGTACTGAATTTTCTTGACAAAAATCTGTGAACCTGGACAATCAAATAGTCATAGTCACACACACACACTTTTAAATGCAGTTGGCTCTGTCTTCACCCAGCACAATCTGCAGCTGCAGAACCAATTAGTGATATGTGGGTGGGTATTTCAGGGAGAAGTTGTTCAAAATTTGTACTTTTATGCCCAGAAGGGTTTGTATGTGTGTGTGCCCCTGCTAACTGCATAGGGGAAAAAGTGCAGGTGTTCCTGTTTGCGAAATAAAGCCTACAAAATCAGAGACCAGGTCAAGAGCCCAATGAACAGGAGATCCTTCCTTCATTCATTTCCTTAAGTTAAGCCCTAACGTGCTACAAGCTTTTTCTGGTTATTGTTAAAGGGGAATGGAAAGTTTCAAAAAATCTCTCTTGTAAAGAAGCTTATATTACCCCTGAAAAGAAATAGGGGGTGGGGGGAGGAAAGACCCTCATCTGTGGTATGGTGATTTCAAGCAGTGAGCTTGAAAGTCCTACTTTTAATCCAGGCATTTAATTTTAAACAGGTGCTGCTGTCTGTCCTGCTTGGGACCTGGGAGGTGAATCCCCATTGGTGGACTCAAGCTCCTGGTTGCTCCAGGGAAAAGATTGTGCAACTTTTCCTGCTGCTTGAAGGTGGCAGCTTCAGATGGCCTGTGGGTGAAGGAAGAGGTTGGAGCTTGGAGCAATGGTGAGAAGAGTCAGGAGGCTGGGGGCCCAGGGGCCAGGGCTGGGTTTCAGTATTGAGTAACACGAGAGTTGCAAGCCCGATGATGTGAGTAGACCATTGTTGCTTTTGCATGGGAGTAGAAATATTAATTTTTTCTTTTGCTGACATTTCCCACTTGGAGGTCTTACAGACCATGAGGTGCCATCTTCTTCTCCCTAGTAATCACCTCTATGAGGTCCTCGAGCTGCTCCTGGACCCGCACAGCCATATTCTTTCAAGATGTTTAAGCTTCTTTTCATTAAGTTTGCCCCAGTTCTTCCAATGCTGTTTTTCACCCTTCCTGTTGAGTGTTATAGCAGGATATTAAACTGGCACCCTCTGTTACACGTTAACAAAACAGCCATGAAACCTGAGAGCTTGGCGGACACACCTTCTGCAGCCTCTCAGTGAGGGCATCCTTTGAACACTGGACCCCCCTCCACCTGGCTGAGTAAAGTCGGATGCAGTGGTCAGCCCCTACAGTGACAGCCCCATTGCCTTCCCACGGGCTGGTGGGTTTGCCTTTGGGATGAGTGGCAGCTGTACCTCTGGGGCATTGCCCTCAGGAAGGCAGTGGGAACTATGGGCTTTCCAAATGCTCTGCTGGGCCCTGGGAGCTAGTCTGGCCCACCAAGAGCTCTTTGTTCCTGCTCCTTTCTTGTGTGCAAATAATTATACGTGCAATTTAAGTGACCTCAGTGTCTAACTACTTGATTTGAAGGCACAATTAAGTACCTAGACACATAAATAGCCTAAATTGGACCTTTCAGTTAATGATTAGAACAGCAATAGCAGCCAGGTTAGGAAACTTTGACCCTGTACCTGAAAATTAGTTATACTGTACATTTAAACTGCCTGACTTGTTGAAATCTTATAGACCCTGGCTTCTAGTCAAACCTCTAAATGCCAGCTTTGTTGACTAGGAGTACATGTCCTCTGGGGACTGTTTATTGTGCAACAAAACGTCCTTCTGGAAGAATTAATATCATCCTGTCTTTTTACCCATTCAGTCAAAAGGAGCAAAATGTGGAAGAAATGCTCCTTTCCCCTGAACTCGATGTTGTGGGATCATTTTGGAGGTGCAATGCATCCACCCTACCTTGCTGGGTGTACTATCAGTTCCAGTGGTGCCACTTAATAAACCTTCTGGAAATGTGGATGAGGCAGTTCTTGCTCAAGAGGTCCTGTTAATGTTTGCAAGATAATTTGGGTAAGTAACTGAGACCAGAGTGCATCCTTGCCTGAGTTGCATGGAAATGCAAAGTTTTCCACTAGTATGGTAGATTAGACTCTTCTTAGAAAAATCCTTTTTGCAGAGAGTAAAAAAAATAAAGTGTTTGAGCTGTTCAACAGCCTGTGAAGAAACACAACAGTCCTGAATTTTGTGGGATCAAAAAGGGTCCTTCAGCTGTGCCTGTGAAACAAACAATTTCTTGTACTGGCAAAATCCAAAATGCATTGTGAACCTTTGAACTCAGCAATAATCCACAACAATGCTTCCTGGAAACTGCTGTTATTATGAATAGATGTAGCCATCTGGATATGTCTAGCTATTGTTAAACATGATGTTTATATGATGTCATATGCATCTATGCCTCTATAAAGAAAGAAATGCAGTTTTCTGCACCAATGATTTTTTATTTTGAAATCTAACACAGTAATTTTCCACCCTTTTATGATTAATGTATCCTTTCTCAACCATTCTTCATCAAAATTGTGAACTCTTTAAAAAAGCTGCATCTGTAAATCACTATCTAATATTTATGATCTTACTTTCTTTTATCATCTTCCCTGGGCCTGGAAATCTCCCAGGGGTCCTCAGATCACAGGCTGAAAACCAGTGGGTAGGATACACCTTTTTTACCACCTGGAACAAATGATGATGTGAAGCTCTTAATATTCCTTTTGAAGGGATCATCAGGCTACACTTTAGTCATTTGCAGGGAGCTGGTGGAGCGCAGGAGTAGGGGAAGCATCTGCTCTGTGTTCCCACTGCAGAGTCCTTTCCTTGCATGTCAGCAGTGCCACAGTATAAAGGACCAGGCAGGATGCGGCTCTGTTTTAGACTTAATGTGGTCAGCTCTATTAATAAAAAAAGCTCAATAACCATTTTGCAACATGGGTTGTGCTTCCTGTTCTTTTCATCAGCCCTGGGGGTACCTAGATATCAGCTGTGAAATAACCTCCATCGGTGGGCTTAAGCCTACAGTAGGTACTTGCTTTTGTTACTGTACACACACAATGCTCAAGGCACGGAGGTCTCTGGCATAGCCTTGCAGGTTATTGGTTAGTAAGATGCAATGCCCAGGCAGGTCTTGATGTCTGCCAGGACTTGGTGAGTGTCTTGGCTTTTCAGAAGAACAGTTTGGGAGTGATCGTGGGCTGGGTGGCATCACAAGACAGCCTACACTGTCAGCATGGTTTTAATTTGACTCCCAACTTGCAAGGGCAGATTTGATGGCCTCCTCTGCTCCTTGCTGCTTAGTCCATGAACTCACTTTTCCTTTGCAAAGACCCGTTCTTGCCTCAATAAATAGAGCTTTCCACTGCCATTGTTTATTTTACTGGAAGGGAACTCTTCGTGTCACCTTTCCCTTTTTTAATTTCGGCCTCTTATGGACTACATGCTGGTTTGCTAAACCTGCCAATCTGAATGAGTAGCCCAGGGAATACAAGTTCCTATGGGATAAATGTTCTAACTTATGACTCATGAACTAGAATAGTAAAAACTGATGTATAAAGGGCCCTGGGCACTAGCGTATCACTGATGTTTTAAATTTATCTTCTTCAAATGAGAAAGATGTTTTTCTTCAAGACATACAAAAATATACCAGCTCAGTGCAATCTAAATGAAGTTATGTGGGAACACTGCTCTGCAGTGTATTGCCAATCTTTTGTGTTTATGTATAATTTTCCATGGGGCATTCCTGTCTGTAAAACTACTCAAAGCGCTTTCCTGTGGACTCCTTTTGACTGGCAGGAATACTAGCAGCCCTAAGTGTCATGTTGTTCATTTGCGCACAGTGTTTTTACAGCTATTCAATAGCATCTGTGAGTCATTTGCCTGCTGAGCCTCAGCTCTTTGGTGTGTGTCAGGTAGAGGTCTTGGGTGAGCAGGGAGAAAGAAGGAGGGCTTCAGGACCAGGCCTGGACTCTGTGAGAAGAGGTGCCCAGCTGGCAGCTGTGATCCAGAGGGAGAGTGGGTGCTGTGGTCAGCTGCCCTGTCTGCATGGTTTTGACCCCAGGGAAGGTGCCAAAGCGATTGGCCCATAAATTCCTCCAGGACAAATAAAGTGGAAGGGAACTGTGGACAGATGGATCCCTAACCGTGCTTTGCCACTGCAAGACTTGTTTAGAGAAGTGGCTTGCTTCCCAAAAAGAGAGTAGGTGACTTCTCTCCCAGTGCAAAGTGAAGCAAAGACTGACAGTCAGTTGCATGTGGATATCCAGTCTTCTGGTTACTGGATCTGGCTGGGAGGTGAGCCT
This sequence comes from Lepidothrix coronata, assembly GCF_001604755.1. NCBI lineage: Eukaryota > Metazoa > Chordata > Aves > Passeriformes > Pipridae > Lepidothrix > Lepidothrix coronata. The sequence goes on along the minus strand of NW_016690286.1, from coordinate 3,122,411 downwards.
TGCCTGTGTCTGCAGACCAACACATCATTTTGCACAGATTTATTTCCAAGGCTTGTGCATTGACTTTCACATAGGATCTGATAGGAAGGCAGCACTTTTTGAAGCCATCCCACTGATTCTAGTGCAGTTATTTCCTGAAGCATGTGTCACAACTGAAGGCCCTGGCTGTACTTTGAGGAAAAGGCTGCCCTTGGCTCTAGGTGAGATCGAGCCTGTGTTTCCTGGCAGTGAGGTGCTGCAGAGGAAGTGAAAATGAGGGAAGTGAAATGAGGTAAAAGCAGAAAAGTGCAACACTGTGCCATGCTGGGCATTAATGTTTCTGTAGAAAGAGTGACAAAAAGCACATTTTTTTTAGAGTTATTTGCATCTAATCCTTGGATAAAATTCCTCTGCATGACTCACTCATTCTTCTGTTTTCCTTATCATACTGAGTTCAATGTCATATAGGCTTCTGAGAATAACCCTTCTGTAGATTTTGGGCAATATATGGAAAGGACAAAGAGGTGAAAAAAGAATAAAATGATTTTATAAAAAGGCACAAACTACAAAAAAAGGCAGAACCTCTGGATCATCAAAAATATTCTAAAAATTTCCTGAAGGCCAATATCTGCTTTCTCAGCCACTTTTTCTTTTGAGATTTCATCTTCACCAAAAATGAAATTACTGCCCAGGTTGATTTTGGATTAAGTGTATAGAATTGGTATCTGCATCAGAAGCAGAACTGAATGTTGAATGTGATAATATCTTAGATTTCAAATTCCTGTTTTCGTGATCTGTATACTTGTAAGATTAATTGAAGTGTTTCAATTTTACAATTAAAGGCATTAGAAAAATACTGTCATTTTTCATGTTTAAGACCACAGCTGATGTGAATCCTATATTGGTCTTGAAACGGTAGTGAAAAGCTGAAAAAAGAGCAAAAGGAAATGATGAAAAGTTCTTATGTTCTCAATTATTTATTCACTGTTTTTTCCCCTTCGTTTTCACTCCAGGGATAGTAATGAGTTTTACGAATGTAAGGTGTCAGCTATAGGCTTTTCTGTTGAAACCTCTAAATTTATGGCTCCTTGGGGCATTACAGGCACGGATAATGCATAATTTACAAACAGACTTGAAACTTTCATCTTCCTTTTCCCACTCCTTTTCAGAGCTTTTTGTTCAAGGAGTGATTTGTTTTGCTGTAGTGGAAACCATATGCTCTTCTAAATCTCAGCGGAGTGTAGAAATTCTGCAATGTTGCCAGATGTTGTGAAAGAAACTTCACCTGACATAGAATTACACACTCTTCTCTCCTTCAATCAAAACTGTTTTTCTAAGGGGGAATTTTTACCTGTTATTTGGTAGTGGGCAAGAGGAGACCAAATCACAGCCAGCTTCTGTAGGCACAGTCTCGACATCAGATTCCTGAGGTCTGTGCCCTATTTCTGGTGGGGCAGGAGCTGGAAGCTTTAGTGATCCACCTCAGAAGAACATGGGTCAATAGCTCTTAAATGGGAATGCTGCTTCTGGCATTGACTCTTCTTTGTAACTAAGGACTTACCATACTGGATAAAACCAGCCTAGTTGAGAGTTGGTGTGACCATGGCCACACACTCTCTGTGTGCTGTAGAGAAGGGAGAAGAAACATCACAGTTGATCATATGAGAGCTACTTTGACTGAGCTGTCTGTTATTTAGCAGTTAGCATGTGCCTTGAAATAAAAGGCTTTGTGTTCTCCCTTTTCTGTACCCTAACAGAGGATAAAATATTGGATGCTCTTTTTATTATAAAAATTCCCTCATTCTTGTGTGTGTCTCCATGAATGCTTTTCCTTGTGGCAGTATATCAGAGTGTTTAGGTGCTCTGGGTACAAGAGCAGGGGAGGATCAACTCTTCTCTTCCCTGAAAAGTGCAAAGTTGTTGAGGACAGCATCCAAGCCCAAGGATGCTGAAGGAAGACTGGCTGAGCAGAGCTGCACAAAGAGGTGTGGATTCTTATACAACTAATTTATTCCCAAAGTGAATAGGGCTTGAGTTTCTTAGGTACCTTTGTGGACTACTTAGCTGCAGGTTGTGAATCCCTAGAAATCTGGTAAAATCCGGTGGTTTGGTAAATACTCCAGTGACAGCCATTTAGGCTACACATAAAGTGAGGTGTCAGTAACCTGAGAATTGTGTTAACAACGTGGTTTTGCCTCCACTCCCAGTGTGATTAAAATGTTATTTCATCTCAGAGTTTAACTGGGAGCTGTCTTGAACGTTCGTGTGACCATGGGGAGTCATGAATATCCCAGCCACATTACCAGTGGAGATAGCCCTTCCTATACCATCTTTAGGACAGCTGGGGTCTGAGACCTGGACATGGCTTTTGTCACAGTGCTAAGGATGTCCCCCTCTGCCTCCCACTGATGGATTATGACCATGAGGTGAAGCTGTCCACCTGGCAAATCTCAAACTGCTTTAAAACTGACCCTGAGGCTGTACTTGCTTCATTTTAGTGCCTCTTCCTGCATTGCTTGGACACTGGCACCGTGCCTCTTACTTCCACCCAAGCACCTGAAACAGCTTTGACATGCTCTTCTGGTTTACACCATGTCTTAAATATTCCCAGCCCTTGCAGTCATACTGCCTACAGTATAGTTATCTCCATCACAAATGGAGATGCCAGATAGGGAAAACAAATACAAATTTTGGTCACTAATATGTTGTGGATATTTCTAAGGATATTTGAGGGAAACAGAGCAGGAAACTTTCTGGAGGCAGTTCCCAGCCTCATTCTTCCTTTGGGGCACAACTGGTCTCCTTGTGCAGTGTTTCCCTTCACTTCCCAGGTACTGACAGGATACTCCCTTCCAGATAAACTGCTGATAATGACTTAAGACTTTGTTTTGCCCCAGCCCTTCTGGATCTAAGTCCAGACAGATTCCCACTGGTGTCTTTGTGTAGTCTTCCTTACTCTTCTGCTCCACATGCTCCTCATGCCTCCTTGCAAATAAGATGCTTCTCCTGGATTTCAGGTAGTCCATTGATCCAAGCAATATCCTTTTCAGCATTTTTCACTGAGATTTACTGGATGGCTGCACTTATTGGTCTGGAGATGTGAATCTTGGTGACAGAGCCTCATGCGTTGCCTAGCAACAACTCTCAGCTCCATGTTGTGACTGTCAAAACTGACAAAAGTTTAGTTTTCTATGTATTTCATTTACACTTACCTATGTGCTGAACCCCATCTGCTATGCTGGAGTTTCCCTTACTTATGTGATGGTGTGATGGACTGTGATTTGGGCCACTCTATTTGGTTTGTTTTGCACTATTGTGTTACACATTGTTCAAAGCCCAAGATTTCCAGTGTAAGTGAAATGCAATGTTCAAACAGTATACTGTGAGGTTAAATGGAATGGTTCAAGTGCATACAATCACACATTATAAATTGATCCCTAAACATTATAGAAAATTATAATTAATATTGAAGTTGTGTCTTTTTTTAGCTGTAATACCTAGTTCACATAAGGAATCTTTCTGATGCATAGAATTGTTTGTTATTTTTTTACCTTACAAATAGGATGAAGTTTGATAGCTTTATTCAGCAGGGCACTGAGAAATACAGCAGATCAACACAAATAAATGGCCTGTCACAGTCATTCTTGTATAAAATATGACTCGCAGTTTTGAAACATATGGTTACACAAGTTTTAATTTAAGTGGCATCTTCTTCAGTCAGCAGAATGAGGTCTGGCTTGCCTGCAGGAAGTGGAGTCAGCACCTTCACCTGCTGAAGTGAAAAGGCTCCCCCAGTGACTGGCGTTGGTTTCCGCTGCTGCTGTGTACGGCTGAACAAAAATGTGAACCTTTGCACTTGATGCACACAGGGAAAACCCAAGAGTCTTCCCATTCATTATCTGCAAGTTGCTAGAAATGCAGCTTATCACATACCCTGTGGTCACACAGCCTGTGATCCCACTGCCTGAAACCTCCCACGTGGATAACCAGATGCACACCCATACTAGAAGCACTTTGCCACGAACACTTGTTTTTGATTTTGCCTCTCAACCTCAATAGGGAGAGCCTCATACTGTTCCATCTTGCCAAATATCTATATCTATATCTGTATCTATATATCTTGTCACAGCTTATTTTACTGATGCATTGGATAGATTTAAAAGCTTCCCTTGGTCCTAGAAAGGAAATGATAATTAGCACCTACTCTCACAATAGGGAACTATCATCTCTTCTGGAGGAAAGGAATAGGGCTTGTCCTCCCACTCCCGAAAGCTGCTGCTGGGAGACATTTCTGGGCTGTCAAAGCCTCTTTATGAGCAGATTCTTTTGTAAGTCTTCTAGTCCTACACTTGGCATCTGTTTTTTCCTGTTATTTTTTTTTTCCTACCTTTCTCAATGCTTTCCCTATCTAACTCATTCTCTACTGCCTCTCCTTTCTGCTCATTCTTTTTTTCCACTTGGTCTTTATTTAATGATGAAAAATATTTTAGGGCAAATGAAATATAAATTGAATCTAGATTTTGTATCAGGCTTTTCTGGAATTTTGACAAAGGGTGACTTTCCTTTGGACTGCGTAGAAGAGTTGACCAAAGGAAGAAAATTGGATGGCCACTGAAAAGACAGATATTTTGCTGTAGAGATCTCACCGCAGAGCAGTTCATTTACAAATATTACACGTTTACAAATGTGAGGAGAAATTATCTATAAAGAGTTTGCTCAGGCTTTCCCAGCACACTGAAATGGAGTCATCTGACTTTGTTTAAAGTTTTTTGATCCAAAGAGCAGGAGAACATTTAGCTCATAAAGAGTATCTAAAAGTGTGTTTGAACCTTTGACACTGAAACTGAGGAAATTAAACCAGCTGCTACCAGTTTCTCTGGAGCCAGAAAGACGTAAAGCTTACAGAAAAACAAAATGGTCTCTTTTCCTCATATTGTCACTTTCTACAAAGAAAAAAAAAAAGAGAAAAAGCTATTTTTGGAAAGGGGAAAATATCTGTGCTTGCGTTTCTGACTGTAATACAATGTGTGACTGATAAGAGGCTTATGGTTTATATTGTTATGGTAGGGAATGTGATAACTTCTGAAGTCAGAGCAAGGCTGGAATGAGGCTGGCTCCTTCTGCTGCCTTTGTCCTGTCCTGAGCTGTGCCCTGCCAGTGAATTGCACAGTATCTTAAAACGACCTTTCATTTAGGCTGTATGGAGGTAGTTTTAGTCAACTGGTAGGAGCAAGTGACCCTCGACCTTTTCATATTCATTGAGCGCATGGAGGCATTTTCTGCTGCTGATGGGTGGTCCCAGTAGACAGTGGCCACAGATGTCTGCTCCTGATAAATCCAGTGTTCAGCTAATGGGAGGGGACCTGTCACTGACTTCACTGGAGAGTGAAATATGTAAGCTACAGTCAAGTGTTTCTGCTGCCTTTTAAACTCCATCACTGGCTGGTGAAGACTGAAAACTCTTGACTATGCCTTGCACTGCTTCTGGATAGGTTTCATTGCCCTCATTAAGTCCTTCCATAGCTGTTCTGGTCCTGCACTGGGGACCCAGCTGCACCACATGCAGACAGCTCTGAGCTCCCTTCACCCTGATAGCTGGGAAGCAGGGTTGGTTGCTGGTCAATTTTTTGCTTTTTGTTCTGGAAGTTGCTTTGTGCATCTGGTAGAAATCAAACTTGACAGTGTTCATCTTATAGTGAGTTAACCTGGTTAATTTGTAATTAGGACTTTCTTGCACAGGGAACCTTCAGCTCAGAGCCCATTCACAGTGAAATTTCTGCTTCTTTGGTCATAGCAGCTTTTCAGAGTGGTTAGCCAAACCCACTATCATCGCTGATTGAAACAGCTTATTCATCTTCACCCATCCCTCCTGCCCATCCCCTCCTTACTCACCTCCTTTCTTCTGCTGCCAGTAATTTCTATAAACTATTGTACACTGGTCAGTGGCAATAAATATTAATAAAGGTATGTCACTTTACTGCTGGAAGAGTGGGAGAGGAGGTGAGCAATGTATGTTTTACTTCAGAGGCTTGGCTCCCTTTGGCATGCCTTTTCCTCCCAGAAGAATTGCCAAATTATACTCTAGTTTCCCTTCCCAGATGAACTACATCCTCACATCTGTCTGGCTCTGCTCCAAACTGCTCCAAGTCAGTAGGAGCTGGGAGAAAAGTTTAACATGCAAATTGAAAATGTCAAATTTTGCCTTTATTTATTGCTAGTTTTGTGGAAAGGAGGAAGTAGAAAGTCCTTCTGTCAGAACAGATCACTGTTATTGTTTTGCTTTGAGTAAATGAACCTCTGAATTGCAGTAAAGTGAGTGTCCCGGGTGCTAAGAGACACCAAAAGGACAGTTCTGTAAAGCAGTCTTGGATGTGCTGGAAGAGTGTGGTGCTGGGAAGTGTGTGACATTGTGAGTGTGCCTTCAAACAGTTGGACTTTTTGGACACTGGAAAGCAGCAGAGAAGAGACAATGGCACAGTGGGTGTGTTGTTACACTGAAGCAGTGTGGTGAGACTTCTGTGCTGAGTGCTGAGACCTTTCCATATGAGTGCTATATACCGCACTGACCCACTATTTCACTCTTTAATTACATCATTTCTGTTTGAAAGGCACAATTCCATGATCACACATTCCATTAAAACTGAGAACATTTGTTTATGCAAATTTAACACATCCTTTGGGAAACACAATTTCTGTGAAGGGCTTTTGGGGTAGTCAAGGTGCTCTGCTGAGAATGCAATGTATTTTAATAACACAGAACAAGAGTATTTTACAGAGGTGATATTTTTGTCTGGGACAAACTAGAAGAAGACCAGAAATGGTGGGATAAATTTAAGTAATAAATATTAACAATTCTGCACCAGAGAATAAATGTACCTGGAAGCGAAATTAACCCAACAAAGTATGTGATTGTGGTAGGACTGATGCTGTCACAAGTATTTGTGCTCTTTTGGCACAGAAAGGGATTGATATGAAGGCCCCAAGCAATGGGAAAGTAGTTCATGGGAATAGACATTAGCTGAAACAGACATTAGCTGAATTTGAGAAATGGAGGAGGTAATGAAAAGATCCGGAGTTGAGATATGATACTGATAAATATGAAAGGAGTTTATCCACAGCTGGTCCTACTGTGTTTATTTGGTTAGTTTTCTTCTGCTTGTGTTGTAAACCTGGAGACGAACAACTTTCCTAACACAGCAGCAAAGAAAAAAATACCACATGCTGCCTAAAATTGAGTGTTAGTATATGGACAGAGAATAAGACCATGGGCTTAGCTTGGTAGTCTAAAGAAGTTCATGTCTTTATTTACGGAACCTGAAATGTTATCTTAAGTGGACCATAAATCACTTGCTACCATTGCCAGATTGGGTCTGTCTAGCACTCTGCCTAGAACAGAGACAAGTTTTAGCTGCAGAGATGTGATTCATATATCTAATGAAAACCTGATGGAGAGGTGTTAATAGCAGGCACATGCTGGAGCATTCAATGGAAGTTCCCCAGTATGTGTCACTTAAAAGATACCCTACAGTTTTAATTGGAATATGGGTTATGATACCTGTGATGATTCCATGATGAAAACCTGTATGAAGTCATCACCACAAGAACGGTATTCTCCTAGCTTTCCTCCCCCGTTCAGAGAAGCAGCTCATCATAATAGAGGGGATTTTCTCTAAGACAGCAGAAAAGTGATTCATAAGGAGTTGAAGAAAAATTGTTGAAGAAGATAGATGAAAGCTACTTAGGGACAGAACAAGAGATGGGTTAAAGATTCACAGTGAGTAATGATACTGAGAAAGTTGTCTAGGCTTGTTGCATATGTCAAAAATATAGACCACACTGAGTGGAATAGTATTATATTGGTGTTCCAGTGAAAAATAAGCACTTTACCATCCAAAAGTACTTGCTGGACTTGTGAAAAACTGAAATATATTTCAAAATATGAAATATGAAAATATACAACTGAATATATTTGGGCAAAGTTACTTTTTAATTGATACTTTAGCAAGACATTCTATTATTCTTTCAATGTCTTTGATATTTTGCCCAGTTTTTTTGCTCTTCTTGAATTTTCACATGTTGAATTAAAGTGGAGACTACTTTTAAAGATTACTTATGAACATCCAACTTAAAAATAAGTTTAAACAACACTGATACACGTGAGACTAGAAAGACAGATTACACTATGGTTGTTGATACTGTCCTTTTAGTTAAAGTGGAAGCCCTAGCTACAGAGTAGTTCCTCTACTACCCTTCTCTGTGGGGCAAGGTCTATTGAATTAATCACTGCAGTTAACTAAATCTGGATTTGAAATAACTGGGGAAGAGTATAATTCTATATTTCTGATTCTGAAGTCCTTACACATGAACGTAGTGTGAGTTAAATCAATGAGACCATTCACATGGATGAGCATTAATCATATGAGTAATGAGAAAAGGTTGAAGGGTCATTCTTAAAGTTGCTAAGAAACTTTGCAGCTGCTTTGTATGACCCAACTATCATTATATTTCCCTAGTTACTTCTTCTAATGCAGTAGTGATTAATTAAACCAAGGTGATGTTGACCCCAAGATAGTTTGTTCCCTGTTTAAGCCCCCTCTAAATGGTGTCTTGAGGACTGAAGTGAGTGTGAGAGGTGTGCAGGCCAAAGCCTACAGCAGTGCCTCTGCATGAAGTGCATTCCATCCTCTGCCGGTTTCAGATTTCCTTTCTCAAGAAAATTGTCTTGGTGCCTGAAATGGAGTTTCCAGTACCCATCCCCCTCTTGACATCCCTGTCTGAACATCAGTTGTCATCTCATGCTATGGCATACAGAGCGTAGAAGTATTTATAGCTGGCCATGGCCATGAGGAGAGATTTGCAGTATCTCTTCAGCTGGTCCACATGCACCTATATTACTTCCTTCCTTGCAAAAGTAAACCCACATCTTCCAAAACAGCAGCAGCCTTGAGGTCAAATATTCTCCCAGGTGTTTTGTTCCCTCAGCATTTACAGACATCAGGATGTCATTTCTGCTAAGTCTGACTGCCCAGGGACTGTCCCTACTTATCCGTAATACCATTACCAGAAATCTCCATCAGCCTTGAAGCTGAATGATCCAGCAAGCCATCACTTCACTTCTGAATTTGCCTTCTGAAGGGACAATCTGAAGGACCATCTGCTTTTGTTGTATTGAGGAGAACAGCATAGTGTATTGTATGGTTTGTATTAATGGCGGAATTTTCAACAGCATGGGAAAATATTTCCAAGGCTCTAATTTTTTTTGAATTACTGTTATCGTTGCTTCATATATGGCTGCAGTGCCTCATAAGAAGAACCTTATTGTATTTATTCACTCTTTCAGGAAGAAACTGTCAGTCTTTTCTCGTGGTTATTTCCTTACTCTTATAAATTTATTTTTGATTCATTATTGTCTTGGTTCACACCTTAAGAAGAGCCTTAAGAGGAATGAACCACTTTGGTTTTGGAGTTTTTAATTTTCTCTTGAAGCATATGGCCATTTCTGGAGAGCCAGTACATAGTGATTTTCTGCATCAAGGTGTCTGAATTCTTAAATATCTTCATTAAACCAGAAGAAAAAATTAAAAAATACAATGATAATAGGCATTCTTATCACCGGCAGTAAAGTATACTGCCCTGTACAACTTGTTATACTTTACTCATGTCAGAAGAGAAAAAAAAAGAAAAAGGGACCTCAAGAAATGGTGTGGGAGATTCCCACACTTGATTCTCACTTATTACCTCAGAAGAAGGTAGACCTCTCCCAGCATTCCAAGGGAAAACATTATATCCAACTCCAGATGAGTTATTTCCTACCCAAATCTGCCCTTATTTTTTCTTTCTTGCTCCTTTATACACTTTGCTTTTACATTCTTAATGGACAGTTTTGTATCAAGCCAGTATTGCACTCAATAAGTTAGCTGTTTCCAACAAAGAAAGAGGGAAACAAGCAAACTTCCCTTCATGGGAAAGAGCTTTTTAAAGAAAGGCCCACATCGCTGGCCTAAATCAACAGAAGAAAGTGTGTTCATTTAGCTATCCAGAAAGTCCTAATATGTCATCATGTCATGTACAGCATTCAGCTGCTTTAATAGTGTTATCCTTTTCTCTTTTTAGGAAGGAGTTCATTTCAGTAAGCTTGTAAAGTACAATATACTGTATTAGAGGTTTCATTATTCACAGGGACCAAAAGAAAAAAGAAAGATCTTTCCACACATGATTAATACCTCAGCTGAATACCACGTGCTGGATGTGGGCCATCCATCAGCAATTTAACATCTGTAATCTGGCCATGGTGAGTCACTATTAACATCATGAACAAATCATGGATGCTCTGTGGTCTTATGGTTTATGGGCCTTGTATGAATTGAATGTGTGTTCAGCCTGGGGATGAAATGTGGATGGTCTAAATTAGAGGCAAAGGAAGTTATGAAAAGGAGCCTTGCCATTTATTTATTTATTAAGTAGATGTATACGAGGTCTGTTTGTAAAAGTCTGGCTTTCAGCTCTTCCCTAACAGGGAAAGGTTAGAGGATGGGAACCAGTGAGATTTAACAGAAAATCAGTGATAAGGAACAGTAAAACAAAGGGAGGTGATCAAGTCCAACACACAGGCACATCCTCTAACCTGTAAAGGCACGCCCAGTGTTTGATGGTAAGTCTGGTTTTGTTTAGTTACACCGTGTGCCGTGAGCTGTGGGCACCTGCACACCAGTGTGGTGGTCAATTGGGGGCTTCCCCCCTCCACTATCTCCTTTCCTGAGAACAGATGGCCTTTTTGCACTGTGATTGCTCCGTGCTTTGGCTCTGCCAGCTTTAACTTGAACAGGGAGCTTACACATGACTGAGGCAAGAAGAAACTGCCCAGGGAATAACCTGAAGGTATTCATCTCCTTCATAGGCTGATGTTCATCTCTAGCTGCACTCATTAATTTGTCAGCAAGGGAACCACTCCCCTCTCTAGACAAATTTCCCTGTGCCATGATCATTTTCATTCTGGGCATGCTGACAGCAAGTGGCATGTCTCTGTGATGACTGAGGTCCTGCCATTACCCTTGCCTTCTGCTCCATTCTACCACAGTGATACTCATGCTGGAGGTCTTCTGATTTGTGCTCTTGGGGGTGCCAGGGACAACATGCTCAGGGAAAGCACTTGCCCCTGGTATATTCCACCTTCCTGGGTCTGACAGGCAGAGTCTGTTGACCATGAAGGAGCACTATAGAGTTTGCCTAGTCATTCAGGCATTATCTAAAAAGGGAAGGTGAGTTTGGATTGGGAGAATCTTTTTCTTTCTTTGACTTGGGGAGTTTTACGGTGGCTGCTGTCAGCTTAGATATATTCTGTAATAAATTCTTAAACATACTGATCACTCTCACAACTTGATTATATGATAGTTGCTTTGGAAATGCAAATAAACAAATAAACTGGGACATGCCCAGTTCAGCCTGGGGCTGCAGATCTGTATAATTCATAATTTTCAGTCTTCTCCATTCGTGAAGAATAGATCTGATCCAATCCAGGCTTCTGCTATAGTTTTGTCTCTGCCTTCACAGAAAAGCAGTGCAATAGATCTGCCAGGGTAATCCACTCAGGATTGCTTTCTAAAAGTTTGGTTGAATGGCAGGTTCTGGGGGGGAACCTGAACAATTTCTGTAAATTGCTTTCAAAAGTAGCACAGGATCTTTCAGTCAATTCTAAAAGAACTGTTTACTGTTGCATATGGCAGTCATTATTTGGAATAATAAACCCACAGAGAATCTGAACATGCATGGGCCAACAGATGGGTCATCTTGCTTAGCAATTTAAGCAAGTAATTTATTTCAATCACTAGGATAAAGCACACGAAGATTATTAATTCCCTTCCAAGACACATGCAACAAAGTCCCACAACTTTCTGAATCTTGTAGCCATTATGGAAATGTACACCTCTTTGGGATTTGGGACCATTTATGCTTGCTTGCAACAATTTGTTTCATATTTTTTACTGATAAACCCCATTTTTCAATTCAAATTAAGAGAAGGTAAGAAATTAATAGCTATTAAGTTATAATACAATGGAAGGTCACCTGTGTTTGGGCAGTACTACACAAAAGCTGTGCACTGAGCAGCAAAAACAGGGAATCATTTATTTTTAGTAATAATTATGCATCCTATCTTCCTCTGAAATGATTAGAGCTTTTATCAGTCAGGAAAAATATGTAAATATATGCTTCAGTTATCTCTGGTAGCAACAAAACAGAATTTTCTACCTCATGTTTTTCCAATTGCATTAGTTGCCAAAGTCTCCTGTTATTTTCCTTTGAAAGTAGATGTTCAGCTCCCAAAAACCACTGAAGTGATGACTGAGAATTTAAAATTTGCTGTCATCCCAATGGATCAGGCAGTTCAGACAGCACAAGGACCTTGGTACCATTGTGTGAATATGTTTCCACCGTGATTTGGGGCTATTGTCATCAGGGTGATTCCAAGTCCATGGAGTGTCCCGGAGTGTTTATGGTGACCAATAGGAGGGTGCAGATCAATTTACCAATGACTGCTTGTGTAACATTTGCTCACTAGTCCAGGATGAAAATCTGTGGGCTACCCTGGATCTCTAGTAGAGGAGTACAGCATCTCTGTTAGAGAACTGAATCTTATCTCAAGCTGTGGTACCTCCAGGTTGGTCAAAGTTTGCTGGCATGCAGGAATTCTGCAGGAGAAACAGAGCTGCTTTGGGCAAAAAAATGGCTTTGCAAAAAAACCCCACTACATGGGGCTTCATAGTGTTAGCGTGTCTGATAATTTGCAGTTGTAAAACAATACAACCAGAGGGGGTCATGAGACTACATAAGTGGTTTTTGCACCAGGTGCCAGAGCTGCTGCACACTAGTTCCACAAAAACCTTCCCACAGGTCTCTTCCATGTGTGTGTCACAGTGCACCCAGAGCCCTCTGATGGCAGTGTCATGTGGTTGCACTGATCTAGGTCACGCTCAGCCCTGCGAACGATGAAGTAAGAAAAAATAACTGGTTCTTGAAGAGCCTGCTGGACTGTAGTGGGAGCTGAGGCATGCAGTGAGCATGATGGGTTGGCACGCAGAGAGCGTGGTGGGTTCCCATGCGGCAGAATTGCTGTACCTCTCCTTGCAAGTGGCAAATGCAGTCAGATACATTTATTTAAACCAGAGTTCATTTAAATCTCCTTTCAGACATCATGGAGCTCATTAAACCTATGTTACTGGATTGTGTGTCTGATTTTTAACAAATAGCAAGCTTTTGAAAATATATAGCATGTTTACCTAAATGTCTGCAGTATGGTCCATGTTGTCATATAAAGTTTAGCAACTGATATTTCATTTTGAGCCATAAATGTTGAATGAATTTTTAAAATGGATTCTAAAGTTGCAATATTTACTCATTAGCCAATGCCCCATGTGAGCAGAAATAAAACTTGTCACCAGTGCATTGTCCTAGGCATTAAAAAATTGTGAGGGAATTGTGAAGGGAAGCTCCTTTTTCTGTTGAGAAATCTGTAGCTGGTTTTGAGAAAGCTTTTGAAATGCTAAATGCCCTTATAAAGCAGTAAGTACCCCCCAAAGATGGAAAGAGAGAAAACTTTTAGCCACTAGATAAGCAAAATAACAATCCATGTCCCATGCATACTCATCTCATAGGGTACTTCTCCTTAGAATAAAAAATTGCTGCCAAGCTTTTAAAGCTCAAAATATTTTGCTTTCACATTTTCAAAAGGAATACTTCTGAATTTATAACTTCACAATAATTGTTTCATCAAGAAAAAGCTTGGACACCCTTTTTTTTCCCCCCAAACGAAAATGAATTTGTTTTTCTTTCACCACAAATGATGAGATGTTACTAGTTTTGGATCTGAAACCCATTCCCTTTGAAATTATTCTGCTTTCTTTTCCCTCTCTGCCAAGTCCCCAGGGCCACTGAGCCTTTCACCAGTCTCCTGACCTCCATTCTTCACCTTGTGCCCCCAAACCAACCACATTTCTTGGGCAAATGCCACCAGTCAGGGAAAGCAGCGGGGACTGGCTCTAGCCTGTGTGACCTCACCAAGCCCCTTCAAAACTGAAATGGAAATTCCTGTTGCGAACCAGCTGGTTTTGGACGCATTAGTGGTTTAGCACTACTTTCCCTTTTATCTCTATTATTTCAGCAACATTGCTGTGGTTTCTAAACTCTTTAGTTACAGCACACACTTGCATCTCTTGCCCATCACCTTCAGAGCCTGCTAATGCCTGCAGTCCATTTGAAGAGCAAAGCCTTAATGAATTTAGAGAAGAAAAAGTTCCAGATGTTTTGCGAACTATCAAAATACACTGGATTTTCTTTTTGTAAGGAACTTTTCACAAACCGATAAAAGCCTATTTTCTTAGCAAACAGATTATATGTCAGCCAGAGGTGTGAAACATTAATAGAAAAGAACCACATGCCAATTCAGGAAAGAAAAAAAAGCAGTCTCCAAGGGTCTCTACATGCTTCCTAATTCTCTTAAAAAAAGAGTGAATATCTAAGAAGAAAATTAAAATAAAGTGTGTTAAATAAAGGTAAAATATATTGACACAGAGTTTTAGTTACCTTTTTTTTTTTTTTTACTTCAGACAGAAAAATATGCAAGAAAATCACAAACTACGGGGTTTTTTAAACTTACAATGAGTGAATCTTTACAGGGAGTGGATGAACTGGGCTACATTTGCTGAAATGGTGAATCTAAATCCCTTTAAGGGACCGAAGCTCTGAGCTTTGGTAGTACATTGCCTGCATCTTGCATTACATATGTTCAAAGACTGGCAAACTGACTCAGCAAAAAAATTATCTGCGTGAACATTATGTTTTGTGTCATGATGGATAGAAAGTGTTTCATGGAAACAACACCCGATGAAGTACTTTTCATCAGCAAAGCTCAGAGTGATCTGGGTAGAAGATAACAGGTACCTTGTTTTACAGGTAGGAAAATAAAGATGCAGCAGCTTCCAAGAGCAGAGCTGCAATGGGCAGGAATCTCCTCAGATATGAGCCTTTACTCTATCTACCATACGTTGCTGAAAGGGAATACAGGTACTGGAGAGGTGCCTCCTGACACCTTCTTTCTCTGTCCTCCGATGGTCCTGTGCAGGGCTTTCAGGATTTCAGTAAAGCTTTCAATACTGTCTCTCACAGTATCCTTCTAGACAAAATGTCCAGCACACAGCTGGATAAACACATCATGTGGTGGGTGACCAATTGGCTCATGGGTTGAATACAGAGGGTAATAGTAATAATGGGGTAACATCAGACTGGTGACCCATCACTAGTGGGGTTCTACAGGGCTCCATCTTGGGCCCTGTGCTCTTCAACATCTTCATGAATGACTTGGACACAGGACTGGAAGGGATACTAAGCAAGTTTGCAGATGACACAAAACTGGGAGGAGCTGCTGACTCCCTTGAAGGCAGGGAGGCCCTGCAGAGAGACCTTGACAAATCAGAGGACTGGGCAATCATCAGCCATATGAATTCAACAAAGGAAAGTGCTGGATTCTGCTCCTGGGATGGAGCAACCTCCAATGTACAGACAGACGGGGGAATGAGATGCTGAGAAGCAGTGCCATGGAAAGGGACTTGGGGGTCCTGGTCTGTGGCAAGTTGACTATGAATCAGCAGTGCCCTGGCAGCCAGAAGGGCCAACTGTGTCCTGGGGGGCATCAGGCAAAGTATCGCCAGCCAGTAGAGGGAGGGGATTGTCCCGCTCTGCTCTGCACTGGTGTGGCCTCACCTTGAATATTGTGTGCAGTTTTGGGCACTGCAATATAGGAAAGATATTCAGCTCTTAGAGAGTGTCCAAAGGGGGTCAATCACGATGGTGAAGGGCCTTGAGGGGAAGCCGTATGAGGAGTGTCTAAAGTCACTTGGTCTGTTCAACCTGGAGAAGAGGAGACTGAGGGGAGACCTCATTGCAGTCTAGAACTTCCTCATGAGAGGAAGAGGAGGGGCAGACTCTGATCTCTTCTCTGTGGTGACCAGTGACAGAACCCAAGGGAAGTTGTGTCAGGGAAGGTTCAGGTTATTGTTAGAAAGAGGTTCCTCACCCAGCGGGTAGTTGGGTGCTGGAACAGGCTCCTCAGGGAAGTAGTCACAGCATCAAACCTGGCAGTTTGAGAAGTGTCTGGATGATACTGTCAGTCACATGGTGTGACTCTTGGGGATGGTCCTGTGCAGGGCTAAGGGTTGGACTCGATGATCCTTGTGGGTCCCTTCCAACTCATCATCTTCTGTGATCCTATGGTTCTGAATTCTTCCACCCGTGGAAGCTTTATGCCGCCCCAGACAACACTTGTTTCTGTGCTTTTGCGGTGGTATGAAGGATTTGCAGGTTTGGCAAAGGCCCTTGCTGGACTAGTTACTGTGGGTTGGAGGTGGAGTGCACTCTTAGAAAGCTGAAAGCCAGACAACCTTTCCTCCAAAATTGCTGGGTGCCATATTACTGACAGTCTGCCTGTGTAGTCTCTCTCCTTGCACAGTCTGCAAGGCAAGAGGCTGATTTTAGCACAGTGTGGACATACCATTATGCTCACCAATTTGCAGTTGGGAATGAACCCAGCAAACACAGCTCTCATGCAAGGACACCCAATAGAAATTAGGGGGATAATGAATAGAACTGCTTACAGACTGCACGTGCTGATGGATATCATCCGCGCATGGATGACTAGTCTCCTGCTAATAGCAAGGCTCTGCCAGTGGCCAAATTCCTTGGTATGCATTGTTTTGCCATGTTACATGGATTAAAGTCACCTGTTGCATTTGAATTTCTCTACTGACATATGTGGGATGATGGTCCCTCACAAAGGGCTGGTAGGCACTGATCTTTTTTGTTGATTTAAATATCATTTTTTGTACCATTTTTCTTGTTAATTTTAATCCATGTGTTTACCTTTAACGAGCTTGCTCATTATGCCTTTTCAGATCTATATTTCAATACAGTTTTGGCATGATTTTGAATTCCTGTGTCCTTCCACTGGGTTCAGCACCAGTAGGCAGTTACACCACTGTAGGACTGTAGGAGGTGTGTCCAAGGGTGCGGGCTTTGGAGATAAGTTATGTGTACAAAACCTCTCCTGGGTCTAAAATGAGGCTTATGAGGAGCAGGAAGTGCATATTAAAAAGAACAAGGCAAAGCATGGGGGAAGATGACCTCATTTTGCAATAGGTTTTAAGGAGAGTGCATGCGAAACCAAGCGACAGCAGGGTTACTGCCTTGAGTACAGTATCATAATAGAAAATGTATGGACCATCAAGTGCAAACAAAAGGTCATCTTGTTTAGTTTGAGCTGGCCACAGGGACATGATCTGCCTTGGTGCTAGAAAGAGTGATTACAATCGTTCCTTTGGTGCTTTTTTGGCACCAATTGAAGCCAACTGAAAGTAGAATATAGGAGTTAGAGCAGTCACTTTTCTCTGTGGAGTGGCAGTATGTTGGCTGAATGTGTTGATACACCACAAAAAGGAGGAAAGGATACCTACAATATGTTTAATTATAGCACAATAGGATGCATCCATCAATGGGTAAAAACATATGTAGTTTTTGATCTCAGTGAAAAAAAGCCCAGTCTCTTGTAAAGACAGAGACCCTATTTTCTGATGAAAAGGTGAAGCCTGACTTTTAAAGATGGCAGCTAGAAGAAGACAAGCTTTCCACAACTCAAGTCTGAAGAAAAGTTCCTTTTGCACTGCAGAAGTGGGTTGGCTTTTGGTCACACAGGCGTAAGCAAAAATCCCAGACACTCGAAGTACAAAAAGGATGCACCCCCTTGCTTAAATATAAGCCAAATGGAAGAAATTCAATGTGCAAAAGGATCATATTCCATTATTTTTGAGTGGAGGCCTTACTGAAACCAAATCGTTTTTTACATGTGATACATCAGCAGGGCTCTGGAACTCTCCTTAGGAGAAACACAGAATACATTTGTTCAGATTTAACACCTTATACATGCAAAAAAAGCCATTTCCCCTGCCTACTGGTTGGGTTTTCCTTGGCATCTATGACAACTCAATGGGAAACGCAACAGACTAGTGATGGTCTGGAGGTTACTAGAGTCTACCTAGATGACACTTGGGTTTTGGGAGGAAAAACATGATCAGAGGCTCCTAGCAACTCTGGATTGAGCCACTTCTGTTAGACAACAGTTAAACAAACACCACTAGCATATAATGGAAATAGCATACATGAGAGAGCAGGAAACAGGGTGCAATATCCTGAGCAATCACACTGAGGCTGTAACCATCACAAATACAGCTTCTAAGTATGTAAAAAGATGTTACAGAGATTATAAATCATGCAGAGAAATGCATGTATTAATTGACTACTTGAAGGAACAATCCAATACCATAGTGGCAGGGGATTGACAGAAAATATGTAATTGACCTGGAGGTAATGCAGGAGTTACAGAGACCCTGCCTCTGAAGCTTTCTGATAAGAAGTACAAAACCAAGATATTTGCACTTGCTTCCACATCAAGGGCACAACAAATTATAGGTAGTCTTTCTGGAGCCTAAAACCATTGCAGCTGCCTCAGGGGAGATCCACCTGGACACATGGTAGTGCAGAAGCTAATGGGGTGTTACTAATCACAGTCGATGTTGTACACTTAGAGCCCAAATCTGACTTTATTTTCTATCATGTCTGTCATGGTCTAGTATGAGCAGCCCTGCTAACTCAGAATCATATCAATGTATATAAATACCTGAAGGGAGGTTAAGAAGATGGAGGTGAAGCTCTTAGTTAAGTGATGTGGGCTTTCAAATGGTGAAGTATAATGATCTTGAACAGGCGGATATGCTAGGTGAGTGAACTGGTTTCTGAGAGATTGTGCTTCTGTCAGTTTACTGTACCTCCAATAGAAGACAAGGAGCTCTGTTGTGCTTGTTTTGCTTTCATAGGTCCTGTCTGTGTGTGCTCACTTGCCTTTCAGCAAGTGCTACTCTATGACAGGTCCATTCTGTCCTGGTCAATGGTCTCCAACAGCTTAGTATCTTAGACCTACCTGAAATTGTGACATAGAGGAAAAAAAATATCAGGACTTAGCAGCACTTCCTGTTGCTGATTTATCTAAGATAAATGGAACACCTCTTCGGAAACACAGCAATATGTACAGCAGACTGGAGGGAATCATTCTTTGCCCTATCTATAAGATGAAAAAGTTGATGAAAGAGCCTTTTGGTCTTCATACAGTAACTACATGGAGGTAATTAAGTCTGTTATTCAGACACAAAAGGCTAGGGTCAGCCTAGGTATAAACACCTACTGCTGCTCTTGCAAGCACCTGCTAGAAGAAGAATTATCACGAAAGCTTAGGGGGATACTTCGTGTGGATATGAACATCAGGCAACACCACAGGGAAACATTAGGAAATAATAAAGAGGTAAGACATGATATGGAAAGCTGGTCTTCTCACTGGATACATTAGGATGAAAGAGAAGATAATAGAGAAGGTAAAGCTGCTTGATGTAGAGTCAGAAAATGGTTCTTCAAAGCTGGATCTGCTAGCTACCTTTAACTCAATATGAGCATGGGTTTTTTTCTTACCTTTCACTTATGGATATCATATTAGCAACTATTCCTTGCATTAACTCTCAGCCAAGAATTGTGGCATGACTTTGTGTCATTATTCTTTCTGCAAGTTCTCCTGTTCCATTTCTTTGTCTCCAGTAGATACATGTTTAAGCTGTGGTACCTACTTTCTAAGATGATGATGCTGTTTTTCCTTTTCTTTTCATAGAACATCCCAGGAATGACCCAGGAATTTCCTTTAGGATACTTGATACATCCCTGTTTTTGATTTCAGTCATCAAACATTAGCTTTCAATATTTGCTCAAGACACCTAGTTCTACAAAGCAGAGTGGTGTCCTGTTGTTACCAGGAACAAACAGAGCAGTGAAGTGAAAAAGAACAGTGATATTCATGATGCAAATAAGAAAAAAAAAGGATGCAGGACTGTAAAAGCCAGTAAAGCTGTTTATATACTCAAGGTGATCATTAGCAACACTTGGTTAAAGTTTCATGACAAACTCGTTCATAATGCTAAGTTTCTGGCAAACATTCTTTACTCTGAGGAATATGTGAAGTCACTCTCAAGCTAGAAGCTGCTATATAAATCAGCAGACATAAGTCCTTTCATGGGTTTTTAAAACTAATCTTTTATATGACAATTTTGTGATTCTGGAAATGACATTGCGAAATATTTTGATGTTCTCATTTGTAGTAGTACAACAAAATGACAGATTCTGTGGTTTTACACTGGCAAAGCCGAGACATTGCACAAGAAGACAAGCTTGAGAATTACTAACAAATTTTCCAATAGCCAAAGCAGATGGCACAGATTATTGTACACAATAAACCATTCATATGGATATACCACAGATGGACACAAATAAACTTTCTTTTCTTAAAAGGAATCTGAAATTTGAGCTGAATTGTGGAAAGGAATACTACAATTTTTCTACCATCAAAAAGCACTTGATTTCTTGTTGTGTAATTCTAGAGAACTGAAACATTTTGATAGAAATAATTTCAAATACTCCAGATGTTAAACGTACTTCTATTCATCATGGCTACAAGTGACTCTGCCAGGCTTCAATGACGGATTTCTTCCTAGAAAATTTGGGATTGCTTTTCAAGTTTTACTGGGAAATCTCTTCTCAGAGCCTGTGACCTGACAGTAGAAAACAGAGTGTGTGTCTTTTCATAGGAGGCTTGGCTGCGTCTTTATCCTCTTTATTTTAAGAAACTGTCTGCATTATCTAAAGATGGATACACAACTGGCTAGTCATTTTGAAAATTCCTAGCAGAAACCATCTATGCCTTTAAAAATTAGATGCATTGTTTTCTTTAGAAGTGGTCGAAAAAGGATCAAGGTTCACTGATGGAGAAGGAAACAGAATTTGAAATAGAAGAGAAGCTTTTGAATGGATCTAGTTGGTCTGGAAAGGTTATGGGGGCATTGCCATTACATTCTGATTAAAGCAGATTATATTTTATTTTATTTTTGTTATGTGCTTGTTAAAAATCTTTGTCTCTATTTTCAGAGCTGCTAAGATGACCAACAAGAATCTGTAAGAGTTTTTTTTTTTGTTTTGGTTTGGTTTTTTTTGGGTTTTTTTTTTTAATGAAATCTAGGCAGATTGAGAATAGTGGAAAAATATTTGTAAGGGGCAAATTCAATTTGTGATCTTCTACAGTGGTGAAGAAAACAGTGTGCAAGTTCAGGGATAAAAATGTTTATAAGCAGATAAAAAGATCTCTGTCTGTCTTATGTTATTACGATAGCTTAGTAGGCAATAACCAGGATGTTATATTTTTTCTTTTCAGAGTCTTAAGCAATTGCTTTCTTCCTTCACTCTCGGTAAGATTCTTTAAATAAGCCTCAGACACTTGTTTTTCCATAAATGTAATGTAATACAGCACTTACAAAGTTATAGGTCATTATTAAAGACATTCTTGCAATTCTTTGAAATTTTCTATTTTTACTCAGGATTGTTTTTAGAAGCTGACAGAAATTATTGAATATTGGTTTAGAGTACTCTGTAGACTTAAACTATTTTCCGCAACGTACCCTTGAGTACTCGAAGTTTTCCCTATATGTCTGCTTCCAGATCACTGGTGGACTGTGACCCCAGTGGCTGCGACTGGGCAGTAATGAGCTGGATCACTATTTCCTGTCCTAGGCATTTTAAAATGAAGATTCAGCAACTGGTTGAATCAAAAAAAATTTATAGAAGGACTCCCATCTATTTTCAGCTTTTAACCAAGGGTTTGATGTTTCTAAAAATAAGCCTTTTTATTGGAATTATTAGTTACCCCTGTGTGAGCAGTATAAAAATTTCTCATGAAGATGCATTCAGACTTTACCCAGAAATTGCTCTAGTTGCATTTATATTCTTTTGACATTTGTTTTCTACCAACAACATTTTGCCCCCAGCATAACTGATGGCAAATGAAGTAAGTTCACATGCTCAACAATTTGAATTGGAAGTGATGGATTTTATAGGGTATGAGACATCAGTAGATCAGGTTTCCTCAAGCCATTTACCAGGGCCCAGGTATAGAGGCAGTTAAATAAAACATACACCGATCTGACTACATTTTTCTCAGCTAGGAACCAGACATACAAGTGATTATGCGATGCCAGTCACTAAGGTGCTGACAAAAATTACAATCAGCAATGCAATAATGTATCAAGCACATTTTATATGGGATTGGAGACTGTTTATTAACAAGCACAGGAGTAGCAGGGTCATACATAGTAAGAGAACGAATACATTTATACTCTGTTCCCAGCTAATAAATTTTATAGCAGCTTTAATACTTTTAGGTACGTTGCTGAAGGGAAGTGCTATGAGATCCAAAAAGAAAGATTTAAAATGCTCTAAAACACTATAATCCTGTTTATTGGAAATTTGTTTTAGCGAGTTGCTTTCTCTGAAATAGGCTCACATTTACGTCTCCTTGTAATGTGAATTAAATGCGTCTACCTGATCTGGGAAAAGAATTGTTTAATTAGGACTAGGAATGATTGATCAATACAGCTTGCATTCCAGAAATTATGTAGCAAAATATTATTCTATTTGTCAGAAACTGTACTTGAACTGAAGATGAAAAACCAAGTAAAGTCTATTAGCTGTGATATTGAATTAAAAACCTGAGCAGCCTCCATCAGAAACCCAGGTTGAATTCATTGGAGGCATTATTCATCCTTAGGTGCTGCTGCTTACCCGGCTCCAGGAACTCACTGGGATTCCTGCGAAGTGGGGATGAGGTGCCTGAGGGATGGGCTTCTCAGCCCCTGCCCAACGCCAAAACACTCAGCAGCATCTGCTCCACCATCACAGTGGCCACCACAGAAGTCCAGTATGTTGGACCCGATTCCTGTACCTTTAGGGTTTTACCTGATTTCAGTGGGCAGTCAGATGCTTCCAGTGACTCTGGCCATCCACAGGCACACCAATTACTCTTTTATTTGGGGCCTGGAAGAAAATACCCTTGAGGTTTATACAGATTAGAAAATATTCTGGGATCAAGAGTTACCTGGTAAGTGATAAGAATCATGCATTGTTACCATTTCAGCTCTAGTTATTAAAAGGGTCTGATGCCACTAAGATTTGTACGTAAATATTTTCTCTTAGGAGTATCTTTATCTGTACCTTAATGCCAAGCATTCTGTTGTTTTCTGTATTATTAGCTCTGTTGCTCAGTGACTCTGATACTTAACTGCTTATTTCACTTCCCATTGTGTCTTCTGCTGCTGGGATTTAAAAATGGTAATGAATTATCTTAAATTCAAAATAAATATGATATTCAATTTAAGTTTCAAATGAACTTCTGAAGTTGTTCTGTTGATCTTTCTGTTCCACAAACCAATTTTTGAGCAAAATCTAAATTTGTGTCCTTTAAAATTGCCCTTTGCAAGCTGGCCAGTAAGAGCATATCTTTTAAGTTAAGAAAATAACTGCCATTTTTTCTGGGGTTTGTTGAGTCCAGCCAGAAGTTTGATTTTTAAAGGTAGTGCATTGCTTGTCTTTCTATGAATGGCTGGACCTACTCATCCATGGCTTTTATTTTAAAATTAATCCCATGCATCCCTCAGTCTTTGGAAATACAGAAACCTGGGCTGCAGAGCCAGGAGTCTTTTATATTCAGCAGTTATTTCTTGGAGCTGATGGGCTATAAAAGCCCTCTTCTGAGATCTATATCACTGGGAGATTGATAAGCTGGGCTCTGAGAAGGACTCCTATAATTGTGCCCTGATGCTTTTTTAATAATGTTACATCTTTGTATGGAAACGAAAAAATGTAATTTTATTTGTCCTTACTTTTTTTTTAAGTTCTGGTCTTCCTAGAATGTCCATGTGATCGGAGACACATAAGTATATAGTTTAGATACCTACACCTGTTCTTTCTGCTTTTGTGGCATTTCAAATACAGAACGTATGTATGTGCATCTGTACCTCGCATGTGTATGTACCAATGGGTATGTACCAATGTACCAATGTCAGTATGGGTTGCACACACCAGAGATATATTGAAAGAATAATGAAATTCAATCACTTAAAAGTTGGGAAGTACCTGAGAAAAGTACACTTTGCTAATGGCCGGTATTTGCTGACAGCAGAGGAATGCAGAGGTGGAGGACTCCTAAAACCATTTCAGCTGCAGCAGTAGCTGGCGCTATCCATCCATTCCCTCCTGACCTGATGCACTGGCACTCCTCTCTGTGTCTCTCTGTCGTGCTACTCCTTGCTTTGCTTCATCTTTCCTGATCCCTTGCTCCCTGCTTTTGAGGTGTGGGTGCCAGGCTTGGTGCCTGCCATGGCCCTGGCTCCCCCTCCTCCAGCTACTGCCACTGCTCAGTCCCACTGCCCTCAATGGGACCAGTCCACCTACCCTTTCTGGCTGGCTCTGAAGGGCATCCAGTTCCACACTGATCTGAAGGGATGCAGGAGGTTTAGCAAGGGCGTAAGTTTTCTGCAGTTTTTGCCACTGGTCTCCATCCCTCTCCTGAGCAGACATGACTGGCAACCACTTAAGGTTTCATAATGTAGCGAGACACAAAGCTTTACCAAATTTGCAGAAATTTTCACAGCATATTCGGAAGACACATCCATATAGGGAGGACAGACCTGACACATCTAAGTCTTCTTCTCCAAAGTTAGGTGGACAATAGCTTCTCATGGGAAGGTTTTCAAAGGTTTTTAATGTTCTTGTATGGGCTCTTTTCAATGACTACTTGCAGAGTGGCCAAACGGTTGTAGATGAAGCATAAACTGAAATCTGGATGTAAATATGGCACAGAGAATTTCAGCTTAACTGGTTATAACTTACTGAGGTAATTGAAAATGAAATCTTATAGAAGGAATTAGTAGATGCCCTTAATAATAGGATTTCTCTCTGAGAAAAAATACCAAAACATATTTGTTCTATCTTGAGAAATTCTTCAGTGGTTTATGCGTCCTCAGTTGGGTGAAGATCCCTCCTAATCCATTACACAGAGAAATACCTTGGAGTTAATGCCCAATATATTTCACACTCTTCTTGAGTGAATACTTGCAATGAAACTTATGCTAGATACAGATTTAGGATTTGAATAACAAAAAACTCCAACCTTGATAACTAGCTGTGAGTAAACTTTTTCAGAGTCTTGAAGCTAAAATGAACCATCAGAAGGCAACATTTTAGACAGCAACCTAGTAAAGAATGCATCATCCACATGATAAAATACCCTGCAGTAGGGAAAAGGATGCTTCATCGGTAACAAAAAGTTAATGCTGCATTGATGTGAAGAGGCTAAGTGTAGTATGCATAGATTATGATCTGCTGTTATTTATTGATCTCTAATTGTCTCAAGACCAATATTTCTGACATTTGCAATTGTAACAGCATAAAGTCTGTGATTCCAGTGTGAGCTTTGATAGCAGCATTTTTCTAATTTTCATCTGGTTAGGTGTATTATTAGATTATCCTGTGGATTTGTCAAGATTTATGGTGGCGACATTTTATGTGTTTTCTTTGACAAACTCAATATCATGAGCAGGCACCAGAAATAAACCAGTTTTTGCATCTTAATAGGCATGCATTAAAAAGTTTGGTTCATCAGCCTGCACAAACTTCACTCATTTCTTACTATTCATTGACTCTGATAGCTCATGTATTTACTAGGTGATTCATAGTGCTGCAGTTCCCAAGGCTTTCAGGCAGTGGAGCTCTGCAGGTTTTATTTGGCTTTAAAAGTTATTACTTGGCAAATTCAGGCTGGCCCCTTCTTGCCCTTTTTGAGAGAAAAATGTTGTGAGAAGTTGTTATCTCTTTCTTTGTGCACCCCTCAAACTCCAAGCAAAGTCTTTCTCAGCGAATACTCCTCTGGTACAGCACAAGGTCTCTCTAGAGATGGGCCTTGTGGAAACATGGGATGTGGGTAATTGGCTCTAGGTCAGCCAGTAGATGATGAGCACAGAGGGGCTGCCATGGGGCAATGTTAATTTCAGCTTTTCAAAAATGCCAGGGAAGAGGTTGCTTTTTGATTCATCCTCCTGTGATTTAATGGCATGTCCCACGCAGGTTAAATCACCAAAAGGACTGCAACAATTTTCTGCTTCTTGGCAAAAAACATAAATTTTGGTGTGCAGCCTCAATCCTTTTACTGTTTCCTGAAATAAATATTCTGGTTGTGAAGACAAAACAAAATCCAGTCTGGAGGCTGTGCTAGGACAGAAACGAAAGAAGATCTCAGTCTCTCAAATGCTCTGACTCCTGTGAGCTTACTGGCAGCTGACAGGCAAGTTTTGCCCTGGTAGATTTTCTGATGCTGGAGTTTCCATCCCCACCTACCCATTATGTTCCCTGGTGATCAAGGGGAATAGTGCATTTTACCGACTTGAGGCAAACTTTGTTTCCCGAGTTCCAAGCTCTTGGATCTTCTCTTGAACTGACAGTGAAGATACAGAGAGAGTTAAGATAGAGATGGAAAGGATGGAGGGTCCAAGTTCTTGTCATTAGGAGGTTTACTTAGGGGCACTGTAAAGGTATTTCTTGATATTTTGTTTGTGGTATAAAAAACAGTGCATCCAATCAGTGCACCCAACTCCTCTGGTGGTTGGTGCTGTACAAAGACCCAGGAAGCCTCCATGTGCTCCCCAAAATGCTCACAACTGAAGAGACGACTACCCTCTCATTATGCATCCAAAGCAAGTCTTCCATCTGGAACATCCTACTGTAACCAGTGCAGTGGCCATCTTCTCTTAGGCTGGGACACTGTGGAAACCCCCTTTCTTTGCTTTTCTAGATGGTAACAAAGCAATTGTTGGCTAGATAGCAATATCAAGTGCTGGGTGGTGACACAAGTATGCCAGTAAGCATTTCTTATCCTGTTTTGTTAGTATTTATTAGCAGCAATTAACCTGTAAATAGGTAAGGACTGTGAAAGCTGATCAAAGAGCTCTGTGGTAAGCAAGCTTCTTGAAGATAACTGACACCTTTCCATGCTAGTTCTTTCCGTACTAGTTTTTTCCACACTAAATTGTAACCCTGTAGAGCCATTTGATGCAGACAGCAAATGCTGCCCTGCAAAGTATGTTGTAAAGGTGGATCTGCAGTGAGGGAGAGGAGTAGCAGGTAAGGACTCCTTCCATACAAACCTTCCTCCCAATAACCTACTGGGAATCCCCTCCACTTCTGTTTTTGGGGAGATAATCTGTAAACAAACCAGGCAAAATCTTACTTCCTGTTCTATATGTAAAATGGTGCTAAGTTTTTGTTATCCTCCAAATAACAGAAGCTATACTTGCAAACCACCTATCTATCAATAAACTCTGCTATCTGCATGAATGAGTTGGAATAAGGGAAAAAAAATCCTATCTTCTCCAAACTATTATCAAAATTTTGTTTTAATGGCAGTTTTGCAGACAACTTTAGTGGTTAGTGATAGATAAAAAGCAAACAGTTCTGCTAAGGAAATTTAGGAAATCCCTTTATCATGCCTCTCTGAATAAGACACTACTATGATGACACCAAAGATGACTTGGTAAGTTCTCTCTTTTTGCCTTTTCTTTTTATTTTTTTTAATAGCCTTTTCAGTTTTAAAATAGAACAAGACTTAAGAGTTGGAGAATAGTCTCTTTTTTTCAACCACTCTGACTCTTCTCAAAGCAGCATTGGACATCTAGAGGAAACAATGAACTTTTAGGACAGGCATCCTAACTGTTAGAAGGGAACTGAAGATATCCTCCTGCCTTAACAATGCTAAAGTTGATTCTGCCTAATGTATTTACTTCTTAAAGAGTGAACTCACCTCAACAAAATTTTGTATTTCTTATATGGTCTTAAAACCACAAAGTTTATTCTGGAGACTTTTTACTTTCCCTGTCATGCTGAAATGACTGTTCTTCCTGTTGAAGGCTATCTTTTCCTGAAGTTCTCAATCCTGTAATCAATCTGGCATATGACAAGGCACAGAAACCCTCCTGTCAGCTTTAAGGCAAGGAAGATGGGACTCCTTACACCAATCAAAGAAGAATCCACTCAGTTGCATGTGCTCATTGAATTTCACATCTTCAGGTCTGCAGAGTCTGGTTGATGGAAAGAATTTTCTTAGTGGTGGCTCCAAATTTTCTCAGTTGATTCCTTGTGAAACATGAGAAAACACAAAATTGGCCACTTTTAAGAAGGGTTGTTGCAAAATGCCACTCTTTTGTATAAACTCTTACAGCCAACTGGTTTTATGTCCTAGATGATGGCCATCAAGAAAGCGTAGACTTTCTCTGTCTTACTGGGATGACAAATGTTTCATCCTGTGGATAGCTCTGACACTACAGAGAGTGGCATCAGATAAATAAAACCAAGGAAACAACACTGGGCTGAAAATAGAAGAGTAAATTAGGAAAGTATGTTATTAGACTTGCCATTTTTGTAGCTGACCTCTTTAGAGAAAGAAATTTGACTTTACCTCTGCACAGGCCTAGAGATAAATAACTCTTTTTATTAAAAAGATGAAAACATAAAAATCCAAGACTTTTGTCAAAGTATGCCCAATAAAATGAGAGTAAATCCTACTGTTAATTATGAAGGATACTCCTAAACCTGTTACAAGTATAACGCTTATAGTAATGAATACAGCTGTCATATAATGTCAAGCTTGGGATGGGAGTTGCAGGAAGAGAGATATTACAGATGGGGAAGAAAAAGACTCCAGTTAAAGACTTTCAGTTTCTTTGGGAAGTTAAATATGAAGAGTTACAGCTTTGGTTTTACTGTCAATCATTCTCAAGAAAGTAGGGGTTAATTTTTGGTTTTAATATACCTAATTTTTTTTTTTCACTCATTGGTTGGAAGCTAGACTTGTATGTAGGTAAGCATCCTGTGAAATACAGCCCATATTCATAGCTTAGAAGAGCAATCTCTGCTGCCCTGTGCTGCTGCAACAGGATTATTGTACTGTATCAGCTGGTGTTACACACTGATGAGTAACAGCTCTTTGATGCATTAACCTTAACTCCAGGACATTCATGAAAACAAGTCTGGATTGTCAGATCCTACCAGAGGCATTACTACCTTAATCTATATTATAGCTGGTATTCAATATTTTATTAGAATGGAGAATGGTATATTTTGATCATTCAAAAATGAATAATTTTTGCAATTCAGTGTTTGAACCATTAAATGATGTTTCTGTAAACAGAGATATATGTATCCAATAAAGATCATCAAACATGGAGCTCTATGGACACTCAAATATTTCAGATTGGGGCATAAAAGGTTTAACAGCAATAAAATTGAAATCTATGCTCTTTTCCTTTCTCCTCAAGGGATTTTAAAATTGTTTTTCCTTCCTGACCTGGAGTCAAATGTTTGTAGATGAAAAGGTAACATTTGATCTTTGCTGAGGACAAAAAGCAGGAGACTAGTCCTAGTTATTTCTTTTTAAGAAGGAACTGTCTGTTTAAAAGGAGCGTATTAAAAACACCTCTTTGTTACAATACAGACTTAAGAAAGTTTTAAAAGGCTGCTTAAACCCATTTTTTTAAGACTAGTACTTGCACTGTCTATCACATGCTTGTTAGAGAGCCCAAGTTGCATGAGGGCATGTTATGCCTTGGTCTAAGAACAAGCAGTGACAACTTTTTGCACTGTTTTGCAGCCACCACAATGTCTTTTCTATGAAGACACAGGAGTGCTCATGGCACATATGAGGTGTCTTGGGCTGAAAGTTGCTGTAGCCTTATGCTCTAAGGTACAGCAAAACAACCCAGAGTATGGAAACAGCTGTGCCCTCTGGGCAGCCCTCAAGGAATCATATCAGCTTTTTAGTAATTAATAACAATAGGCCTTAATCAAGATGGCACTTTTTTTTTAATAACTGTAGCTAGTGAAAAGACATTTCATGAGGAAGCACTACCTTTTACACAGAGCAAC
Organism: Lepidothrix coronata; assembly: GCF_001604755.1. Lineage (NCBI taxonomy): Eukaryota > Metazoa > Chordata > Aves > Passeriformes > Pipridae > Lepidothrix > Lepidothrix coronata. Next base: position 3,092,498 of record NW_016690286.1, on the reverse strand, counting down.
ATCATACAAAGTTCTGTACTTCAACTGAGGCATTATTCTCTCACTGAAATGTTTTGCATCTGAAAGGCAGTGCTGCTGGAGTGCTGATGCCAGCCACACAATTTGCTGGCTATGTTTTATACTCACACAATTCCTCCTTCTTTATTTCATAGAAGAAGCCAAACTTCAAACTCCCAGACTAAGTGGGACCATTTGAATCAGTTTTTGGTTTCCTAATAATTTTCTTAATAAAAACTTAGAGAAAAAAAGCCATACAAATAGGAAGAGGTTTTTTGGTTCCAAGGTTGGGTTAGGCCGGTAGGAAACTGATTGTTATTTCCTGATCTGCAAGCTTCCAAGTTGACAAAATTAACTCTGAAATATTAAGAAATACTGAGAATGTATTTCTACATTGAAATACACAGGAACTGTAGATGCTTCACAGTGTCACAGAATTTGGCTTGAAATTACATTATAAAAAGCAGAAGGGAAAAACTGAGTCTTTTTCACAGGTACAGCTGCTGTAATACTATGGTGGAAAGAGCTAGACATACAGAGAAAAAGACTGCTGAAAGACCACATGTTAAAGTACCTTTTAAATTCACAGCATAATAATTTCTGCCAAGACTCTCCTGGAAAGCAGCAAAAGCTCCTAATGGTGACCCAAAATAAGATGCAAGATGAAAAAAAATCTACTTGAAAATTCCATCAGGAAAACATAAATAAAACTCAAATATGTTTTTTCTTTTACAGAGCCATCAATGTCACAATGTCTTCAAAATTCACTGGAAGTTGCTCTGGCACTCAGAACTCCATTTCCATTCAGAGAAAAGTGAAGAAATTAGAGTAATTTCACAAATAAAAATGCTGTTCTGTGTCAGGGAGATGTGCAAGTGACGATGCATTCAAAAGGTGATCCAAAGTGGTGGTCGAGACCTTGAAAGTGAATGTGCCACAAATCTCTGTGAAGGTCAAATTCTGCTCATTATCCTGATTCAGAGCTTCAAAGTTGAGAAACTTGAACATCTGAATCCAGACATACCTGCTTGACAATGATCCACTGGATGACCCAGTTCAGCCAAGGTTTGCTATGGTCAAGTATTTGTGCCTGTGTGCGGCATCTGTGTCATATTGGCTTGTGTAGGTGTTACCAGTGCCAGCAATCTCTCTGCTGGCTACTCACAGACAGTTTTTAAAAATGTTCATACAATGGAATGTCCAAGACTTCCTTAGGGGTGGTTTTCCAAAGGATTAGCAGATTTCACAGTTTCGTGGCATTGTGTATTGAAACCACTACCACATATGAGTGGAAAACAAATAACGGCTGTGATGAAAGTTAGACTTACAATGCCTAAAAACTGATAAAATGAACAAGGAAATAAACAGATAGCTATTTTATGTAAGTATACATGCCAAAGTTGTGTATTATATGGCATCGAAGAGTTGGAATCCTAAATTACCTCCACCTGGAGGATGAAACTTCTGTAACTTGTAGTTGGCAATACCCAGTGAGATTAATAAGTTGTGAATCTGACACCCAGCAGCAGTGATAGCTTCATTATTTCATTCCTTAGGCTGTGTATTTCACTGTGTTTGGCTGAACACCTCAACACTTGAGATCACATCCTTTCTATTTGAAGATTTTTTTTTCCCCAGCAGAGAAAACATTAAAACCTGAACTCTGTGAAGAGTCTCACTGCCTGGCTGTGAGTGGTAATGTGGAAAACAAGGTACCCATTGATGTTGCGCTGCTCCTGGGATCCTCAATGGGGTTTGGGCAAGTTTGACAGTATCATGTGCTTCTCTTGCTTGTGCTATGCCTCTTCCTCTGTCAGGTTTCCCCTCATAAAAAAGCAAAAGATCTCTATAGCTATTTTGCTATAAGCGGCAGCTGAAGACTTATTTGACTATTTTATTTAGCAGTACACATTTCCAGTTATACACAACGTGTTTGTTAATTTGTTATCCCACTCTTATTTTCTGTTGCTATATATCAATGCAAAAGCACCCATAAAGATACTTTTCCACCTTAATATGTATTGAAATCAAATGCTCCAGGTGTAACATTTTCATCTGGAGCCAAAATCCAAATTCATGTGGTTTCAGTGGAGGGAACTCCAGTGACTTCAGTGGTTCTCTGTGTATGTACACGTGAGTTCAAAATTAAGCTGGCCCATTAATATCAGAGGCAAGGTAATTTTAATTTGCACAGAACTGTTTTTCACCCAGATATTCTTTGGAATATTTCATGTATTTGATTTTAGTCTAGATGTACGTGTACATGTTGCTGTTGTTTTGCCATATGATCTTGGGCAAACCCACACAGATTCCCCAGTCTTTGTGTGCATTTGTTTTATTTCTTTACTGCACAGGTGGTGAAGAGAGCAACTGCTTTATAAATTGTGAATCAGTCTATTGATGGAGGTCATGCAAATTCTTTAGATAAGTGATAACTTTTATATACACCAGTGTATAATTTACACTGATTTTATATATTACTAACCTATTCAGTACAGATGCGCACAGAAACCCAGACAGCAATATATCAGACTAAATCCCACAGCATTCTGCCAAACAACATGACTGTCCTTTCAGATGAATGGAAATGTTATCAGTGTAAAACAATTACATTAATCCTGTGTATTTTACCTACTTATTTAAAAGATTAAGCAGAAATGGAAGTGTGAGGTTAAGTTGCTCTGAAGCTTCAGGTGACTTTGGATCCAAGGTTGAAAACTGATTTAAACTTTGCAGTTCTCCCTGCCTTAACAACAAGCCAAAGGGAAATGCTAGATCCACTTCCACCTCTCCCCCCATACAAATACAACAATTGTACCCCTCAGTACTGGAAAGGCAACTTGCAAGAATTTTTTGATTGTTTATATGAGGAAATCTTGTCCAATATTTTTTTTTCTTTATGCATTTTGCTTTTGGAACTCCTTAGTGTTTACATTGTCATCCTGAGCATGATATTCCAGAAGAATGATATCATTATTTATACTTTGCCCTCAGAAATCTGTTTAATATAATTGTGACTTTTTCAGTTTAAGGTAAACATTAGCAATTGATGAAAGCTCGGTCCTTTACCTCCTCCCTTGGTAGCTGTTTATTAAGGTCTGCTATGGAGCAGCAGTCAAATTAAGAAAGTGGTGTTATTTCAACAAAGCCAGAGACCTTCTTTTGCTTGTAAATATTAGTACATCCTGCAAGCACTGGTGAGTGCTGCCAGCCATCCTGTCACTTAAACAGAGTCAAGACTGATGGAGGCCAAGTTTCTGTCAAGATCTGAAACTCAATGCATTAGCTCAGGAGTTCAGTGTATACATTTTTATTTTCACATCTACTCTTTTTATGTCAACAAACTTTATGGGTGCTGGTTTCTGTCACACTCCAAAATAATTAACCCTGAAAGAACATTTTATTTAATGTTTTAAGGAGCCAGGATTTGGTAACAGAGTAAAAAAAGCCAGATCACAAGCTGACATCATGTAAAACTGCCAAGTGGCAGGACATTTAATAGATGGGTGGCCCAGAAAGCCACAAAAAATGTATATGTGTAACACCTAAATTAGGGCTATCATGAAGATTCAGATGTGTTACAGACACACTCTCCCTTCATACAAAACAGGTAGGATGAAATAATGAATAAACATGGATCAACAATAAGCAAGTGGTGATTTAAAAGTGAGCTACTGTGTACATACACGGAGCTGTTGTTAATATGAGTGATGGTCCGTAAATATGCTACCAAGAGTTGGTGAATTCAGTTAACTTTCTCTGATCAAAGTAAGCACGTTTCTTCTGTTGGAAATAGGAAGAAAAAAATTATAGCATAAATCAGGGCTAATTCCCTGTTTTAGGACTCCACTGGTTTCAGGTATGTTCAGCTCACACAACACTTTTTCTCTTCATATTCTACTCTCTTCTCAATCCTCACTATCCCCCTAACTTTTCTTCTTCCTTTGCTCTTGACTTTGTACCTTGCACCACATGAAAAGGACTTCTTTTCCCTCATCTACTGAACATTTCATTTCTTCTCTTTGAACTCTGACTCTGAGGCTTTTCTTGTTGATTGCTTCACTTGTCCTATTAATTGGGAGCTGTCTTTGCTATTTATGCCTCAGTACAAATTTAGCTAGCTGAAAGAAAAAAACATTCTAACATATAAGTCCTTCAGGAATAACCCACAGAAATAGCTGGTGGCATATGAACTCAAAATCAGTTTAAATTTACAGTGTTGATTATTCTTCTATGTTTTTAAAACTGAGAAAAGAAAGGGCCTAAATGAATCTAGACTCTTAATTTCCATCAAAAATATTTTTGAGCCCAGAAAAAAACCCAACCTTTATGTTTGGTTTGTTTTGGTTTTTAATAGAATGTGAAGCTCCTCACAATAAGTTTGTAATTAAAAAATAAACGATTTTTGAACACACAACACACACCTACCCTAGAAAACAGTTGGTCGAATATCTAGCCTTGCTTGAATATTAGCCTGCATTGAGCAGAAAGAGAGAGAAAAATATTGATCTAAGGGAAAATTATGGCATGTTTAGAAAGAAAGTATTTTAATGTCACCAGTTTTAGACCAGCTGTTGAAGTTTTGAAGTTTGAATCAGAGCACTCTTGCTTATTGCATGAAATGCATAGTAAAGGCCTGATGTCTCTAAACTACCAGGAAAGCTTGCCCTTATTTTTGATGTTTAGCATAACACAGAGAAATACATTTGGGAAAATGAAAAACGATAGGGGTTTGGGAAGCGATTCTTGGTATCTCAGGCCCAGTCCTTTAATGATGTACAGAGAACGCATCTGCTTGTGACGTTGGGAACAACTCTGAGAGACGCGTCACATGTTACAGTTGAGCACATGCAGAAGCATTTGCTAGAACCAGGCCTTAGTAGCAAAGACTAATAAACAATAATGCTGTCTCATATATTAGAGAGTTCTCCTAGCAACTGTGGCTCCCTGATATCCCTTTTAGATTGCGTGATTAACAGTGTGCTTCTAATTACCAACTAATCAAATCAGGCCTTTTTGCATGTAAATAGGACTCTGGGACTTTTAATAAGGTCTCCACTGCATGATTGCTCTTAGGATAGCAATTAGTTTGGTTTCTGCTCCCATTGATGAAGCAGCAGTAGTGTGGAACAAAACTGCTTGCATACCCTCTAAGTCATAAATGAAGTTACTGGGAGGTGACCTTTGATGAGTTGAGCGGGAAGGACTTGCAGGCCTCCAAAAAAGAGGTGGACTTGCTTTTACTTTCATGTCATTCTTTGACTTGTCTTACTTAATAGCAAACCCAGGTGTGGTACCTTCTGCTTTTACAAAGCTAAATTAAGTATTTGATGCACTGGTGTTATCAACAAGGCAAGAAATTGTGCCTGTGCCATTCATTGAGTGGCTAGAATAGGTGTTGACTTACAAAAAATATCCAAATGCTGAGCTTTTCCCTTGTACAAAGAAATTACAATCTAATAATATAATCTAATAATACTGATAATATCTAATAATATAATCTAATATATACAATAATTATAATTATCACTAGATAGAATTTGTATATTTTTCTCTATAGTTCATGTTTTATGTAACAGCCCAAATAATTTTAAATCTGCAAGGAAAAAAGCCATGTTCTGATCTGCAAGGGTAAAACACGTATTGTTTTCTTGTCATGTGTAGCTGATCTCCCTTGATTGTGAAAAATAACTTGAATAAAACTTTCTTTAGCAAACCATTCTTACTAAAAAGCCTCAGATCAACATTCCCTCCTTCTTCCTTCCTTGGAAAAAAAATGAGCCACAACAAAGCTACCCTGTATTCTCCATTTCACAAATGTTTCCTTGGGTTTTTCTCTCCTCGTCTTCCTATGACAAATATTCCACAGTAGGCAGATTCCTGACCTGCAATACAGAATGTTGCTAAAAGAAACATTGCTGTCAGATGCCTGCATCAAATCCAATAAGCCATATCCAACTTCATGTTGACAGTTGCATTTTTTTCCTAATGCATATTTTAGCCTTGCTTGACCATCAACCATATGGCAGGTTTGTCCTGTGGGTAAGTTTATTATTAACAGCTTGCAGCTGGAGGTACAATAACTACATGTAACTGTGACATTGCACTAATTGATCAAGACATCTCCAAAACAAGATGCAGAGAGTGGCCACAGTAAAGAGCTTCAGATTACTGTTTGGGGAGCACAAAGGCAAACAAACACCTCTGTCATGCACAAAGTACCTTAAAAACTGAAAGTGTTCTACTTAGGGGTTTCAGTAAAAGGAATTTATTTCAAACAGACTTCTTTTGATGGGAAAGAGACATTATTTAGGCCAAAGTTAAGCCTGCACACCAGAAGCTCAGACAATTAAATCACCAAATCTGCTGGGTGCCTTCAGTCCATACTTTCCCTTCTAATCCTGCTGTCATAGCAGAGGGTGACTGAAGTTTAAGAACAGCATGTGTAACATTAATCCATCTCTTTGCATTAAGGTCAGAGAGTTAGATTTTTGATGGGAGGGAGAAAAAAACCACCTTATTAAGAATTGGGTAGAAGTTAACTGGCTACTGTTCAGGGATAACTGCTAAATAAACTGCTGAATGTGAATTGCTTGCCTTCTATTTGTCTCCTGGTAAATTTATTTCTCAGATGTTTTTGCCAAGCTTGATGAAATGATCTTGAAATGAATGGAACAAATCAGATTAATTCATTGGTTTAGTGTTTTATCTTTGTAGGCTGAAGCTGTCAAACTTAAAAAAAGTGCTGTCAAGTGTAGAGCACTTGTCAAACAACCTGCAGACTTCAAGGTTTAAAAAAGAAAGCTCTTCCAAACTTCTAATTTAATGAAAGGCTGAGTTACAGCTTATGCAGGAATGTAAAGTGTATGTGAAGAAGAAAATATGATGACTCCATGCAAAGTATCAGATAACTAGCACAAGGCTTGGACTGGAGCCAAAATAAAAAGTGCTTCGTTGGCATGTCAAGACTGCAAAGCATATTTTGCAAATTCTGTGTCAGTTGAGCAGATTGGATAAAGCATGAGCAAAACAGTCCCTGGTGCTCTCTTGGTTTAATGCTTGGAGTCTTTCATGAAGAATGTTTCATGCACTATGTTTAGGTCTTGCTTCACAAATGCTGACAAAATAGACTTCAGTTTGCATTTGGTGATCCACTCGCAGATTCTTGACAAACACATTGTGCATGCAGGGCTTATGGTTTGTACATAATCTGATCCCTGTGAGTAGGCACACGGATATTTTGGTTTGAAGTAGAATGGGTGCATTTTTGTTGCATGGTATCTTTTACCTTCTCTGGTTGGATGGTATAATTCTTATAAACAGCTGGAGGCCTGACTGACCTTGTGGGTTGCAATTCTCCTATGGAGAAATGGGAGAGCCTGAATTTTAGCAGTTCTTTCCTGAAATGAAATTTCCATAAGGGATGTCTCAGTTCGGAAGGGTCATCACTGATCTTAACAGAGAATTAGAGCAAAAGAATGCCTGCACTTGGAAGTTTACAATGCAGTTTACAATTTTTTCATAAAGTAGTTCTAAAGCTTGTCTGTACAGGCATCTTCTAAAGGAAGATGAATTATGGGTATGCTCAGATTGCACATTCGATGTTATAGATATTATATGACTAGAAGAAGCCGTAACAGAATTCTTATTTATTTATTTATTTGTTTGTTTGTTTATCTATTTATTCCCCCCTAGCAGAAAGTGACTGTGTGATCCAAAGCACTCTAACAGCTAAGATTCCTTGTTGATTCTGGTTTATGAGTGCTTTGCACCCCTGCTGCCCCACTGGGGTCTTGTGCATGTCTATGCATTAGTAAATATCCAAGTCCAATGGTAGATATTTGAGATTTTGTATGCAGTTAGTTCAATAACATCCTTGCATAAATTTTTTATCTCTTTCAAACTTACACTGTCTTCACAAGCTCAGCTGCTGAAAAACAGTTTTTGTTAAAGCTGGAGAAATATTTGACAGAAGGAGATTGATAAATCTCTAACCCATATAATAGCAGCCAATAGTCTTGGTAAAGAACAGGGCAAGGGAAGCTCTTGCATACTTTTCTCCATGGGAGGAATAAAGTGCAATAGCAAGTTTTTGTTTAAGTATTTCATTTTATTGCACTGTTTTCACATTGGAAAGGAATATTACTCAAGTTGTATCATCACCTACTAAAACATGCTTGAATTTGGATATTCTGGTGGAAGATCTGCAATGCAAAACTTCATGAAGCTGAGATTTTGCAGGGCAAAGGTTTAACTCCATTGCTGTACTTGCAAGAGCCTCTAAAACATACGTGTAGCACTGTATATATGCAGTTACAGAATCACAGAATCACAGAATTGCTGAGTTGGAAGGGACCCACAAGGATCATCGAGTCCAACCCTTAGCCCTGCACAGGACCATCCCCAAGAGTCACACCATGTGCCTGACAGTATCGTCCAAATGCTTCTTGAACTCTGTCACACTTGGTGCTGTGACCACTTCCCTGGGGATCCTGTTCCAGCACCCAACCACCCTCTGGGTGAAGAACCTCTTTCTAACATCCAGCCTAAACCTTCCCTGACACAGTTGCAGACTGTTCCCTTGGATCCTGTCACTGGTCACCACAGAGAAGAGATCAGGGTTTGCCCCTCCTCTTCCCCTCACAAGGAAGTTGCAACTGCAGTGAGGTCTCCCCTCAGTCTCCTCTTCTCCAGGCTGAACAGACCAAGTGCTCTCAGCCACTCCTTGCACGGCTTCTCCTCAAGGCCCTTCACCATCTTGGTTGCCCCCCTTTGGACGCTCTCTAACAGCTGAATATCTTTCTTATATTGCGTGTCCAAAACTGCACACAATATTCAGTGTGAGGTTGCCCCAGTGCAGAGAAGAGCGGGACAATTCCTCCCTCGACCAGCTGGTGATTCTTTGTCTGATGCCTCCCAGGACACAGTTGGCCTCCTGGCTGCCAGGGCACTGCTGACTCATAGTCAACTTGCCACAGACCAGGACCCCCAGGTCCTTTTCCACGGCACTGCTTCTCAGCATCTCATTCCCCCGTCTGTCTATACATCCAGGGTTGCCCCATCCCAGGAGCAGAATCCAGCACTTTCCCTTGCTGAATTCATATGGCTGGTGATTTCCCAGTCCTCTAATTTGTCAAGGTCTCTCTGCAGGGCCTCCCTGCCTTCAAGGGAGTCAACAGCTCCTCCAAGTTTTGTGTCATCTGCAAACTTGCTTAGTATCCCTTCCAGTCCTGTGTCCAAGTCATTCATGAAGATGTTGAAGAGTACAGGGCCTAAGATGGAGCCCTGTGGAACCCCACTAGTGACAGGTCACCAGTCTGATGTCACTCCATTCACTATTACCCTCTGTGCTCGACTTGCGAGCCAATTCTCACCCACCACATGATGTGTTTATCCAGCTGTGTGCTGGACATTTTGTCCAGAAGGATCCTGTGAGAGACAATATGGAAAGCTTTGCTGAAATCCAAAAAGATTACATCAACTGGCTTCCCTTGATCATCTAGGTGGGTTACCTTGTCATAAATGGAAATCAGGTTGGATAAGCAGGAGTTTCCTCTCATGAAGGCCCTGCTGGCTGTGACCGATAACAGCATTGTCTCTCAGGTGTTTTACAATACCTCACAGAATAATCTTCTCCATAACTTTACCAGGCACTGAAGACTGGCAGGCCTGTAGTTTCCCAGGTCCTCCTTCTTGCCCTTCCTGAAAATCGGGACAACGTCCACCACTTCCAGTCAGGAGGGACCTCTCCGGATTCCTAAGATTGCTCAAAAATCATTGAGAGAGGTTTTGCAATGACATCAGTTAGTTCTTTGAGGATTCTTGGATGAATCCCATGGGGCCCCATAGATTTGTACAGATCCAGCTGGAGCAGTAGATCCCACACAATTTCAGGGTTGGGTGGGAGTTGATCATTCTTACAGTCATGGTCCTCCAGCTCAGGGCACTGAGACCCCCTTGGTCCATCATCTGTGTTGAAGACAGAGGCAAAGAAAGCATTAAACACTTCTGCTTTGTCTCTGTCCTTGTTTGTGAGGTGACCATCCTCATCCTATAATGAGCCGATGATATTTCTATACTGCCTATTGCCATTATTGTATTTGAAAAAACTCTTTTTATTGTCCCCCACATTTCTGGCAGCTTGAACTCCGTTTCAGCTTTGGCTGCATGAATCTTCTGCCTACAGTGGCAAGCAGAATCCTCATTACTGCATCTATGCAGAAATGTGGGAGTGGACCTTGCAGTCACAGTGCCATTTAATACAACCCATAGTGGGTCTTGGAGCACTGCGAGGAGAGCAGGGACTCTCCCCCAGGACTAGGATCAGACCCCAATAGTCACTAGAAAATTCGGGTCTTTCTACTTGTCTCTGAATGATCCTATTAATGGTTTTGATGGATTAACTGGTTTAAGGGGGCATATTATGTAATTAAGGGGGAACATGTCATATTGTAGGCTTCTGTTGTTCCATTCCCTAAAGCACAAAAGCTCCAAGGCCAAATACAAGCCAGGGATCTGTGGGATGACCCACACCCAAGCTATTCATTTCCATATGAGGGATGGGGAAGTGAGAGGAAGCTTCTGCCAGCGCCTCACACACAGCTCCTGGTGCAGCTAGGGAGCTGAGATGTGAGAGATCCAGTCTGCAGGCAGAGTTCTGCCATCTTGCTCACGGCTTCAGGGTCTTGAAGCTCATGGCTGCCTACCCTGCATTAGAGTTAGGGAGAGCAAAAGTGTGAATGTGTACAAAGCCCTGTCTTACCACAGCCAAGGGAAGACCATGCTAATAATATTTGTAAATCCTGGTGCCTCAGAAGTTTTAGTGGGAATTTCAGATGCTGCACCTTTTGCAAGGATTGGCCCCAGGGTAGCCAGTGTGTATGTGGGCTGGAAATTCCCCTATAAAATTACCTTCAATCAGGTGATTATCAAGTGCCATAGTTTCCAGTAGGTTCAGCAGAAGCTCATGTTCGGCTCAGTCTATCTGGCTTGCAGCTGCTTAGGGTTATATTTGATAAGTGTCCATTCAATGTCAGGTTTTCTGGGAGGTGGCGTGGAATGACTCTCATCCACAGACATTTTCCAAGAAAGTAGTTCACTCATTGCTAATATACTTAGTGCCCCTGGTGCCTGCATTTGTAGATAATAGTGGAGATATTTTCCAAACTGCTATTACAATAAAAATACTATTCTTTTGTCCCTGAAATAAGGGAGCTAACATTGTAGCTAATCAGAATGGTGTGGGAAAACCTTCTTGTGTGGTCAGAGATGTACCCTAAGATTTCTGCAAATCTTTGGGTTTACTTGCATCTAAGTCTCACAGAACAATGATGAACATATGCATCTTGAAGACGTTCCATAGCTGCTAAGGAAGACATGTACCTTGGCCACAGGCTAACTTGTCCCCCAACTTTGTTGGTGCCTCAGCTTTGACCATTACCTCTTACTCTCTCTGATGCCTTAGTAACCTCGCTGCAAAGTATGACTGGACAGACAAGCACATTTTTACCATAATTGTTATTTTACTTTTATTGGTCCTTGATATTTGCAGTCCTTTCATGCTGGTGCCTTTCCCCCTTGATATGAAAGAACAAAGCATTCACCTAAAGTCTTGTTTCTTTCTGTTTTGGGATAATGAGAAACAATTTATCATGCCGATCATCTATCTCCGACAGCCCTCTGACAGAAACATGCCCACACCTCTGTAGCTGCCAGTGTCAATAGCATATTTGTCACAGCTCCACTTTGAAAGCCTTCAGAGGGATACCGATGTTCTAGGAAAAAAACATTGTTCCTGCAAAGTATCTATGGGTTCGAGAGCAGAGTTTGATAGGAAAACAAGGCAGTATAACATCATGACATGGCTCCCAGGATGTCGTTTGTTTTTCCTGCATTCTGTGGCAGGTTAGGGGAGAAATACAGAGCCAGATAAAACTCGGGAGACAATTCATCTTCCTGGGACATATTCCACTTTTTCCTCCATTTCTCACTTTTCCTGCGGTGTTGCCTGTGGTGACTGCAGTTACTAGAGTCAGAGTTTTGTCAGCAGCACTGCAGTTGCGTCTTCTACACTTTAAATTCCTGTTGCATCTGTAAAGCTGTGCAGTGTCCATTTAAGGAGACTGTATTGACACAGAAACCAACCTACCACTTTACTGAAAAATATTCTGGCACTGTGTAGAGGATGAGTAGGATCCGTAAGCTAATGTGGAACTTTAGTGTGACTTTATTAAACTCTACAGGATGTCTTTGAAAATAGTGTAGAAAAGGTTTTCAAAAATTTTCTATAAAAATGGAATTATTTAGCATGAATAAATACCAGGAGAGGTTACACAGAGACCTCAGAACTTTCAGAATAAATCCAACAATTCCAAACACAGTAGTCTATGTAGTTTTGTTAGCTCAGAACTAATTGCCTCTTTTGCACTTATAGAACAGACACTGTGAGGCAAATGGAGGCTTTACAGGTACTATTATCTAGCGCCCAATTATCAAATAATGACATCTTCAGAAATCTGAGGATCTGTTTGTAACTGTCTTTGAGGATCTCTGAGGTGAGAGGAAGCTGATGGTTCCTCTGAGCTGCACAAATCCACTGTGTATCAGCACAACTGAACTGCACACAGCACATTGTCTAACATAAATAACCTGTTCCAGTTCGCTCTTCCTAAGCATCCAGTGAGGTCAAGTTCTATAAAAAAAACTACATTAAATATAATTCACACACACAAGAAAATTTTATTTGGTTTTCCTCCCTTTAATATATTACTCTTTTCCCCTTTCTTCTCTCAAGTAAAAATCCCACTAATTAGGTGTGAATAGATTTTATTTTTAAAGAAATCTTCAAAGTTTAGCTAAAGAGCCGTAATAAAAAGATTTTGTCAGCTTTGTTACACTAAAAGCAGCTTGCGATTTGGCCTTTAAATACCAGAGCTGAGTTTTAGAGCTTTAGGAAATTGTGCATAAACAGTCTGGCACAATGCTCTGTACCATGAAGAAGAGAGGACTTCTACGGTTCACTGCAAAAATCACAGATAGCAATCACACTCCCTATCACTAGCATGTTATGACCATGTGAAAGATATGCAGACACATAGAAAACCAAGATCTGAACTTCCACCTACACATCTATATATATGCATGCAGCACGTAGACAATGAATGGCTTAATCCTGCCTAGGTGAGCAATTTATATTTGGCTAGATTTTAAATACTATTTAAGGTATGGGACTGGTGCCAGGAGTTATGTGTAAGTGCTTTCAAACCCTTTACAGAGCAGAAAATAGCAACCAAAATAACCTACGCTCATTACAGAGAAGGGGCCATGCGGCAACTTTCTGTCTTCTTGTGGTTAAATCTGCCACTGCTGTTATTATTACTATTATTTTTTGGAAAGGTTAAGCATGACTAAAAGCTGAGTGTCAAAAAGTTAAGATGTGTAAGGGCCAATTATGCAATGATTCTTTCAGCCAGAAAAAACCAAGTAAACTACCTCCAAGGTTTTTGGAGGCTTGAGATTTTTTTTGTATGTGTTTTTTTTTTTTTTTTTTTTGTGAAATTATTTTTGCAAAAAGTTAAGATGTGTAAGGGCCAATTATGCAATGATTCTTTCAGCCAGAAAAAACCAAGTAAACTACCTCCAAGGTTTTTGGAGGCTTGAGATTTTTTTTGTATGTGTTTTTTTTTTTTTTTTTTTTCCCTGTGAAATTATTAAGCAAAGGAAATATCCTTCTAATTATTTGATTTACCTTGAGGCATTTGACTTTTCATTGTATGATGGGGTCACAGGCTTTTCCTTAAAAAAAAAAAAAAATGGTGAGCAATTAAGAAAAAATGACTTTGTGTACAGTCCATTAAATTCTGTGGATGCTGAACATACACCCATTCTCCTTACACAAACAGAACAACTTTTATGCTATATCAGAGTGGCCTAGCCTAGAATTTGCAACAACAGTGGGTCTTTCAACCACTTGTGTGACTTAATGTAAAACTGCCATTTAAAAAAACCCACACTTTTCCCCTCCCTTTTCCTTCTCAGGATTTGAACCATTCTGCCCCTTTTCTACATTTCACCACTGTGCTGTTATGCATCCCACCTCCCACCAGCACCACCCCCTCCATGCAAGTGACTAATGAAAATCCCAGACTCCTTCCTTAGTGGTTATCAGATTCATATTTCTTTGGGTTAGACTATTATTCTAAACTTAAAAATTCAGTGTCAAGCTTTGCTTCTGGGTTTTTTGCTGGCAGTTTTATAGCTTGACCAAACTTCATGTTGGATTGTGTTTTGGTTGGCTGCCATATTGATCCTGGCTGTTAATCAGGATTTTTGTTGTTTTGGAGTAAGGGCAAGGTGGAAGGAGTGGTTATGGCTTCTCTCTGTTAACAGAAGTGGCCATGCTTACTGTCAGGAGCAAGTGTCTGTACTTTGTAACTACAAATTCCTTAATGACGTGTTACATTTCAAAGTGGAGTTGGACTTGGGGGTGAAACCTAAACTGATAAACAAGAACAGCCAACCCCGCCCTCACTTCTAGCCTCCAACAAACTATTTTTAATGATGCCATTATTTATTCCCAACAATGTTTTTCTATGCTTTTAGTAATAAAGCAGAAAAAAAATCAATTTATTTTCTATATGTATGGGTTTGCTGGATGAATTTCTAACTAGTTGTAGGCTGGAGCAATTCCAGGTCTACATTTATTAGTCAATGAAGAAAGCAATGGCACTGATTTAAAGAGAAACCCTTCTACCAAACATAAATATATGTTTTTGAGAGGAATAGGGAAAGCCTTTTCTAAATTTCCTATTCTGTAGTAACCTGCTTTCCTGTGACTTCTGTGAAGTAGCACTGTACACCCTTTCTCCTCCACGTATTAGTTGAATTATATATATGTATTTGATTAATCATACCACCTTCTTTCTTTTGACCCCAATGAAGGCCACCCTGCCTCTGTCTTGCATTTCCCAGACTTTTCTCCCACACCTTCTGTGGTGTGGAGCAAGGATCTTCACTGTGTCAGGGACTTCCAGTGCTGAGGGAGAGGCAGAGAAGCCAAAACAGCCAAATATGCAGCCCCCTGTCCCCAGGGAGCCACCCCAGTGCACACCGTGGTGGATGGGCTGCACTGGGGTGGTTTTTTGTCTACGTCGCTGCCCTTTAACAGGGCTTCTGTGTGCATCCCCCACAACACTCATTCAGGGTTTCACAGCTATGCAGGGAATCATGGGTTTTACAATGTGGAGGAGGAGGAGCTGGGAGGAGGCAGGGAAGCAGTGGAATTGGGGGGGAAGTTCCAAGGTGGGGCAGCCAGTCTGAGAGACCAGGAGAGATGTGGGGGGATAATTTCTTTTCCTGGCAAGTGAATGGTCCAGTGATCCTGGCAGTAACCACTTAGCCAAAGCTCCCAATTCCTCTTCATTGCTCTTACAGCATCTAGCACATGCAAATCCTGCATGGAATCCAAGGCCATTTTATCAGATATCTTCTGTTTCAGCTGTACCTATAGTCAGTCTTGGCCCCTCCCAGGTTTCTGCATGAATTACAGCGTATAGATGCCTTACTTCACTTCACTTGCAAGGCTGTTCTTCTAGAGGACCCTCCTAACAGTTTACCACCCAGATACAAAGACAGATTGGATGCCATCTCAGTCCAATTTTGAACTACATCTTGAAGCTAGTCTGAGAAGACCAGCCAGCTGATAACCACCACATGCTGAGGTCCCAGTACTGCAGGAGGGAGGGATGGTTCTGGCCCCACCAGGTCCCATGAGGTTGGCCACAGCCTCTGCATGTGCTCCCGGGTTGGTAGATTTCCCAGTCATGCTGAGCTAAGTCTCTTCCTGCAGCTGGAAGGGAAGCCAACCAGTGGCATGGGGCAGTGGAGGGAAAGAGGGCTCTGTGAGGAGGTGTTCTGGTGAAACCCAGGGGATTTTGCCATGTGGTTGAGCAGGACCACTATTTCACTTCTGCCCTAATTTCCAGTTTGCTTTCGTGTCAGATGGTGAAACAGACTCTTGCCTGGCCTGCTCAATTGTAAGAGCCCGATAACTGGCACACACCATGCTTCCCTCCTTTCCAGATTGCAGTCAAGCAACATCCCTTTTTACAGATTAATTTAGTGCCTGTGAGTCAACCCTAAGCCTGACCCGAGCTGACCACCCACTTTCAAGGTGTTTATATTTTCAACCCTTGGTATCTTAGTAATAGCTCTCTGGCAGGCTATAGCTTGCTTCGGAGGGGCTGATCTTCACAGAGGATTGGGCAAATGATGAACCAGCATTTCAGTGATGTCTGTCCTAATTCGAGTAATTTAATCACAAGTGGCTCAGCTTCCATCTGTTTAAGCTAGACAATGGCAAAAGCCTGAGACATAAACTCCCTTCTCCTGACTTCTTACCAGAATTATTCCTAAAAGTGACTTAATGTTTTAGTAAAATAAACATTTCTCTTGATTAGTAGAATTTGTTTTTTAATACAAATTCCCAAAATAATTAGGAACACTCACTAACCTAGATAAAATGTATTTTTCATTTATTATCTATACCAATTACTAAGGCAATAAAATATCAATGGAAGAAAAGAAAGAAATGTCTAATTTTATTGTTAACTGCAGACAAATATTTATTTAAAATCTGGGAAACATCAGTTATATCATAATGGGAATAGTACTGCTTGCACAGTTTGCAAATTCCAGGGCTTCATCCCTTCACTACAACAAACAATCCTAGATTTTAGTGGTGTTTTCCAAGGGATATTTTTAATTTGTGTTTTCTCTCTATAGTAGAATTAAAAATCTCATTTATCCACTATTATACTTGAAGCCAATTGTTATATTAGTAATCAACTCCCCAGATAGGAAGCACTTTCTCTTAAGTGACATTTAGAGAAGGGCAGATATCCAGAAATGCAATGTTATCCTTCTGAACTCGTCCTGTTAACTTTATAGGGAATTTTCCCTTTGATTCTTTGGGACTCAGTAGGGCCTTTCACTCAGAAGAGTCAAGGACTGACATGAGAGCAGAGAGATAAGGAACCAAACCTTCTTGTCACCCGTCCCTGTGCAAATTTCACATAACTCCACGAAAATTTACCAGGTTGCTGATAACATTCACATTCTGACTCCTAATAAAACCCTGACTCTCTACTTTATTTTAATTATTCTTGATCCCTTAAATGTAAAATCCCCTTTCCAAATGTTCACTTAAGTGGCTACTATTAAGTCTTTATCAGTTCTGAGCATTTCAGCCTCTTGTTTGCAGAAATTTCTCAATCTGACAGAATAAGAAATGCATTTACATGGCCTAAGCTCTTAAATTGTCCCTTTCAATTAATGCCCCATCATGGAGCAATCTGGAAACCATTACTCAGTAACTCTTCATTATAATTGCTTGCAGCTGAATATCCAGGCCTTGGTAATATAAGAATAAAAGAAAACTCAGTTAGTAACAAGTGCAATTGATTCCATTCAGAATTCCCTTGGTGCTTTGCCATGTTTGGCCTGCATGAGAGGAAACAAGAGGATTTTTTTCTCTCTCTCTCTTTTTTTTTTTCTTTTTTTTTTTTTTTTTTTTTTACTTTCAGGGCCAGGAAATGAATTGGCAGACATAAGATGGTCTGTGTGCTGCTTGCCTTCATTTTTCAGCTGGTCCTTGTTAAAAATGAGACGGTGGGGCTCCTACTTTTTTTTTTTTTAAAGTAGAGGGCTTTTCTGGTAACAGATAAAACTACAATACCTCAATTTGCTGCATGCTAACAGCAACCAGAAATGCTCACCTCCTGTGCTTTTCATAATCAAACCTGAAGCTTTCTTCAGTTAATTCCAGGATTCTTTGCTAGACGAATTGTTTTCCTCCATGATCCCTTTATGGAGGAAACTTTATGAATACTCAAGCAACTCTGAAAGTGAAACTCTTCTGTCTTCCTCTCCTCCAGCAATCTGCCAACACCCAAACAGGAACATGGTGGTCAGCTGGGCCTAAATATATGCTCACCTTGTCCACTCACAGAGGTGAGACCGAGGGCCATAAATCAGGAGTGATTGAAATTTCATACTAGGAAGTGTTACCCCTGGAAGACATCAAGCAGTTCCCTTCTGATAACATCCTGGCTTTCAGAAATGCCGTACTGACATTTTACAGAGTGCACGCTGCCAGGGCAGTTTGTTTCCCATGCATCCGGGCTTCTGCATCCAGACCCTGCTTCCTCAGCCCCATGGTTAGTCCAGAGATACCAAATCCTAGCAGTAAGAGCAGTGCCAGATATGATGAAGACAGAGTAGTTTTCTAAATATGAGAAACAGTGAAGGGGATTAGTAACAATTCCTGAGTCTCCAGGCCATAGTGAAGGGGTTTAACAGCTGTGCAGCATGGTACAGTAATTCAGTTCTGGTGTTTCACTTTTGTTCAACAGTGATGCTTCAGGCCTAGTTGGGACTAGAAATTTCCAGCAACACCTCCACAAACCCGTTTTCCCTGCAAGGCCAGTAGCAGCCAGCAACAATGACTGGGTTGCTGGTAGGAGATCGCACCTACTGCTCCAAGCAGAAAGAACTCCTGGCATTTGGAGCGCCTCATCCCCAAGACTGTGTTTTGGTTTTGGGAGATACTTCTTCCATGATCATCTCACATGATGAGTATTGGTATTGGACTGGTTCTGGTCTGTCTGGGAGGTGTGAATTTCCCAAATGGACCTCTCGGCAGCGGCCCCTAACGAGTGACGGTGACATGCCTGGAGCAGACACCACACATGCACACTGGCCAGCCAGGCTGATGGGTGATGTGCAGCAGTGCAGCAATATCCACTCTAGAGCACAGGGAAAGGCTGACAATGCTGCATGGTGAGACCTAATGCTGTGGTTCCACCCAGCAGCAAACAGTGCTAACAGATGGTCATTGCCCTTGCACTGGCAGCTGCCAGAACCGCTTTAGAGATGGGGGCAGCATCAACAGTAAAGCAAGGCAGCCAAATGGTCTCCAGCTGACTCCTCAAGTAGCCACTGAAGAAATGTCTGTAGCTACAAATTCTCCCCTCTGGTAAAGCAGATGGAAAATATAATTTTTACAGTTATTCATTAAAAAAAATCTGAACAACAATTTTACCTTTTCTCTTTAAAATGCTTGTGGAAAACCAAAGAGAATTTATTCACAGCAGGGAAACTGCCTTTTCATTCTGGAAAGCTGTTTTTGCTAAGAGGTTGGCAAAATTGTAAAATACAGATTTTCTTTCTTCCTCTCCCCCCCTTGCTTTGAAGAGATGCATGGAAATTAATGATTTTCCTTGAAAAGTAAAAGTATTTTTTTTTTCTTTGTGGACTTTCCTGTTTCTGTAGGCCTGACTGCACTCAGTATCATGATTCACATAGATTTTCTGGATGCTTCTTTAAGAGTGTTGACAGTTAGGTAGATGGGCTAATTTGGGAATGGACTTCCCTGGAAATCCTTTGGAGTCTATGAGGCTCAAAGCTCACCTAAGAAGCTTCCCATTTACACAGCACTATCTAAAACTAATTACTCATTATAGATATGTTGTGCTTCTCAGGACTTCACTGGAGTGGGGTATGTAGGTCTGTACCTGGAAAAAACCCTAGGACCTGAGTGGGGAGGGGGTGAATCCAACACCATGATATTACACAGAATATACTCAATTTTGTGCCGTCTCGTCATTTCATTTTGGTGGTATGGCTGTGCTTAATCTGTCTCACTCACTGTAATTTCAAAGTATATGAGGTACTCAAGGTTGCAGAAAGATATCACTATTTCCATTTTTAAGGAGAGGCTGTAAAGTCAACACCCTGATGTGTAAGAATTAGTCAGAGAAACCAATCTGTTCATGCAGGGAGTTTTCCAAGCAAAAGGTTCTGATGCCGAAGGATGCACAAACATCAGAGATGGTAGGTGAGTCTGACAGATTACCTGGTCATATACACAAGCTCAAAAATATCTTATTTCCTTTGTGAATTTCACTGGGAAACTAAGAACTATGCACCTGAGCAATATTTGTAGGACTGGTTTATAATGAAGTGTAAATCAAATCCATGTCACCCTCTGTACCATAAAAGCTGTAGCCTGATAATTTTTGTTTCCATAAAAGCCATACAAGACAAGATTACTCTAGAAACAGTGTCTATAAACAAAAGCAATGTTAGGGTTAACCATAAACATCAAATCACTCCCAAGACATCACTGACTGTAATCTTTGCTGGTTTCATACATCATCTAGAGCCATGCTGGAATAAAATATTCTCCCTCAGAGCCAGTTTATTATCTACTTCACGTGTAGGTTGCACAGAGTCTGCCCTTCATGTACTTGCTTCTTTACACCAAACCTCCATCTTGTAATCACATTGCTACTGGGGATTAATAAGGTATTTTTCACCACTGCCATCAGCTCTACAAAGATGGCTGGTCTTCCTGAGAGCAAAGAGCAGCATTTCCTGGGCAAAACCCTTTACTGCAAGCAGTTGCTGCAGAGGGTCCTTCTGGCTGCTCACAGACACACTAGTGATACCTCTGATCATATAATAACACACTATACATCCTCTTCTGGCTCGTCCCTTAGTTCACCCCGTGCAACTACTGCACCTGTGGCTTTTCCATCCTACCCACTGTCTTGAGCAGGGGGCTTGCTTGGATGGTCTCAGCCTCTGGTTTTGGTTGTCTTTTTTTTCTCGGCATTGCGCTTATCTATTTATCTGTCATTATCTTGGGAGAACTGTAAGAAAGAAATCTAAATACAATCATTTGGGGACAAGTTTGAAGCTACATGCTTAAGTATTGCAGTCCAGAACAAAGGAGTCTTTGAAGCTTTCCTGTTATTTTTATCACCACTTTATTTATGCTATGTTCTCATTGCCTCCTAGGTCTTCAATTTTTGTGGATCTGCATAGGTCTTCTGAAGGGATTTTGAAGCTCCGCTGAATACTACCAGCTGAATGTTGGCCAGAATATCTAAAACCTCTGAATTACTAAGAGGTCTTTGGTGAGAGTGGTGGACTTATCAACAGGACATTACTTCTTTGCAACAAAGAAGAGAGACTATGACTTTGCATGCCTTGGAAGAATTCCCAAATTCCCCAAAGGAATTTTGCAGGCAGAAGAGTTAAAATTTCAGGAAGGATAAAATGTTTTGTTTGAAAATCGTGAGAAAGGAGTCAAACTCATTTGAAAGTGTTTATTTTTTTTTAAATGAACAGCTCTTTCTAATGAGATTGAAAAAAATACTAGTGCTTTTTAGATTGTTCTCCTAATTTTATTGTTAACAAAACCTGAATAGGAAATATCCCTAAAATTTCAGCTCATCCATTTGATTGGCAAACTATCCAAAAGTTCAAATTTGTATTGTAGTCTGAAGCAACCCAACTCACCTCTCTTGAGGCTGAAAAACTGGATCAGATGTCTTGGAGAGGTCAAAATCCTTATATACAACAAATACTAATGTACAACATAGATGTCCATATGACTATTTTTTAGGTCAAAGCCAATAAAAATACCTTTTCTCTTGTTATTTGCACAGCTCTATCGATCTTGGTCAGAAGCAGCCAGTGCAGAAATATCTGTTTATTAGATTGGCCTATTGGTTTTGATCATGTCCCCTTCCAGTGACAAGCCCTAACCACAGTAATGGTGCCATGGAAAAGCTCCATCAACTCAGGTCATCCAAGTCTGAACTTTCCAACAACGGCCTCTCCCATTCCCCTCTTATGCAGTACCTGTGAGAGTTTGGATACTGCTAGTTTGTTACACAAGAATGATGAATAGTTTGTTTCACATTTTGCTTGGAAAGCTTCAGTACAGGCTCTGAGCAGAAGCTCAGATATGTCTTGTCTTTCCACTCCCTCCATCTGTCCCCAGTGGTAGCAACTTAGAATATGAAAGTCTCAAAATCTTATTGTATTTGTATAAATTATCTTGAAAAGCAATACAGCTTTTATGGATGTGCTTAAGAGGGACTCTGTAGTTCAGCATTTATCCTTCTTTCCTGGGTCCTAAACAAGCAGCTGTTGCCCTGAATGTATGTTCCTATATTTTGCGCGAGAGCCTTATCCACAGTTACTGCATGTAAATAGACTACCTACCATTTTCTGCCCAATTCTGAAAATGTCACTGAAATCTCTTTGTGAAGCTAGATATTCCTTTCCAAATTCCCTTTTCTTTTACTGAAAAAAGCCTGAAAGAAATATTTTCTCAGATGCAAAACATTTTCTGATTAGTTGAGGAAAGAAATATTTTTCATTCTGGGTCTAAAAGAAACGAATTATCTTGTTACAGTTCAGCCACCAAATTAAAAATGATGATTTGCACAGTGCTTGTGAAAACCATGCCCTCTGCAGCAGCTTGTGACAATTTCCATGGTAATACTGTACATTAATATGCTTTATGGGTACAGCCTCACACTGCAATGTAGGACACTTTTACAATGATCCTCGACAACATCACATGTGGCTGTAGCAAACAATGAATCTAATGCTGCGCTTGTAAAAGATTTATGATTCAGAGAGCAGAAGACAAATGATTCCAGTCCCTGGATGCTTTAAGAGTAAGTTCCTTTAGCTCATATGGTTAAAATTGATCTTTCCATTGTCTCTTGTATGGAATGACCAAAACTAATGATGTTAGGTAATCAATATGAAAAACCGTGCATAAAGAATTAAAGCAAGAAATAATGGATTGCTGTGTCAAAGGCCTCCAGACAGTAAGAAATCAGCACTGACTGGACACATCAAAAAGACTTTTGGGTATTTCACTTCAGCCTGTGCCCACACCTAGAACAATGGAGCCCCTTCTATTCAGAAACAAAAACATGAAGGAGACCAAGCCAAAAATAACACTGCATTATCAGACACACAGTCTCCCTATAACCTGCAACCTTTGAGAGTTATCAGTACTCAGATAACCTGCAAAAGAGCAGAGGGAGGACTTGAAGGCCAAGGAAGGGAATGGAAAACGAACTAGAATGAAAATCCTCTGTATATTATCTGCAGTCCTGGAATCTGCTCAGTGCCTCAATCTGTCCACGACTTCTTCATTTATTTTGTAAAGTCCCTTTGGAATACACATGTGAAAATAAAACACTAAAATCCTAAATAGTAAAATCCATGAAATCTGGTTTTCAGTCTCTCTGTAGTTTGTATTTGGAGTCTTTGCTGTCCAAGAGCTATGAGACTTTTCTCTAGCTATGGCTGGGGAATTCATAGTAGTACTCTCCTTGTGGATTTGCTAGTATCTAGTACCTGTGAGTTTGTGTGGCCGAGCTCACTTGGCAGCCTTTTTGCCAGCATGGGAACCATTGGGATCTGTCTCCTCTTTATGGCCGAGTACTTAATGAAATTTGCGTCTTTGAGAATTTCACATCTTTGAGATCCCTACTGCTCTGTAGAGTTTAGTTAAAATCAGCTCCTAAGTTCGTGGAGAGAAAGGAGAGAGAAGGCGCTGACACATCAGCACTCTGGTGCATTCTGGCACATCACTGTGCATGTAATTTTCTCAGAAAATCAGAGGACAGCTGTGAAAGCAGCAAGCCCTTCTTTGGGGATTTAAAAATAACTGTAGTCATGTTTCTTTGACAAGGTTTGAAGAGCTTGTTGGAGCCTGCCTTGTGTAGCACACAGTGTTAACCTGTGCAGTTAACCACAACTAGCAATAGGAAAACTCATGGACAGACAGCCTAGTCTCTGTCTGTTTCCTTCCCATGTAAAATGATGCCCATTGCAGAGATGCTAATGTCTGCTCTGAATTATGCAGAAGCATGATATTTTTCTGCACACACTGGTTGCTGCTACATAGCTCTTGGTGTTTACTCTGCCTAAGTTTTTCACGTATCATGTCACTTTCAGGACTTTCATCTGTCTTTTCTTTCTTTTCTTTCTTTCTTTCTTTTCTTTCTTTCTTTCTTTTGTTCTTTCAAGAGAAATATGGGAAAAAGGAGGAAAATCTGAAATGTATAATCATTTTTGAAAATGTTTCTTTGTTCTTTTGAGTATTAGAGTGAGAAAAAGTTTTAGTTACCACTTGAATCTTCCAGGCAGGATTTACACTGATGCCTCCCGTGAGCCTCATCAGTTCCTAACATCCAGACATAATAGGTATAAGCAGAGGCTTGGAGATGAGCTGGCACAGTCTCTTTTACCAGAAGGAGTATGCATTTCTGTGGATAACAACTTGGCTTCATGCGTGCTAAAGAATATATCATTCTGTTCTCAAACTGTTATGCCAAGGAGATAGGCTGAGCTCAGTCAGTGCCTGGCTCCTGGGGTCTGTATCCCCATCTGCCACTTAGAGTATCATATATTCCTAAAATTCAAAGCCTCGCAGTTTGCAAGAGTTCAGCTTTGCTTTTCAGATTGTGAATTCCCAGAACTGGAATCACTCAAGGCCATTCCAGAAGATGGAGTAACTAACTTCTAGGGGATTTCAACTCAAAGAACTTCACCTAGGGACTCTGGCAATGGCAAGCTCAGCACCTAATCATCACTACTATTTTTAATAGTTGATGTGCAGCTAACCTTTAGATATGTCTTAAAAACTTGGAGGCAGGGAGTAAGCATGTTGCAGAAGTTGTACTTCTGAGGATTTTTGCACGCTGGGATGCACATGCGCATTGAAAGGAGCCTGCCTCTGGGATTTGGTGCCTGCAGACTACCTCAACAGCTGGTGAGGATGAACCTTGGGATTCCCCCCAGTGAATGTGCTATGCCAGCAGCACATCTTTTCTTCCCTGTGAATAACTAAGGGATGGCCATTGGTGACAGAGGGAATAATCCCACCCCAGCAAGGGAGGAGTAATACCTCTGAGGCGTCAGCACAAAATAAAGACTGAAAAACCAAGGTATTTGGTCCTTTAACTTGGATGCTATGGGCTTTGCTGGTCCCTCTGAGGTCCTGGGTTTTGCTGCCTGCAAGTTGTACCCCTGTCCCCCATCACCCAAATCTACCTCTCACCCATTCATCAGAAAGGACTTCAATTCTTTATCTTCTACCTCAATGTTTTTTACCTCCATCCCTATACCCCATTATATTGGTTTTAGCCCCAGTCTTGCTCCATTTAACCCAGTGTTAGAGGTCCAGACCTTAAATATTTATTCACTTAATGTAGCCAAATGCACCCAATAGCAATTAAAGGCCTGACCTCTAACACCCTCTTGAAGCAGCCGGCCAAAGTTAGAGGCTCATCATTGCATGAGAAATCTGAGGTAATTAGACCCCCTTCAGCCCTACTTCCCTCCCCCCTGCCCCCTGCCCCAAATATTCTGTAAAATAATACCATGGCACTAAATTAGACCTCATTACCTACTAAGTCACTCGATCCAGACCTCCCTTACATAGTAATGAGTACTGATTTATTGTGATCATTATTCGGGCATTACAGGTCACTAAATAACATGCTCTGCCCACACATGTATTCTGAGCTAATAAATATCCTTATAGGAAATATTTTTGAGTGAACTAGCCTTCAGATTGGTTCAGTAACTTAAGTCACATTAATTTTCTTAATACATGTAGTGTTTTGATAGGAAAGCCACAGGGACGGAGGCAGAAAAGGAGGCACAGAAAAATCCCCAAACACAACTTTTCTCAAGCTGGGGTTTCTGGATGGAAACTGGGGAACTGGTGCAGAGCGAGGTCAGTGGGAAAGATCAGAAACAACCTTAGAAAATGTATATTTAAAATCAACCAATCCTCCAAGGCTTGATCTAAAACTCAATGAAGTAATGGAAAGATTCCCACTGAGCTTAATGGACCTTGGACCACATCCAGGTGTGCCTGAAAGTACAAGGATGTATGCAGCACTTGTGCACACACATACACTACTATACATTTCTTAAAAATTTAAGAGCAAATTAAAATAGTTCAAAAATTTGTTCTGGGAACCAAGCAACATGGAGTTTCTGGAATTTTACACCACCCCTCTTACTAGTATAGCTGTGATACAAAACTGAGGAAAATTCAAGTTGGTAGAGTTGAAATGATATTGTTTGTTCTATTTATCTAGGTAAAATCTTCAAAAGACCCATTGATTTCAGTTAGAAGATGAACAAAGCAGGTCCATGGATATGTCTATAATATGTTGGTATATATTTCCAAAAGAGACAGTGGAAGATTAAAAAAGGAGGAAAAAAAAAAGGAATAAAAGAAGATTCAGAAGATTCATGATTCAAGAAAGATGAAGAAAGGGATTAAAACCCCACTCTGTTAGCCATCACACAGAATGTTTTATTGCCTTACTCTTAGCAAATCCTATAATACATTTTCATTATTTATAGAAATAATTCTGAATTAGTTTGCCATAAAAAAGTTGGGCTGGACTGTTTTAAAAATTACAGAAATTAGATGAAATCAGGCTCTCTGAATTATCCATGAGCATTGGGTTAATATAATCAATACTTCAGCCATTACAGGTTGATGTTACATCTCGAGACAATTTTCTAACTTAATAAGATTAGAAATAATAAACTGATATTATTTCTTTGTGAATTGGGGCCTCTGACCTAGTAATTTAATGGCTTCATTATTACAGCCATGGAATGTAGAAAGACCCAGCATGCTCCCTATTATCCTAACTGTGCTTTGTCCAAATTATGTGACTTTTAAAAAAGCAAAATAAAAGCTTGCCAAACAATTTCAAAGGGCTGCAGTGGACATTTTTGAGTAGGCATGATATGATATGTCAAATCATGCTTGTGATTTTATTTTCGGTCCATTGCACTGTAATAGTACAGCATGAATGCTTTCACATTTAAAAAAAATGAAAAAGAGCTTCCTTGATATGTTTTTGGAAAGAAAATATTAGCAAAGCTTTCAGTGCTTTGTGCTCCTGCTGGTTTTTCGGTGTCTGCTACTCAGACATGCTTACTTCACAATAGGGAAGGAAAAATAGTCTCTTGGTCATAGAAATAGGGGTCCAAGTCTGGCTTTTCCACAGACCTCTTCACCTCCGCAGCTGAATGCAAGCTCTGCAGAGGTCAGGGAGGACAACTCTTTTGGTGCTGGGACATCCAGGATTTCACTCTTCCATCAGTTTCTGATCTGGAGAGTGGGAACTTGGTAGGGAACTTCCTTTCCCCTGCTATGTGACTGTTTTGTCTATTAATATATCAGGTTCAGAATGGAGATTTCCATTTGCCACATGCAGCTTTGAGCACCAGAGACTATCGATCTCAGTTGGGATGCAAATAATAGCTGTGGCAAGCCTCATACAGTGATGCATGGGGAAAATACACCCTGAGTACCTTTTAATTCCTGTCATTGTGCAGTTTAGATGAAAACACCAGTATTTCACTGATCTGATAGGAAATATGTAGGACAGGTATGCACATGGTAGTGTGCACAAGGGAAATAGCACCCCAGAGTCCACAAAATCTTCAAAGAGTAACCCACATTGGGAATCTGGGCACTCAAAGGGGTTAAAGCTGACTTTGGGAATGCAGGACATACAGCAGGGTATAGCTCTTCCTCAGCAACAACATTCAGAAGATGAAATCCTTATTTTTCCTTCCCTGTTCTTCTCCCTGCGCAAGACACACTTCAATCCTACCTGCTAGAAAATAGTCCTGCTTTAACATACATCTGCAGTGCAGAGATGCAGGCAAACAGCATTTATTTTACAGCATTTATTTTGCTCCTTATCTTCTTTCTGCACCATTTCTAACTCACAGCAGTTTAGAAGAACAGAAGGGCTTATTCAGAAGGATGCTAATTCAGTTATCTCTACCTGTAAGAGACCCCTGTGTGGTCGTTTCCAAGTCTCTGGGCCAAGCTCATTCAGATACACACATCTGTTATAGCAAATGCTTTCTGTAAGCCTTAAAGGAAACACAACCCAGGATGATAAAACATCAAGGAAAACAGGAGGCTCAGCCAAACAATCACCTCTCTGAATTTCTGCTTGAGAGGTGACTGGTGTTGGATGCGCTCACACTTCTCTATCTTTGCATCCATCTGTAATTGGCAAGTTTGCAAGAGCAAGGGAGTGAGAACGAGGATGCACTGAACACAGTCTTCCATCATGGTTTAAGAATGAGGGAGACTTCTCTGAACTCCTCAGAGTTCAGCGAGGGGAAAAAGAGCTAGGGCAAAGTCACCTGTCTTTCAGAGTTAAGGCTGTAGCTTATTAGTATTTTGTACTGAAACAATCTAATTTGGCTTAATTTTAAGATACTAGTCACAGAATGTAGTAGTGGATTCACTGTGCTCCCAAACTACTATGTTATTGTAATTCCACAAGTCAGAAAAATGAGTCCTGGTGGGGTTTACTGAGGAACCCCTGAGACTGCAGCTGTTGGGGGAGCAGAGAAATGCAGCATTCCTGCGTCTCGGTAGGGAGAGCGGATGCACATGCTTCCCATTTCGTTCAGTGCAATCGCAGGCCAGCTGGTCTTTGATGTCCTTCACTAAGGAAAGGTATCATGGGTCAGGAGGGGCTAGTGGTTTCAGATATATAATGAGAAGATCTTGACTGACATTGCTTTTGCTCAGCTACATAATCACTTGATTCTTTTTTGTCTTTGCTTTTAGAGAAAAATTATTGTGTTTTGCAATAAAAGAACACTTTGATGGTGAAAACACTTTTTTTCGTAGCCACAAAATCATAAGATATATGTATGTATAAATACATTTTTATACATTAAAAAAACATTTGCTTTCAGCATTGAATTAATCCTAAGATAGAAGGCATTTATATGACCTGTGGTACCACTGTTAGTTTTGTGGAAACACTATTTTCTGTCTCCCACAAACGTGTTGGCATTTTTTATGACACTGTATATTTCCAATCACCCTGCATGCATAACCTGTGCCCATTTAGAAACATGGTACTGGAATAAAAAACCACAGATGCTGCAAGCTCAAAGCAGTGATGGGGTATTTTGTCTGCGACACATGCTTTGGGCAGCACATACAATGCCCCCTCCTTGAGCAACCACGACCAGCCTCTGGTTAATGTCTCCAAAACAGCCTGTTAAGACTGTTACTACAAATTAGAGTCTGGATCATTCTAAAATGAAAATAGACTTCTTTCATCTTCCAGATGGCTGTCTGATTGGGAACTGGGCAGGATCACATTTCAGGTTGTGACTTAATGATTCAGGACAATATTTATGGTTATTACCTGACAGAGGGCAGTGAGGAAAATTAAAGCACAGACCCATGCTTCATTTATGACAAAAAACAAATTCATGACAGTTCTTTATATTAGAGGTGGCATCATTTGCTCGGGGCAAAGTCCGAGCATAGCTTTGCATCTGAGCCAGACCTGCCGGGGGCTGCTGCGAGAGCCTGGCTAGGACAGCTTCACCATCCCTGCTTTGATATATGTGCTATCATCAGAAACAATCTGGTGCTTCCCTT
The DNA here is from genome assembly GCF_001604755.1 of Lepidothrix coronata. Classification (NCBI taxonomy): domain Eukaryota; kingdom Metazoa; phylum Chordata; class Aves; order Passeriformes; family Pipridae; genus Lepidothrix; species Lepidothrix coronata. The sequence goes on along the minus strand of NW_016690286.1, from coordinate 3,063,160 downwards.
GGAGAAGGTCTTAGGCAGGCAAGATACAAATATGAGTGAGAGCTTTCAGGGGGGAAAAATAACACAGCGTATTTGCTTGATGGCTGCCGTTGTCTGAAATATTATTCTTTGGGGCATGTTTTTGGCATAATTATTGCCACAGGATAATCCCTTCTGGAGAAAACATGGAGTAATTATGCATGCTAGTTGTAGATATGATTCTGCATGTGATTTTCCCTGCAAACGATCCTCCTTGTAATACCAGCTGGTGGGGGTGCAGGGTATTTTCAAGAAATGGGCAATGGTGTTCAGCTAAATCAAATTTAAGTCGCAGCTCTGCTGGCTCTTTCCTCAAGGAAAGAAATTTATTAGTGTTCCTCTCCTGTTTAATCTTTTGCTTTGCATATGGAACAGACTGAAACTTTTTTTTAATTGTCAGCTGATAAAAAAATAAATAGCCCTTATAAAAATACTGCAACCCACAGCTTTGGACTGCAGGATTTTTTAATAAAAAAACAATTCTGAGGGAAGAGAGGTAGCTGTTGAAAAAAAATTTGGGAAGATGGCTATCTTTCCCTTTGCTTAAGCTAAAATAAGCTTTTTGAATTTGCAGATAGTGATACAAGGAATATTGTTTCAGTTAAGAGTATCTTATTTTAGGGAAAGATATTCTGTCCACATCTGTTAAGCATTACTCCAAATCAATCAAAATATTTATTATTTAAGAAATATTTTTCCCAGAGGAGTGTTCTTCTCAGTTATTCTTCGAGCTGGACCTTTCTTCTCCTTTTGCTCCCTTCTGCTGTGCCCTCACCCTGAAAAACGCCACATCCATCAGCACCCAGCCACACCACGTCATCCCAGAAAAAGTCCCTGGCTGCCCCTTTCCCCAGCCTAGCTCTGATCCTTCTTGTGGCAATGCTTTAGCAGACCACCAAGCAAATCTGCTTATTGATGCTTGCCGCTAGCTATTTTGATTTATGCTGGGATTTGCAGAGCTGCCCCAGGGAGAGAAAACCATGGGGTGTGAGGTATTCAAATCTCTTGCATAGCACAGAAATACTAGTCACGATCTTCCAGAGAAAAGACCAAATTATGAATGCATTTGGTTTTCTTTAGTAGAAGGAGAAGAAGTTAAAGAAATCAAAATAACTTGAGCATTTAGACAATGAGGGCAGTTTATCAATTTCCCTCTGAGTCTTCAACCACTCCTGTGGTCATGTACCTGTATGCTTGGCTCTCAACTTTTACCTGCATTTCAGCATTTTACCTGCAGGCTTATTGTGAAGGGCTGTGAGCAGATCTGAGACAGGTCCTTGCCAAAACCCTCAAACTCAGTCCAAATCTGTAAGACCCTGATAAAAGCCTTTACTGTGTCTCTCCAGTACAGAACCTCTCATGGATGCACATTGCCCAGTGGCTTTGTGATGAGTGCTGGTCTCTGCCACCCCTTCACATCTCCTGTTCATTCTTGGTGCCCCCCCACCCAGTACTGCACAATCACCCTTTCCACATCCAGTCTACACCTCCAGCTCTGCATTTCACTCCAGCACAGCATCTCCAGCAGTGGCTGCCTCATGCTTGCAATCCTTTCCACATCAAACATCTAACAGCAGCCAGGCACTTTAAACACTTTCTTAATTATGCAGTGGTGAGCACCTCACTAAAAATGGGGCTGTGCTATACAATTAAAGAAGAAATGTATAAACTATCTGATGTTGTCAGTATCTGTAGCTCAACATGAAATTACACTAGGAACAGGAGACTCTTGTCTGAAAAATCCATTTTCTTGTCATTTTTATGGCTCTGTTAGATAATAAAATCGAGAGAAAGATGACTAGAATAACAATAGTATCTCTTCCTGGGTGAAAAGATAGGGGAAGGAGGAGGAATACAGAGATGGATGTATGAAATCTCTTGTCTAAGCGAACAATCTACATACATTTGCATTTGCATGTAATCGTTGATACAAAACGTCATCTTAACTAATATTAGGAGATGGAGATGTATGTTACCTCCCCATCCCTGACTTAGCTGCCTGTTCTAAAATAGGGACTAGTGGCTTTTAAACCCACTGAGCAGACTTAATTCTCCTCATTTGACTGTATTATTCAAGTACCTTAAGATTTAATAAGGAGCGGCTGACAATAATGAGAGCTGAACATCCAGATCCAGAGAATAAGCCCAATGTAGGTTTCATTGGAATAGATAAGGGGTGGGTCACCATAGACTAAGACAAAAAAGCAGTAGGATGTTAAAAAAAAAACTGGGGGGGGAAACATCCATGAGTCACATTCTGCTCAGTCTTGCCATGATGTGTAGTTTACCCAGCCTGACCCTTCATCCATAACTGACACTGAGTGAGCAGGGTGAGTTTTGCATTAGTCTGCCATGGGAGAGGGGCCCAAAGACACTAACTAAACATTGGTTTAGTCTCTATCTCTCACACAGAATTGCAGTTCTGTCAGTTTTGGGGATAGTTAAGATTGTCAGTTTTATTCCCAGCTTCTGTTTCCGACACAGGTGTTCCCCAGGAGATTGGTGTGATAAGAGTACACTTTATGCTTTGCAATATATTAGCATAGCTGCTAATTAGCTACAAAGTTACAAAAAAGAAGTTATTTTGGAGATTTCACTAAGTAGATTTTCCTATTAAAATACAATGTTAAAGGGGCCATCTCGTGTATCTCTGTAAAACAAACAAATAACAAGCGTCCCAACATCACCTAATGCTTGTTTTCAAAATTTGTAATGTTTACAAATGAGTGGTGTAGCCAGTCCAGCAAATTCTGCTGCTCTTCCCACAAGGCTTTTTGTATCGTAAAGTGAACTGGTCTGATGCCAGATATTCCATAGTGTTTCAAACCACCATTTTTTCCTCCTTAATTAAAAAGGAAAAAAAGAGAAATTATTTGAATGCAAGGTTCTGAACGGCTATACAGCTTTGTAGAATGACTGTGGTAATGAGGCGTCTGCAGGAGTCAATCAGGGAAGATGACTTTCACAGAAAAACTCAATGCCTTTCAGATTTTCAAAGAAAAATAAGCCAATGACAAAAGCATAGCAGCTGTGAGCACACGAAGGAAATTAGTTATAGCAGACTTGTAATTAAGCATTGGAAACTGATCAAAACCATTATCCTGTTAGTTTATACCACAGCTTCTATCTACTACAAAATCAATTACACAAAAAATAAACTACACACTCTCTGAAGTTTTCTCATATGAACACGTCCTATCCAGTCTTTGGACTGCAAAGTATGTTTGTTTTCTCAATAAAATATGCAAAGCATAGAGCAGGGAAAAACTGAGATGAAAAGGGAAACAGAAAAATTGGAAGAGAATGTTGGCAGAATAATTGACTCTATCAGACCCACACTTTCCTAAAACAACAATATTTGTGCAATGAGATAAGCGCTTGGGGTTCTCTTTTGGTATATGCATTTTTCCATTTTCCTTTGCTGAGAACATTGAACAAACAGGACAAATTGACATTAAATGATAGAAATCGTTTAACAATAATAAAGCAAAAGAATGCAACAAAAATCTACGGATTCGAGGGAAATGTATACACAGGAGAAGTTGGGCAAAAAAGTTTGTCTTTTAAAAATCATATGTTATTCCCATTAACTGTAACATGAGATGGATGGCTGAATAAAATAGGGGCTGTGTGAGCTGGGATTTTCTTGGAAGATTTGGGCCTAGTTTACCACATCTTTTATACCAACAGAGCTGTTTCAATTAAGAAAACAAAAATAAACCCTGTCAGGTTACAGACACCCATCCTTTCCTGGTATGAGCAGCACGCCTCCCCCCTCCCCATGCTGATCACATTGCCCCTCTGCAGAGCATTCCTGCTTGGGCTGCATCAGCGGGGCAGCAAGCGCCACTGCTTTGGGAAGTTGTTGCTCACTCTGTCTTTATTGATGGGATGTTAAGGACAGCTGTAGGATTTATGTGATCAAAAAAGCCATATTTCATTGCAGGGGTAAGAGTAACACATTTCAAGTAGGTCAACAAAAGTTTTTTTTTTGGTATTAGGTGCTCTGCACAAAAGGTTTGGCTGGTAAAAATGTGCCTGAACATCAGACAAGTATTTGGAAGCCCCTGAAAATACCAGCTCTGATGTGTGAATCTTCCAAAGCACTTCATAAAGGTTGTCTAACCAAACTGAATGTTAGGAATGGTTGCCTGCCCTGTTCCCTGCTGTGGCTGCCATCAGCAACTGCTGCCCCTCACTGACCCCCCGTCAATTTGGTCAAAACTTGTATGTCCTAAGATGAACTGGTGCAGTGATGCAGAAGCCACCATAGACACAAGACCTTCACAGGTGATGTTAGACATGAGTGAGCTGAGCCTTTATCCTGGTGATAAGCGCTCTGAGCAGTGGTATTGCAAATCCCCGATTCTGTCTGAAGTCAGCACCTCTGAAATTTGGGCTGCAGTTTAAGGGCCTCAGTGTGAATACAAAAACCTAACTTCAGGCTCTTCACTTTATAACTCTTGGCACAAGATCCTGAGACAAAAAGCAGAGCAGAAGCAAAGGGTATTACTGCTATTACTGTGCCATGTGCACCAGAAAAATATATCAATATATGAATACACAGAAACAAGAGGAGGGAGACAGAGATGTTGTGCTTTTAATATATCTGAAGCACCAGAAGATCTTTCATGAGCAGGAACAAGACAGAGTTCATGAAAAGGTAAACCCCAGAATAAATTATGAAGCTCATTCCATTAAAGGTATGTATTAAATACCATATGTAGTTATAGGGTTAGTTTTCTTTTCCTTTTGCATTTTTTTTTCTTCAGAAATCATTTTGTTAGTAGCAGATATCTCTTCCTTCTAGGTTATATTCTCTCATGTCATATTTATTGAGGTGAAAGATATCTGGCTTGAAAACCATAAAATATTTTTTTTAAATTATATGAAACAGATATAAGGGATTGATTCAGTGCAGGGTAACTTGAGTGAAGCCAGTGAAGTTACACCACCAAACAACTTGTCTCAGTATTTTTATTAACACATATGTGTGTATTGTATTTAACCATTACTATACTACAAAGGCAAACACATGCACATTCATGTGTATACAGTATAAGGCCACTAACCTAAACACCTAGGATTGTATCACTATTTGGATAAGCAAACGTGTTGTTATTACAGTGTGGCAGTTGTTAATCTATGTGAGAATTGTACTTCTTCCTTGAAAATTATTATTTAGGGCAGAAAAAAATTTATATTTTTCAAGGTATATATATTAAATAGAAAGAGTCTTGTGCAGGCAATGACATGAGCAAGAAGCAGCAGTAGGACTTCATGTTCTGACCATTGTCAGAGAATCCCATCTCGCAGACTGGGTTTGCATGGTTGGATAACACAGTCCTAACTCTGCAGAAAAGACTTATATTACTTATATTAAACACTGAAAACCTGTGTCCCTCTGGGTTTCTCTCACTCTCTAACTTGCCCTTCTGGGCAATCACTGGGACAAAACAAAATGATCCAGTGTTATATTCCAATTTAGGGAACAACTGCTACTCTGTGTGATGGATGCCTTTTGAGCAACAGCTGGTACAAGATGTATTGAAGTGTACAGAGAAGAGGTGAAGAACAGGTTGGTGGGTGGAGTTGGGACCTAAAAGGAGGTGACTAACCCTGAGCATTTCCTGGATGTGCCAAGGAGTAGCTGAAACTTTATAAAACTAAGAGATCTGGTGGGATTTTTTGATTAGGTGTCTCTAACCCTTGCTATTGCAGGCAGACACATCACATGACCTTTGTAAGCTTCCTAAGAGAAGAAGGAAAAGAAGACCTGGATATTAAATAGTGGCCTAAACTGGGATGGTGGCTCAGCCTCAGGTGACGGGTTCAGTGAGGAGAATGGGAGAGAACAATGAAGCAGAAAGATGGAAGGTGTTTAAATATAATGAAAACCCCAGGAAATGGGAATAATAATTTTTCCTCTTTTCATAAAACCTCTCGCCTCTTAACATCAAGGGCCAATTGTGAGGCAAAGGACAAATATCTGTGACATTTGCCACTGAAACTCACCAACACGCCAGCTGTGTTTTCCACAGCTCCTCCATGCTTCTTGGTAATCATACACAAATGTCAGAAGGGCCTTGGGAACGCATTAAGCGGTTCTGGGCTCTGAGATGTTCAGCCTTATATTTTCTCATACCACCCCCTATGCGGTAGATCCATGCTGGACATTCCCCATGGAATGCTACATTGGGCACATCCTTTCAAAGGCATAAAGAGTAGCAGATAGCAAAGCCCAGGAGAAGTCCTAGGAATGATACATTGCTGACAACTCCCCCTAGTTGCAGGCATATTTTATGCCTGCCAAATTTCCCTGGTTCCAACCTCTAGCCCTGTGCAATATCAGAAAAGTCACAAAAGGTCACGAAAATGTTCCCAAATCATGTGGAAGTGAGGAATTTAGAGTGAGACAGATGGAAGAAGAGTTTCTCTGATTTATTATGAACTGTTGGGCAGATAAGAGTGCGCAAGAGATAAGGAGGGGGCGAGCTCTTAACCCCTCATCTGCCTTTTGGCATAGAGTATATTTCAAGGTAGATAGGTGGCCTCTAAAATGTTAAGGTTTTGTCAACAGCTGCCACATCCAACACAATCTTTCCGCGTGCCTCTGTGCTCTCATCATTTGGGAATAGGAAACAAATGTTGCTTCAGGGAGGTTAATGGTAGTGTTAATCATCCAGAGATCATTCCATAGAGCAACATCCAGTCAAGAATTTGCCCCTTGGTAACAGCAACTGCAATCCAAATTCCCAGGTAAGCAGGAAAGCCTTTTGGTGTGGGCAAGTATGAATATGGACTTTTGTGTGAGAGGATATCTTGCAGCTCTAAGCATTTGGAAAGCATACCTAGTAATTTGCTTTATTTTCTGTGTTTATAAACACACATCTGTTATTTGAGTTTCCACTTTGGGGTGAATTTATGATTATAGTCCATCTGCAAGAGCTCTGGGGCTTTTTTTTTTTTTTTGTTGTTGCAATACTGCCTTTAGGGTTTTAAGAAGTCACTGGTGATTGCAGCATAAATATTAACCAGGTTGAATCTGCCAGAGGCATCACACAGTGTGCAGTGATGTGACTTGCAGAATTTTGCTGTCTGATAAAGCTTCTGGAAAATTCCCTCAATAGATTTATTTATGGCAGTAGATTAAACCAGACTCCAAGCAGACTGCACTCTGTAAGTTCAAGGAAGAATGTCTAATTTATTAGAGATCTCTTTGCTTTTTGCTATCACATTTCAGTCACATTTTCACTCTTGATAAGCAATTGGTTCCTTCCTTGGAGATCATGGGTAGGTAATTCCTGCCTTGAAATTCCTGGAAAGACAGAAAAATCACTTGAGTTTGAGCTTTTTAAAAGCTCTGTCTTGTAAATACTGCAGGCACAATGCACAAGTTTTAAAGTTTTTCCCACTCTCTTCCTCTGCTGCTGGAAATATGGAATATAATTTTAGTTTCTTGCGATTTTCTTCTGTCTCATGTGATGGCTGTTAAGAGCTCTCTTGCTTCCTGCTCAGTACTATCACCATCAGCACGGAGAAGGGTCCAGGTCTTTGAAGATGTGACAAAGTTTCCTGGAGATGTGATGGGGAAAGACAGTGTCAGACCTCCTGTCATCGGGGCCTGCTTGCATTCCTGCTGTCGTCCAGAGCAAAGTTAGTGCAGTATTTTGCTGAGATCCTGCTATGGGGAAAGGCACCAGCAAAGAGTGAAAGATTCATTGCCAATGAACAAGAAAGTCAACATATTTTTAAAATTTTTTTATTCTTTTCTTTTTCCTAATACATCTTTGAGGGAGGAAAATATGACTGTTTAAAGAATTTCTTTGCAAAGGTGGAAAGTGCTGAAACACAACTGCAAGGAACCCCTCTGAGAAGAGATATTGGTCTTATATCGAGCTGCCAGTCGAGATTATCTGGAGTGGATGTCCTGAGAGACCAGTAGGAATTCGTTTCCACCAAAGACTGATGGAGGCTTCCCATTCAAATGTTTTAAAAGCTGTAGAGAATTAAAAATAGAAGTCCTACTTAAGGGGGAGAGACTCCTTTGGGGGGGTACTTTGTTTGCTTTGGTTTATATCTCCCTGGGTTGGAATGCAGTAAAAAACTGAAGAAATTAGAGTCTTGCAAAGAAATGTAACCTCATACAAAACTGAAGGGCAGGAAGCTCAGTTTGTGATCTGGTTTTATAATCAGTTCTGTTTATAGTAGGAAAGAAATATCCCCTTCTTGAATTCAGTGTGTGCAGCATTTCTTAGCTGTTCCCTCTTTAGGTAAACATTAAAAGAAATATGTCTTCAATAATTTATTATTAAGAGAGCAACTAATGGCAAATGCAGGTGTATACCATGGGCATGGTGGTGTTATATAAACCAACATATATAACAGAGTGGCAATTTTCTCATGGAGTTTTATCCTGATAGGAGCATTCAAGCAAGCAAAGCCGCGCCGGAACAGCACTCAGTGCCAGGGAGAGACATGGGGGGTGCTTCAAATCCCTGAGCAGCCTCATTGCATTAGATTATTTTGACACCCTTATGTGGCATCTGGAGATACTGTGTATTTCCTTGGAAGGGAGATTACACGGTAATAGGGCTTTTAATTACATGGCATAGAAATATTTCATATTTATTTTATGCTTATGTTGCCTGTAATTCTTCAAGACCACAGTCTGCAGCTAATGGACAGTGGGCTAGAGACATCTAAAACACCTGCTCTTAGCTCTGACATATATGCCCTATGTTTAAGACACTATTTCCTATACTTTAAATATAGAAGGAATAGAGATCTAATTGACCTTTCTCTTCCTTCTACATTTAATTCTGCTGTGCGATTAGAGGTAAGGTGGGTATTTTCTGTGCATCTATGGATTGATTTTCCAATCTCCAGTGCCAAATTTTGCTACCATGAAGATCAAACTTGTAGATATATCTCAGAAGTCATCTCTGCCGCACTGCCACCCAGTGAGCAGAGATGAGGCAAAATTTTCACCTGCATTTGAGATTCATTGTTCCAAATACTATTTTCCACAAGAACTTTCTGTTGTTCTGTATATTTTATAAAATACAAGTAGTTTATTATTAAGCCATTGGGATTCTTTTCAGTTCCATGTTGATGTTTCCAGAAGTGCTGTCTTTTGACAAGGCAATGAAATACGGCTGTTGGTGTGCTCCTTCTGCAGTTTTTCTTCACCTCAGACCCCTGGTGGTGAGCACCTGTTTCATCACCACGATGCTCCTGGGCACAAGGTGTTGTGGCAAGGAGAGATGTTCCCTTGCATGGACACATGGACACCTGGGAGCAGGGAGGAAGAAGCAGAACAAAAGCTGAGACTGTGTGCTCATTATTTGAGTTTGTGATGGATTGTACTCTCCTTGGCTTCTCCAGACAGGAGCTCCAAGCAGCCTTGCATGTGTGCACTGTGGGGCTTTCCAGGGATACCTTGGGTAGCATGAGGCAGATCCCAAGAGTACAAGGTGCATAACAGTGACATCGGCATTTAGAGAGCAGCCATAGGAACCCCCTTGGCTACACAAAATATGGAGGACATCCAGGGCCACTAACCCATCATCCACAATCCATGGCTTTCACATTCTGAATCTCAAATGTACAGGTGGTTCTTACAGGTCATCAACTAAACCCAAGCAAAAAAGGGAGATGTGATTAGTACTGCAGTGTTTAATGTATGCAGGCAACCCATTTCAGCTCTAACAGAAAGAAAAATGGCTCTAGCTACAGACACCCACTACAATGGCAAATTGCTCGCACCTGCTTATCGCATGTGTAAGATTCTGAACAGGCAACACACTATATAATTGCTAAGCATCATCATAATTAATAATTTCCTTCATGGAAACTGAAATATGGTAAATATATTAGTCGCAACTGAATATTATCACCTGATGCAGGCACAGTTCACCTCCAAAGACACATGCATGATACCACCACCTCCTTTTCCTCAGCTGGTATATGAGGAGCCTGCATCTATTTCTGTGCTCCCATGATGTTTTCTTCCTTGGTATTACTCTAGACTGGATTTTGTCCTGGCTCAATTCACCCAACCTAGCTGAGTTCAGTGGTAGTGAAAATGTTATTTAGTTTGTTTCTTCATTTTCTGAACGTTCAAGTGAAAGTACTTAGCTTCAGCTGATATTTTTGCAAGAGATAGTCAGGCTGCTAAATATTTGCTCATGTGCATTGCCATTTGGTGATCCCTCTGGTGAGCAGAATGTACTGTCCTGACTCCAGCCCAGGACTGGAAGAATCATCTTTCAAATTCTAAGCTATCTCGACTGTGTTAATACCACAACTTTCACAACACCTGCTTGCAATGCAATCAATGAATATATATATAAAAATCTATATAATATACATTAGATATCTAAATATTGTATTATGTTATAACATTATATATCAGTGAAATCACTGATATATATTGGTCTAGATCTGGGTTCAAATCTGCAGTTTGTCCTTATATTCAGCTGGCACTTTTTTGCAGTCTAAGAAAGATTCTAAGCAAGATTCTCCTGAAAGTCTAATGATCAGGTCTATAGGATGACTCCCACCTTGTGTAAGGAAAATAGGGGAGTCTTCTCAAAAGAGAGATATATTTTTTTCCTTTTAAAGCTTTCTAAGGTGGTCTAGATTATGCAGAGATGTGAGGATTCTGCTATAGAGAATCAGACCTGGTTTTTACTGCTTTACATGTGTGTCATCACCTCTGCAGAAGAGTTATACTGGAACAAGAACAGCCCCTGACATCCTTATCCAGTTATAACTGGGTATATGGGTACACAAGGGAAAAGCAATGGAGGATTAGACTTCCCAACCCAGTGGCTTGGTAATGATTTTGTAGTTAATCAAACAGAGTTTTTACATCAATTTTTCCAGTCAGACAAAGAAATTTTGCCCCTCACATGACAACGGTTGCAATGTTTTCATGAAGGAGTAACTATATCACCCAAAAAACAGTGTTACTTTAGCTACACTGATACATTTACAGCAGCAATAATTTGATGAATGAGCTCAACTACTTAAACAACACCTGACTGACTGGTTAGCATGACCCCTGGTTTATCATTTTATCCTCAGTTTGGGATTTTCCTGCTCTTATATCATGCTCTCCCCCTGGAAACTTCACCCCATTGTAATCCAAATCCTGAGCCATGCTTATACAGCTTGCCAGCATCCAGCTGAGGGGTAAAAATAACCACTGCAGACAGACAAAAGCAATTATAATTGCACATTATTTTTTTTCAGTTGTGCTTACAAGGTAATATCAGCAACACTGGTTAGCACTGTAAACACTTTGCCAGCAAAAGCAGCAAAGCCCCCCTGTGGAGATACAGCTTATACTGGCAAGAGGGTTTTTTTCTGCTTGCATATTAAGACTACCTCTTGGGACGACTTAATTTACACTGGCAAAAGGCAGCATTTTGCTGGCTTCATTATTTACCACATGTTTTTTAGGTGAGTTTTTCCCCCTCTTTTTTTGCCAACATAGGTAAATCATTTAGGGGTAAAGAGTTCTCTGGTATGTGCACAGTCAAAATTTTTTTTGCAGGCCTGGCCTTACTAATTAGAACCTGTGTTTCTGGGATATGAGGGAAGATGGATCATATATTCTCAGATTTTCTACAGGGTCTTCAGCATGCACAAAGCCAGATCCTGTCTGGATTACTACAGGATTACCCAACTCTAATTAAGAAATTTTTACCTTTAGAAAAAACACATACATTCATTCCCCAGACCTAGTTCTTATTGTTAGCGGTATATGGAGTTCTCAAAATGTAGGACACGTGTTTCCCACACTTAAAGCAGGAGATTCACAGGCAGATGTGCTACCTGCAGTCATCTCCAGGAGCACAGGGAGGAGGTTGTGATTGTGTTTAAACCAATTTGATTTCAATAAGCTTCAGCTAAGGCCTTTGCTGGATGAAAGAGAAAACTCCAGATCACTCCGCACGGTCCTGCTGTGCTAATTCTCCAGGGGGTTCACAGGAGGAGAGCTGCGCTAAAGCTCTTCTACATTTTATTCTTGCTTCCCTTACTCTGTAGAGCTCAGAGAAACACAGCCAAATGATGAAAGGATTTTTGCTGAACAGATTAACCTCCGGATGTGGCATTTCCCACTGCTCTTCTACCTGCTGTATGAGAGTCTCTTACAGGGATGGTAACGAGCTGCTGGTAGACATGAACCTTTTTAATTTAGGAAGTCTGTGACATAACTGACGGATAATGCAGGAATTTTTAAAACTTTCTGCAGTACCATATATCCTGTTTTGCTTATTGAATTCCTCTGTATTTACTTTCCCTGTTCCTATCCTCCAGTCATTCTGCCTGACCTGTGAAGGTACAGAAACCTGCCCTTTTTTATTTTTTTCCCACTGAAAGAACAGGAACAGAAAAGAACAGGAGCAGCAACAGGCTAGTCTGTAAAGCAAGACAGTATCTCCAGGGGTGCTTCAGAAACTAAAAATGTTATTGAATGTTATTGAGATAATTAGCAACTTTGTTGCCTTTCTGCACAACACAAATATATATGTACATCTGAATCCTATAAATCTTATTTTCTATGAGCAGTATTTATTCCTAATTTCCACACAGATATGTATGTTATCACCTATGCTGCATGTTATCACAGCATCCAAGTCACAACTGTACATTTACAGTTGATGATGTCTCTTGAAATTGTTTTTCCACAGTTTCTGACTGTTGGTGGGGGAATTTATTAAGGCCCAGAGAAAAGGAAGGTCAATGCAGTGCAGACCTTAGTTCATCCTGGCAGAGTTAACGTGCTTAGCAGTGCTCTCTGAGACTGCAAACTGAGATGAAAATTGGACATCTTTTGCCTTCCAGAAAAAGGTGACTACATTTAAGGTGCCTTTTTGGAATGGTCCCAGGTCTGAGCCCAGAAACTGCATGTGAAAGTGATTTTTGGATGGAGACTGTACTAATTTACTAATACAAGCAGTGGTGTTTCTTGACCAGCGCTGTCAACCAGACATTGCCTGCAAGTCCTCAGTGGGTTTAGGTATCCTAAAGGGCCAGAATTATCCCCATTTCTCTGGAGGGGGTGTTATAGTGAGAATAACTGTCAATGTCTCCTGAAAAGTCCTGTTCTGCCTACCCATCTGATGAGCAGCATCAGGGATACACTAGCTTACCCAAGAATAAGAAACATCATAGACAAATACAGGGAGTGTGTGTGCATGAGTTTGATCAGGGAGAGCCTTTCTGAAATCCTACTTTTTTCTGGTGTTCTTTGTTCCCAGGGGACAGCTGGGAAGTCAGGAGAAGTGAATTGGGACAATCTTGGCTAAGAATTTTTTCAGGGAAAAAGGAGCATCACAGAGTTGCACTGAGACTATCAGCTCCAGTTGTTCAGCCCCAAATGCTTGCTGTGATACCTAAAGTGAGCAGCCTGGCCGGAGGTGTCAGACCAAAAAAAATCAACAGAGAGAAGGAGTTGCATCTAAGGCAGCAATTGCAGGCACTATTACTGCTGGAGCTTAATGTATTAAACTATAGTTTGCTCCCTTCCTGTTTAGCAACTGAAATAAGCTCTTTCCTGTTTAAACAATATTTGATGTTCTTTTGAGAGGATTGTTTCTTGGTTTGTTTGGGATTTTTTAGCATTGGGTGGCTCTGAGACTTTGAGGATTAAAGCTGGTGCAGGATAGAATACGGGTCTTTTGGGAGGTGTGCCAGAAAGAAAAAAGGCAGGCAAGGAGGAAAGCTTGGGGGTCTACCCAACTTAAAGATGGGCACAGCCTTTGGAGAGCCAGAGTAGCTCAGTGGTTCACTGGGGTGGCACGAAAGGAATTTATGCATCAAAGTTCTTTGGTACTCAGATCTTGGGAAAGCTACACAGTATCTCTTTCCCACGTCCTCCTTAAAAGTACATAAAGTAGTGACAACATCAGCGATGTGATGAAAGTGTTAGAATAGCAGAAGAAAAGAGCTAAAGAGACAGCTGAGTCAAACAGAGGGATCATGGCCTGTGACTCCACTTTTACCGTAATTCTACCTCTCTAAGACTGATAGTGTTCTCCAAGGGACACTATGCCTATGGGTCCCATTTTCCTAACTTGCAGAGATAAGATAATATTTACCTGCTTTTATAACTATGCCAGAAATAGGCTGTTTCTTGGACCTTTGTCCTAAGCCATAGGCAACTGAGTGTCACACTCTTTCCAGCCCAAGGTTAGCCATCAGCATGAGCTCCTAGAAAGAAATCTAATTAAAGATGTCACCTCCAGCCATATTGTAAATTACTCATTTGTATGTGACAGGGGGAAGGGCTTTCACACGTATATACTGTGTGTTTCTTAGTAAGGCATTAGAAAGTCTGTCAACTACCTGCTTAGATGTAATTTTAATGTAACTATCTGCTGTAACAAAAATCCCTAAAAAATATCATAACAGCTCAAACCGGTGTAACACTATTGTAAGCTGTAGGATTTAGAATCATTATTGCAGTATCATTTTTAAAAGATATTATGTTTCCTCTGTGGGATTTTCAGATTCAAATTAAGTTTATAATAGGTATTAGCCATGACTATTTCCTTGCGCCCATTTATCGAATTACCTCAGACGTCTCGGCTGCCAGCTCCACCTTTGCTCAGCTCAAAACAATAGGTTGCGTGTTATTTAAGAGAGTGAGAGATTTTTGAAAAATGATGCTGCACCTCACAGTAATATTTAAGGTGCATACCTTTGCAGGAGGCATGGATGTGTTTCCCAGCTGCTTTTCTCCTTTCAGAATTCCTCCTGGCTGAGAAAGATTTAAAGCCCAGCAGATTAGCCCTGCCTAAGCAGGGAGGGGAGGAGGGAAAGAGGGAGGCAGTGTATGGAGATACCATCGCAATTGAATCAGAAAGCCCTTCTGCACAGCAAACTCTGTTCTTTCCTGGACTGAAAATGGAGGAACATGTTTTGCAAAGAGTATAGCTATTCAGTTTTGTGGCCATTTCACCTCTGCAGACTTGTGATGTCTTTCAATTTTTTTTATGAAATATTATGTTAGAATCACTGTTGACTTTGTCATCATGTTTTCCACATAGCAACAGAAGTGTTTTCCCTTGTGAAAAGGTTGAGTGATGTGATTTTTCAAATAGTTTCAATTAAGTGATAGATAAGATTCCCATTACAGTTGTTACAAACATGGGAAAACTGAAAAACGTGAATGGTAAGGAAAGTCTTCTTTTTGACAATTTTGTTTGGATTAAAAAAAAGAAAGCCACTTTAGTTTAGAAATTCTGGTGGACAGAAGACTGTGAGAGATTTTTCTGCGGGAGTTCCGTGAAGGGAAATGCAGTAGGAAAATAATGTGGACAGAAGCATCCTGTAGTGATTGATCTGTGATGCATGGCTGCAGGGGTCCTAAAAAGCACCCAGTCCAGTCCTTCTGAAGCTGTCGGGAAGTTACTCAAGCATTTGGACAGCCTAGAAAGAAAAAAATACAGCCTCAGAACTTGTATATTCCAGTAATCCAGGAGGCATCACTGCCGACAGCAAATGCCGTAAGGATGCTTCTTTTTGCCTACCATATGGATAGGTGAGTTACTCAGCTTTGGGTTTATACTGTTTTCCCCATGGAGCTAATGAGACAATACTCTCTTACCACTGGGAATACCCATGAAAATATGTTTCAATTTATGTAATGGTCCATCTGCCAGTAAAAGAAGCAATATAAAAATACAGAGGTCAGGGGCAGATCTATTATGGAAGGACAGCATATGGCAACACAACCATTAGATGAGCATCTCATACTCTTGAGAATGGTTTAAGACTGACAAGGGGTTAAGGCAAATGTTGGTTCATTGCTAAATTCAAGACTCAGAATGAAAGAATGTAAACGCCTTGTATGATCGGTTTTTTAAAATAACACTTTTAAACAGCCATAGGGATTCTATGCAATAGAGACTGAAAAGTTTTGAATAATGCATGCAAGATAATTTCCAAAATCACCCTTTAACTAGTACCACATTCTTTTCACTGTCTCCATATTCATGATTCACCTTTTGCTAATCCTGATGCATAAGGAATGAAGATAGCCCCTGTGGATAAGACCTAATGGACACCATCTTGGAATAATATACAGAACTCAACATCCAGACATGTGTCTTCAATTTAAAATAATTCAGCAATCATGTTCAACCAGAACCTGATTACACAAAATGGGACTTTTTAACTCCCAGACTTGGATCAAATTTTAAGGCCAGAAGAAAAAAAAGTGCTATGTTTATACATTCCAGATACTGTGGTTGAGTTATCTGCACACAAATTTAACTGTTTCTTTGAGCCTCTTATCAGCTCATCTGCAACTATTTTAAATGCTTTGCTTTACCTGCCCTTTGTAGTTCCTCAGTGAGTTTTCCAGCATTCCAGAATTGTGATTAATGGATTTCCTGGATCTGGAACTTAATTAAAAATGAAGCTGAGTGACCATACTCCATTACAGTAAAATGTAGCTTTTTTTAAACAGCAACTTCTGCATTTTAGCTCTTTTCTTTTTCTCTCCAAGGCTGAAGAGACAAAGGACTCTGACTCAAAAACAGTAATAACAAGCCTCAGCAAACTGCCAAATAACAGCTCCCTTTATAAAAGCAGTGGCCTCGCTTTTTCCTGTGGTTCCATACTTTCTCTGTCAGCTACTCTTCATTCTAGAACATGGAAAGCTATTAGCATCTCTTCTCTGGTCTACAATAGAAAGGGAAGGAAGATCTGATCCTTTAGACTGAGATGGCCCTAAAATGGCCTCAAAGAAGGTCACAGGCTAACAAATTTTTTTTGTGAACAGAAATAAGATTTGGGTGCTGGTTAAATGCCTGTGAGATTTTTTTGTTAATGCTGTAAGTTAGCTTTTTTTGCAGAAGAGAATCATGCTCTGGTCTGGTGTTTGTGTAAGGAACGTCACTAGAATTACCAAGGATCCCAAGAGGGTCCCTGCAGCTCTGGTTTCTTATGTCTGAAGATGAAATGGCTGAGATAAGGCAGAATTTCAGAGGTTCCCATCTTGCCTTGTTCCCTGTTTTTTCACAGTTTGATTAGAGCTGAGTGAATTTTTCTTCCACTCTCTCATGGCAAAATTCAGAGCAAACACCTGGCTTGATATTCACTGGCATGACACATTTTTCACTGACATCAAACCTACTCTGGTCGAAAACTTCCTTGTCATACTTTTAAAAAATGAGCAAGATGGGATGTGAGAAAGAGCTGGGGACACTGTTCTTACAAGGGAAATCCTCTGTCGCAGGTCTCATCACTCTTCCATCTTCAAGTGTGGGTACCTCTGGGAGATGCCCTAAGATACCATCTTTTAGAAAGCTGTCTGATGATGTGGGTTATTTTTCAGAGGAATGTTCAATGCCTAAATGACAACTACTGCTAAAGAGTAGTGCATATGGAGGTCCCCTCTCCCCTATGTCCCCCTGGGAGTGTGCCTGCGCAGCTCTATCTGCTTGTGCTCTGTGAGTTCTTGTAATTACCCTCCATGAGACTCTCAGCTTTCATGTGCAAAGAGATAAATTTCTGGTGCTGGCAGGAGTACTAAAAAGCTTGAAAATAGTTGTGTAATTCAGAAAACAAACAAGAAGGCAAGTCAAATATTTTAATTTTTTTCATGATATTTTAAATCCAGTTTCATGATATCTGAAGATGTAAGTCACAGCGAGGTTGAAAGCCAGAGGTTACTAAGGTTACTTTCACTCTTTATTTTGGAGTCTTTCACTTGAGGCATGTCTTGGGAATGTACTTGCTTTATGTGTGGAAAAACATCATTAACAATATGATGAGAGGTGCTTTTTGCTCTATCTTGAATTGCTTTGCAATATGATGATCCCAGCTCAAGGGCAGGAAAGCCTAATTAACAATCTGTTGGCATCTGAAGAGTTAGACTGTAGAGCTGCATGGGAAAAATGTTCTCCTCAGTCCCTGTGAAAATACTCACAGGGAATCTGACATTTTTTTCTTGCTCTTCCTAAATCAAGATTAAAA
Organism: Lepidothrix coronata; assembly: GCF_001604755.1. Classification (NCBI taxonomy): domain Eukaryota; kingdom Metazoa; phylum Chordata; class Aves; order Passeriformes; family Pipridae; genus Lepidothrix; species Lepidothrix coronata. The sequence continues at coordinate 3,045,142 of NW_016690286.1, read as the reverse complement.
GTCAAAACCAGTAAAAGAGTTCTGCAACACAATTATATATAGAAAAGATACTTCTTTGATTAAGATAGGTTAATAAACTATTTGTTTATTAAACTATTTGTTATAAACTGTTTGTTTACTTACAAATAATTAATTTTAATGTTAATATTCTTTAAGATAAACCTCTTTTTTCAGTACCATACATTTTCCAAACAATAAATATTCTTTTGAAGTAGAAAATGAACTTACTGTTCAGAAATCACAGGCGTGGAATACTTAGACCATTTCAAAACATTTTCTTTCCCTTCCTCCTTCCCAAAAACCACTTTTCAGGCATGAGACTTATCCAAATGGAAAATTGTTTCAGATTTAAGAGAGATGTGTATTTTCTAGATCAACTTTTTTATCAAAAAACCCCAGTGAGGAGAAAGCCAATGGTGGGATGGGAATGGCACAGTCTGTTTTAGAAGAGTTTTCTATAAAATCCTCTCAAAAATGGGTTAGGCTTCCAGTCCTCTCCACCCTGTTGTGACATGCAGCCCCGAGGATGCTACTTGCTTGCTGAATGCCAGGCACATGGCCTGGTGACAGAGCTGTCCCACGTGTTCTCCACATATCGTGATGTTACCCTAAGACACTTTGCTCCCACCGCATGAGATGAAGCCAGAGAGTATACATTTTAATAAAACTGTAACGGATTAAGAACTACAGTTTTCTTACTTTCTTTGTCCTGTCTCTCTCCCCAGGTGAATATTGCAGCCAGAGTAACCATCTCATTTATTGCATAGATAGATGTAAAAGGACAAACAAAGCACCTCATGTTCTTTACCCTCCTCTTAATCCCAGCCGCCAAACACTGACCCGGCCAGCCTCATTCTTGCATCAGTTCACAGAAATAGTGGATAAAAACTTTTCTGATGTTAAACTCCTCCAAGCTGACTGCTTCTCTCTCAAGCCAACTTCAACTTAATGCTTCATCACAGGAGCACAGGCCAGCACTCAGCAACAAATGTCATCATGGTCTTTCTGGGCTGGACAAGAGCCTAATGGGTACACAGTGGTGAGATCATGAGTGAGGGAGGGAGTTGTTTTGACAATTGAAAATCTCTGGCAAATACATCCCATTGAAAAAAACAAATTACTTGCTTCTAGGAAGATATATACACCACTGAACCATCTGCGAAAGCACAGGTAGTGTTGTTAGTTATTGCCAGGGAACAGAAATTGTATGGTGAGTGTTGCCAGGAAATTAAGTACCAGAACAAAGTGTTACTGATGCAATACGTTATTTGGGCAGGAAGCATGTCAAATTCCAGCTCTTTTTTTTGCAAGTCACTTCTTGATGTCCCTCGGTGGTGTGTGCTGCTATGCTTCCTTACAGACCCTGTGACTCTGCTAGGCTAGATCACTGAAGTGATATGTCTCATTTTGTCAGAGCTAAAAAGTGATGACAATGATGATGATACCAACCTCTCTCATAGGTACACTGCCCTTTACTGCGGATGAACTTCTGCATCAGCCTCTGAACCAACCTCTAACCTTTGCACTGTTTCTTTTAAAGGCCTATACATATCTAGTAGTGATGTAAATTGCTTTGGGATTTAGGACTAAAAACTTTTGTTAATATTCTAATCACTTTGGCTTGGAGGAGATGCACACACCTCAGATGTCCTCAGAATGACTCTTTCTAGGTGTGTCCTGAGACAGAGTATGTTTTTAAGGTGTTTCTGAGCTGCTCTTGCTGTGAAGAAGAGAGTGATTCCTGCTGGCACTGACCATGTTTGCTGTGTGTGGTAGTGTCTGTGCCCTTCTGTGCAGCTGCCCATGGAGATAGGGCACACTGCAAGAAATGTGGAGCTGGAGATGCAGCATGGAATAGTACTAACTTGCTTAAATAGTCCTCTATACATCACTATAGTAGCAAGGGAGACTTCTGCAGGCATCGGGCACAGACAGAATAAAAGCCCTCAAGGAGTAATCAAAGTCATCCTCTTTTGAGTGAAGTTGCATCCGAGAAGAAAAAAGAAATAGTATCTAGAAATAAACATTACTCCATGACAAGAAATAGGAATCACTGGCCTCACTGGTTTGTTTCATCTTGAATGGGATTGATATTGTTGCTATTAGTGTTTATTGTTACCTCATTAATAATAACCAGACCATTTAATAGTACAATTGTGTAGAAAAGTTACAGTTGTTGTCCAGGTTGTTGCAGTGATAGAGGCTGCATAAACACTAAACAAAATAATGGTCCCTGCCTCAAAGAGCTTACAGCACTGGCACCAACTTCTTCATTTACGAGGTCTATTTACAACCTCAGAAAATACATGGACTTCTCAGAGTCCATGGAGAGGTCTCATAACCTATCTCTACTTCCCTCCCCCCGGGCATTGCTGTGCTCCCACACTCCCTGGGCACTGCTGTGCTCCCACACCATGCTTTCCCAAAGAGGGAGGCAGGGCTGAAAGCCCCTTCACAGTGCTAGCCTTGCTTTTGTCCTCTAAAACATCATGACAAAGGTTCACTCTCCTTGACCTCTCCCTGCTTCTCTTTTGCCAGCCTGACCAAAACCAGTAGTTCTGCTCTGCAGCCTTTCTGTGCTTCACTGAACTTTCAGGCACATACACTGGCTTTCCAGGAGAGATCCGAGGTTAGCCAGATCTCCTCCAGGCACTCTTGTATTTACAGTGGCAGATAACATGCCTCTCCCAGCCCGTCTTTCACACAGCCTTTCACTCATGCTGGTGGGCTGTACAGTTGCTTCATTCCTTCAGGTGAAGATTTGAAGCAGTGGCTGGACAGCACTAGAAAGAAAGGTCTTTCTTAGCTCTCATGTTTCTCAGGAGAATTTCATTAGATCTTTTTCCTCCTCTGTGATGGTTGCCGGCTTTATCTGATTGTTCCCATCTGCCAGCCATTCCTCAAAATTCAGCACAGTGATCTCACTCCTCTGCATCCTGTGCAATCAGAGCAACTGCGGGGGTCCTGGCACAAGGCTCTGTGCCAGAGGGGATGGAGTCAAATGGGCTTTGTGTTCATGTTGATGTTGTATGGCATTCATGAGAGCTTGTCTGGGAAAGATGGGGTGTGCCACCAGCAAAGAGCCCAGTCTCCCTCTGGGAATGGCACTTTGTCTTTTCTGTTGTTGCACTGAATGTCAGAGGATCTTGATGGCAGCAGCACTCTGGACTCATTTGACTTAGGATTGTAGGGCTTGACGCAAATGAAATCTTTTTCAACTTTTTTTTTCATCTTTTGTACTCCAGCTGTGGGAGCTGAGATGTCCCATTAGAAAGTAAAAATAATATGAACTAGAAAATTCTTGTTCAGCAGCAGCCCTTGGGTAAAAAGCAGTCAAAGCATAACACATAGAAAATTTTGACCTTTTTGATAGATTCCACCATGTCTGTTCGCTTTCAAAAGGCTCTGTTCCCTTTTGTAAGATAGGACCTGTCCAGGTATAACATCCCTGGTGGCAGCGGATCTGTCTCCAAGTTTCTGAAACCACAGACTTGTCTAAATACAAATGCCAAGTCTCCCTCAATTCTACTTTCATGGCACTCATATTCTCTGTTAAAAACCCTATGGAAGCTCAAGAAAGGCCATCAAGGACTAACAACTCCTAACAACAAGGACTAACGACCCCTGCTTGCATATCTAGGGCTTCATCAAAGAAGATAATTTCTTTATGGCGTTTTTAAAGCCCTCTTGCCACCATGGAACAGTGATTTAAGGACATTAAGAAGAGATTAATTAAAAAAAGCAACATTTCTTCAGTCTCGGAGTGAAGCAAGGCTCATAGGAAAAGTCGGTGTCTTTTATTAGACCATGATGAAAAACTGACAAACTTTCAGGTATCTGATGTCCCTGCAGCATTCCTGGCAAAGAAGGAGCCAACTGTTAAAATAGTGTTTTACAGACAGAGATTCCTGGCAGATCAACATCAAGGTTTGAACCAACCTATGTTATGTAGAGTAGCGAAGAGGCTGAGGAAAAGCAGCCTTTAGCATCCCCAGGTTTTCTGCTGATACCCTTTGTCATCCTCAGCTGCATTTCAAGCCAGAGTCTGGTGCTAAAATAGCATGTGCTGTTTTCTTGTTCCCACATGAGTGTAGCACAACTGCACTTATGCTGCTGGTTGTCTCTGATCTACCTGGTTCTTAGGTGCTCTTCTCCCTCCAAAAAATTACAAACATAAAAATATTTCACATCTTCCCTTTCTGAGGGGAAGTCAGAGGTCAAAATGCTCTTTCCCCTTCAAAGGCCACACTGGGCTTCTGTCTTCTTCTTCCTCAGCATCTAGACGAAACCCCAGCTGGCTGAGTCCTGCTTGTCATGGGCCATGCAGCAGATGGAAACACTGCTCTTTCCTGTCTCCCATCTGGGGGAAATCCACACCTGAGACAAGGCACAGCTGAAAAGCAGGATCCAGCTCAGAATGCTTGAAAGAAGGATGTTTCTAGCAACATACTCTGTTCTGAAAGGCTACTGTCCCCATGTTCTAAATGTCTCTGTGCTTTCTTCTTATGACCAAACACAAGAAAGTGACAAGTCCTCTGAAGTGCTCTGGATTCTTGTTTTTACAGCATGATGAACCTGAAGAGCTCTGGGCAGATGTTAAAGTCAAGGATTTGCTGTGTGTATTGTGAATAAAAAAAGCATTATTTCTGTACTTGTAAATTGCAGAGCAATCTTTTGCAAGAGTGCTCATCTGACTTATAGAAGAGTCCTGTCTTGAAAAAATCCTGTGCTAGAGAGTGTTTGGGAGCCATTTAACAGCACTTTCAATATATGCCTGGAAAAGACCTGAGCAGGGAAGGGCTCGCTGAAGGATAGCCTGGAATAGGTCCCACACTTAGACCCAGAGAGGTCCAAGTGGGAAGGGTGTCCCAGCTGACTATAGGATGTATGGCAGTTAAAAATTCCCAGAGAAGTAAAGCTGTCTCAGTGTACAGAGGTGCATCCTGGGCACTCAAGAGGTGAGATATGGGTCAGAAGATGAGCAGAGACATGGGCTGCCATGGAAGCTGCAGTGCTGAGGAAGCTAGGGGAGATTATAAGGGTAGGTTGCTGCTGCTGCCAGGGACTGAGGAGTGATGAGTTTTCTGGCATTTGCTGAGGGAGAAGGAAGTGCATTTCAGTGTCAGGAGGAATCCTGGCAAGTGATCTCTGCTCCTCTGAAGTAACCTTTTCTTCATAACATCTGAGACAGCAAATATTTTATGAAGAGTTAAGGTCACCTCTGAAGTTCTGACCTCATTCCGTTTGAAACTGGTTAAGACTAAGCGATTTGGCTGAACCAAGCAGATGGTGTTGTAAACTGGACAGACCTCTCCACCCCCTCAGCCTTGCAGACAAGGAACATGTTGTACTGGAAGCAGGGCAGGAGCCACAGTCCTTCACTATTTGTGAATCTTGGTGCAGAGACAAACCCAACAACCCCCAGGCTCCTTCATGTAGATGTAGGCATGAGACCTTCTGGACCCTCACAGCACTGGAATGAAGCCTGATCTGGAAATCTCATGCAGTCAGAGCATGCTTTTAACTTTTGTCTTATGCTTTTGGTTTCAAATGTGATTAGATAGGAGGGTGGGGCTTAAAGTCTTGAGCAGGGTCTGAACTGGGAATAGCAATTTTTTTACTCTCCTATTTACTCTCCTATGGTCTTAGTAAATAGCAACCTTACGTATCAACTTTAAGAGCAGATGGAATGAATAGGAAGAAGAACAACAAAAAAGTGGGGTAAAATAGCCCAGAAAGAAACAGCATTAAAACAACAGCCCTGGTAGGGATGACATACTGGCCCAAGGCAATCACAGAGGTGAGACTGCAGGAACAGGAGGAACTTGTCAATCTGAATGCACTTGCTAGTAGTGGGGCAAGTAATGATACTCAGCAGCTACTTTATAGTGCTCAAAAGTTCACATTTGAGGGACTTATTAGAGCGGGTAAAAAGACAGCACCTTGCCCAGAGACACTACCCCCCCCCCAAAAAAAAGGCAACATGTAGAAGAAGGGTAGGATCCTTCCCAGTGCAAAATAGATAAATCTAAAGCAGCTTTGGGGCAGACTACAGACTACAGACATTTCCCAGAACCACTTTTCTTCCATTGAGAAGGATGGCTATGAGAGGTACCCATGCTTTTCCTTCACATAAGAATAGAGATGTCTGAAAACCACCCAGGATATCCTCTAGTTTCCCTAAAGCTTTTGAAGGCATGTAGACCTTGAGCAGGTTTACTCTGGAAAAGTTCAGCGAGTTCAGCATATGGTTGAAATGCCAGGAGGCTTGTTGTAGTATTACCCAGAGAGCTGATTCCAGAACCCTGGAAATCCTGAAATGAACAGGAGCTTGGCATTTCCGCAGAGGAAAGAAAAAAGGCTAGGAGCTGATGTGAACAGGAAATCAATGCAGAAATAGTTATCTGGAGACAGGTAATGCAAGCTTTATGACAACAGCTGTGTATCCACCCTTCTTAGGCCAAATACGAAGCCTCTTGAAGCCCGTGAACTTTTCCCAGTCACTGCTGGATAAGGCATGTCCTTGCCACCTGAGCTGATATTTCTCCTCTGTGGGGTAGTACAGTTCAGTCAGCCTAACTTGCCAGGAAAAAAAAGCACATTTTGTCAATGCAAGCTTCAATCAACACAAATAAAATAACTCTTAATATATTGACTGATTAATATGAACAGAAGGGATGTCTCTAGTGGGTTCATAAGACATATTGACCTCCAGTCAGACTCACAGAGCATGCAGCCCTTATAGCATACAAAGTAAAATATACAAAATGCATAAAATAAGTGGTCTCCTATTTGTAAATCGTCCCTACAATGCCGCAACACTAGAATTTTCCAGGTATCATATTATGGACTCTCTTCATCAACTTCTGGATTGTCACCTTTTAGTGTGCATAATTGTATCAAGCTTTCTCAATGCACAAGAACTTTTCAGGAAATTCCTCATAAAAAAGAAAAGAAAAAAAAATACAGCTTAGATAGTCAGATCTGGCAAAAGTTTCACATTAAAAAAGTGATCTTGATCTAAAACCCCTTATGTTATTATCCAAGTGGTTTCCAATTGTTCCTGGAACTATTACAGCATAAAGAACACTGCCAGTTCCTTGGAGAAGGAAACTCATTAGGGTTGCAAGAATTAGCTGAAATTGAAATTCTCTGACATCTTCATGAAGAAAAAAAGGTCTGTTTCATGGCAAACAATTCAGATTTTAAGAGATTATGCCAGGTTGTAAAAGTCTGCACAGTTGAGAGAATGGATTTTCTGGTAATAATGTATTTCTAATTTTCACATAATAAGCCCCAAGAATCGATAACTAGAAAGACATTATAGTAATGAGGAAGGCACTGTTACAACATCGGTAGAGACTTTGAGGATGTTAGAGAAATTACTCTGAAAGAAATTTGCATGCAGAAAGCTGAAGCAATTGGAAAGTAATGCAAGAATTGTTGGGTGTCAGGAATTGTCCATATTCCTTCTTATGCAGGGGCAGAAGGACACCTGGCAGGAGTTTTTCTTGTAAAGGCTCCTCTGGAGGCGCCTGCAGCAATTGAAAAACATCTGTGGCCACACACATACTGGCACCACAGCCAAAATGGAATCTGGAAGTGTTAGTGCTTACCATGAAGACTTTTAGCCCTGGGAGACCCAAAATATTCTTAGGCAAGGTGCGAGAGCAACTGGGACCAACCACAAGAAGTCATAATATGATTTGAGGCAAGATGTGATGGTTGTATTCATCTCTAATGTCAAGAGGCAGATCACTGACTTCATAATTCACCATAAAAAACGCTGCCCTACTTGAGGTGAATATTCTGATTTTCAGCTATCACGTGTGCTGCTCCCCCAGGGGTCAGTCAGCAGACAGAAACTGCTAGGCAACTGCAGCTGATCCTCAGTACACTGACAGGAACTGTTAGACAGCATCCATATGGTGTTTGAATGAGACATCCCTCTATCCGCACTGGAGGAGAGAATGCTCCTAAAGACCCTCCCAGGACTATGCAGTAGAGTTTAAACCTTAAATAATTCAATGCCATGATTCTTTCTTTCAGTTGTGTTCAGTCCCCAACATTTTATTACTGATGACACAATATTTATGACCCCTCTGAAATGCCAATTAAGAATTGTAATAAGAAACGACTATGTGCTACTGCTGGTGATTTGTCTTTCCTTGTAAAAGTAGCCATATTTTAATGACCAAGACAATAAGGAAATGTAACATGGTCTACTACTAAGTGAAATCAAACACAGTTCCAAATGCAGGCCAGCACTGCCAGCAAGTTACAGAGATTCCCTCAGCTTTAAAGAGGTCTGGAAGGAGGAGCTTTGTTTTACCATTTGCTGGTTCTATGCTGTCCATGGGGGCATGATATATGGTTAAACCTCATGTTATGATATAACAACACAAACATAATTTAATAACTTGGGTGTCAAATGGCTAAGATTTATGGTCAAGGAGGCTTAATGTTCACAAAGGATTGCTCCAGAGATGCAGTCCTATTGGATTAAGAGAGAAAAACTAGCTAATGCAATGTTTTAGACAACATATCTCTGTGGGGCTATAGGCTTTGGATCACTTTTTGCACTGTATTAATATTTCCTTGTTGCATTTCCAGAAACTCTTTTTCTGGGTTCACTCCATGCAAATTTAAAGGATATTGCTATTTTGTAACTAAAGTGTATGGATTGTGTGCTGCTGCTTAAACAAGAGTGTGTGGAGTAGGCCAGATGTGGTTCTTCTCATCTTAGTGTCACTGCAAATATTTCTGTGAGCAGCTTGCAGAGTTTCTGACTTACAGGAAGATCTAATCTACACTGAATTGGCAGATGCTTTTTATTTTCAAAAAAAAAAAATAGGAAAAAAAGTAAGCTTGCTAAAGCCTTTCTAAACCAGCAACCTGGAGGCAGAGGCAAGCTGAACGAGGGTAGGTGAGGCATCACTAATTCTGCCAGATAATTGCGAGTCTGATCAAAGGCAAGGACACTCCCAGTTGCAGCAGCTGGAGCAGCCTCAACCTTTGAAAAATAAACTGTAGCTTGTAGGAAAGAGATTCTTCACTGCCTTTCACAGAGTCCCCAGCAATGTGTCATCTCCTTTGGTGTCTGCCCTGGCTCCTTACCTCCCTTTGGAGTGGCCAACACTTGGCCTCTTTTCCTGACAAGCAATAGTTCTCTACCTATGCTGTGGCCACAACTGTCTCTCTGACACAGTATCACGAGCTAGAGCAAGCAGCATTACTGAGAGACACATTAACAGCATCCAAAGAATTTAAAAAAGTCCTAAAGCCCAGGAAAAAAACTGGTCTTCTGAGAAAATAGGAAATGGACTCTGTCACCACCACAAACAGCTGCTCACCTTATGCTATGGTGCTGTTCGCAGAAGGACTCCCCATCTTGTTGGCAGGCTCTGAGGAATGTGACTTTCTCATCCATTTACCCAGCTTTATATTCTAAACCAAATCCCTTCTCTCAAGGCTGGTGGAGGTTTGCTCCCTGAAGGAGCATGCCATGTGCTGCTGGTGCTGCACACATGAGTGTCCAAGCAGCAAAAACCTTTGGACAAAATACTTGAGCAGTGTGAGACATCTGCAGAAGTGCTGGTTGTTTCTGCAACAGTGGGCTGGGAAAGGGCTTTTCTGCCTTCAGCCATACGTGAAGAAGCCACTTCTAGTGTGTGGGGCTCACTAGTAAGGAGATGAGGACTGCCCCCAGCATTGCTCCCTATTACCATACAGCTCTTCCTTTTGCTCAGCCTGCCCCGGTGGAGTCACCCACACATTTGTAGGGTGAGGTCAGCTGCTATTATGCTGAATGGGCCCAAACACTTACGAAATCATGATGATACCATTTTATACGTGACATTCAATATGTCATGTGGCTGAGATTTGGATCAATACTTTTCTTGCCAGGTAAACTTGGGATTGGTTTTGTTTTTCTTGCACAGTTTTTGCTGTGGTTTAGAGGCCAAGTCTTGTCCACAAGTCTTTTTGTAGCAAAATAAGAATGCCAGTACTTTCAACTAGTATTTTTGGCAAGAGACAGACTCCCATGCTGTTTGGAGAAGACCCCAAGGCATCCAGTGCTTTTCCACCTTTAAAAGCCGCAGCTGTTTGGGTTTCCCTCCCTTTGCCTTTCCCTATTCCTTATCCACCTAGTTCCTATGGCCAGAGTTCTATTTCCAGTCAAGACATGAACTACCTTTGTGATCCTGGTCACTTACCATCCCCTGTTTCCCTGTCAACAAAACAGAGATGCTGTTTCCCCACAATGGGTTTATGAAGATGAGTGCCACAAAGGGATAGGAGGCAGCCAGTTCCTGCAGCATGGGGGGAACCACAGATGCTGGATTGTGCCCTACTGTCTTACCTCCATCCTCCCCCCCTCTCATCACGCTGCTGCCTTCTCCCACTCATCAGTGAGCTCTGAGCTCCAAGGGCTTTCAGAGTCTTGAGATTTCCCATCTCCTTACCTGTTGCTTTCCCAAGACCTCCAAAGAACCTCACCACCAGACCTGTAGCTTCGTCTGCAGGCAAGGGAGGCAAAAATTCTCCTGCCTACCTTTGCAACACATTTTGAGAACCTCCCTTGATCAGTGCTATCTCGAAAGGTTCAGTGATTTGAGGGGACAAAGGATCTGCTTAAAAAAAGTAGGTGTTATCTGTAGCCCAAGTTCTGTTGGGAAAGGCTGGACTGGAGCCAGGACTCCATAAAGTTGTTGCCCCACCAGTGTAAAGTCAGGATTTGTCTGGTCAGCAGACTTGAAGAGACAGAGACTGAGGCCATGCCTGCCCCTGCCCAGGGTGGATGTTGCATCTTGGCATGTCACCAGGGATCCCTCAAGCACCAGAAAATGGTGCTTGTCGTGCAACAGTCTGTCAGGATTTCCCTGTTCCACACCTGCACTGAGCATACCTCACCTGCTTTGAAGGAATGAAGCTGTTGGCTTATGGGTGTTGAGATGCTTCAGTACCACCAGGAACAGGATAGTGGGAGAGCAACTGTGGATGCGGGGTAAAAAGTGGCTCAGCCATGACCAGCTGCAGCTAGGCTGGGTTGTTGTGGTGCAGTTGTGATGGTTCCCGTGCAGATTTGTAAGAGAGCTGTGGCAAAGCGACAGGACAAGAGAACATAACCTCAAGATGTGCCAGGGGATAATCAGGGTGGGCACCAGGAGGAATTTCTTAATGGAAATGTTGTATAACATTGGAACGGGCTGCCAAGGGTGGTGATGGAGTTACCGTCCCTGGAGGTGTTCAAGAAACGACTGGCTGTGGCACTTAGTGCCATGATCTAGTTAGCAAGGTGGTGATCTGTCAAAGGCTGGACTCGATGATCTCAGAGGTCTTTTCCAACGTGGATGATTCCGTGATTCTGTGAAAGCAAAACGCAGAGAAAGAGACAAAACAAAGGGGAATCAAACAACGTAAGTCCTTCCCGATCTGGGTCGCTTGTTACCGGTTCTTAACGCACTCGCCACAAACGCAGGACTCTTTAGCCGCGCTGCGCTCCGCTCCTTCCGCTCCGCCGCGCCCCCCCGTGACCAGCCGGGCCGGGCCGGGCCGCGCCGCCACCGGGGGGCGCTGCATCCGCGCGGCCGCCGCCGGGACACGGGCGGCCGCCAGGTGGCAGCAGCAGCCCGCGGGGTCACCGTGCCCGGGGGTCCCTCTGACACGGGGTCCCTCTGACCCGGGGTCCCTGTGCCGCGGGGTCACCGTGCCCGGGGGTCCCTCTGATTTGGGGTCCCTGTGCCACGGGGTCCCTGTGCCGCGGGGTCACCGTGCCCGGGAGTCCCTCTGACCCGGGGTCCCTGTGCCGCGGGGTCCCTGTGCCGCGGGGTCACCGTGCCCGGGGGTCCTTGTGCTGCGGGGTCACACTTTTCCGGGGATCTCTGTGCCGCGGGGGTCCCTGTGCCCCGAGGGTCCCTGTGCCGCGGGAGTCCCTCATCTCCGGGGGCCCCTCTGCCGCGGGAGTCCCTCTGTTCCGGGGTCACCCTGACGTGGGGTCGCTCTGCCCCTGGGGTTCCTCTGCCGCGGGGTCACCTTGCTGCGGGGTTCCTCTGCTCCGGGCTCATCCTGCCGTGGGGGTCCATCTGCCCCGGGGTCCTTCTGCCACGGGGTTCCTCTGGCTCGGGGTCTCTCTACCGCAGGAGTCCCTTGACGCGGGGGTCCCTCTGCTCCGGGGGTTCCTCTGCTCTGGGGTTAACCTGCTGTGGGAGTCCCTCTGCCTAGGGGTCACCCTGCTGCGGGGTCCCTCTGCTCCAGGGTCACACTGACGCGGGGGTTTCTCTGTCCCGGGGTACCTCTGCCACAGGGTCCTTCTGCCGCGGGGGTCCCTCTACCCCGGGGTCCCTATGCTCCAGGGGTCCCTCTCTCCCGAGGTCACCTTGCTGTGGGGGTCCTTCTGCCACATCTCGAGGCTTCCATGGTGTGCTCTGCCCTCCACATAGCAGAGCTGCCAGCCCCAGAGGTATCTGTTATTATTTTTATTAATTATCTTAATCTTTGTGGCTCTGGGTTTCTGAAAGTGGCAGCAATGAGACTTCAGTTTTAATTTGAGCTGAAGTTAAAAAGTGCTGTCATTCTGTCTGTAGAGCATGGATTTGTATGGCAGAAATTAAACGGGATTGCTATCACTTTAATTATGGGGAATGAAAGAAGTAAATATGTTTGCAAACAGGGAAAAATGTAAAATCTATGGAGTTAAAACTAGAACAACCTCAAGTGATCATAGATGTGGCCTGGACATAGAATCGTCATAGAATCATAGAATGGTTTGAGCTGGAAGAAACCTTAAAGATCATCTAGTTAGAACTCTCTTGCTAAGGGCAGGAACACCTTCCCCTAGACCAAGGTACTCAAAGCCCCATCCAATCTGGCCTTGAACACTTTCAGGGATAGGGCATCCACAGCTACTCTGGGCAACCTGTTCCAGTGCCTCACCACCCTCATAGTGAAGAATTTCTTCCCAGTGTCTAATCTAAATCTACGCCCTTTCAGTCCTCATGTTGCAAAGGGTGATGAGCAATTAAAAAGTATAAATGAAAGGTAAGAACAAGAAGTCAGCAAGATGCAGTTGCCAGAAGCAACTGGTAAGAAAGAGTTGATGTCCACTTTGACCAAGGTCAGAGTAGCTGGAGAGGCCCTGCTTTCATGTGAGGGCAGAAGGGCTGAGGGAGAGAGTGTGTCCAGGGCTCAAACTCTGGCTTGCCACTTTTACATCAGAAAGGTCCTGTTTAGAGACACCGTTTCTTAGGCAACCTGTCTACATGTTATTTCTGCAGTAGAAATATCTGATCTTTTAGAAGGATTTCCTACAGTTGGAGGGCAGCTGATCTGCCCACAGAAAGGAGCAAAACCTCTGCTAAAGTACCTTCCCTGACCAGCAGACATAAGACCCGCATTCAGGGAGAAAGGGAGACACTGCCCAGGGTCTGAAACCAGACCCTCAGTTCACTGTTTGGGCACCAGGTGGATGTACAGCCTCACCACAGCAGGATGGAGACCAACCTGCCACACCTAAGGACTCTCTTCTGTGAGGTGAGAGAAGTAGGACCATTTTGTACTCCTGGGCAGCTCTTCCAGAAAATAAAAAAGCAGTGACTCAGGCAGCAACAAGACAGACAACAAGACATCCACTACAGAGGAGGATCTCTGCACCGTGATCTTCATGGGAGAGAACAGACAGGGAAAAGGGCTGCCCACCATTCAGCTCCCGCAGGCTCAGAGGCCACTCAGGTGCCAGCTCGATCAGGATCAGCTGAAATGTTACATCAGCTCCTCTGGAGAGAAGGAACCATTACATCCATGAGGTGTTGGATGTGCTCATCCTAATACACAGAGCATGACAGTGAAATAAATCCTCTGCTCAGTCCTGTCTGGTCACAGGAAACTAATTCAGCTTACTCTACCCGTGGCAGGTAGTGGGCACAAACAGGGATTTGGTAGGTCTGGCATCAGCTGTCTTTCATGGATGAAAATCATACCACTGAAGAAAGGGAAACCTGAGTAAGAGGCAAGCAAGGTTCATGGTACCAAGCTATGGCAGCTGCTAAGGGGTATGAGGCTGACCACAGACTACATGCAGCAGAGAAGAATGAGGCTAGCTCCTCTGGGCATCTGGCAATCTCTGCTGAGCTCCATTCTCCTTCTGAGACACACTCAGACTCATTCAGGAAATGCCTTCATCAGTGGAGATGTCCAGATGCTGTGCACATGCAGCAGAGTACTGCTAAGCAGTGAGGCAGCTGCCACATGGTGGAGTTAAATCAGAAGCCCCAGGTGGGCACTGGAAAGCATAAAGATAGTTTAAGCCAGGCACATACCATAAAACATTGCTATTCTGTGCAGCAACATGAGGTAAAGGGTAATACTGGGAAAGGAAATCTAGCAGCATCATTATTCTGAAGCCATTAGCCTGTAGCATTTGTAAGTAGAGATCATGTGAACACAGAAAGGAGAAATGTCTGGGCTGAGAATGACCCATTCCCTGTGCTTCTTTGATGGGAAATTTTTTGCCAGTTTGCCTTTGGCTGTTAGTGAAATATGCCTTCTGACAACAAGCAGTGTGGTGAATAAGCCATTGTGGACTGCACTCAACATTAGACTGGAATGAGAGAAAATGGCATTGCTCATTTTCTCTAGTGAGCCTTCACAAATCTTTTATGCAATAAAAGAGAATTTACCATCCTGTCTAAAAGTCCTTCTCAAAGATAGTGCTAGGCAGTCAAATCAGGCATCAAACACAACAGAGTACTGAAGGCACTAAAATGTTCAGTACATTTGGACTGGGACAACCAACAGCTGCAACTGCAGCAGCAGATGAGTTAGCCACATCTGCTGAGGGATGAGAACACAAGATGAAGGGTTTTTTAAAAGTGCTAAGCAACTTAGGAGCGAGTGTCATGGGAGGGATCATGTCATCAAACTCCACATAGAGATACTGAGTCTTCATTTTAGTCATTGAAGATGTAGTCAATATTGTCAGCGGACTGTAGGTCATTATTTGCTCTATTTTAACTTTTCTAAACCAACTGAATATGTTTGAAGATTATTTCTTTCCATTGGCTCTGCAAGGATCTGCAAGGGACAGTTCATCTGTTTAGATCTGCACTGTGGTTGTCTAAAGGGTCTTCTCCTGTGTGGTGTGTCCATACTTCTCACACAGGGCAAAACCAGACAGACAAAAGAAGATCCAGTGTCATGGCATGACTGCACAGAGCAGAGCAGATTTGTGACAATGCGGAGTGTACAGAGTGAAGAGGAGAACAGAAAAGGAGCCACTTGACTGCATCATGAGATATAAACCTGATCCTGAATAATCATCCTATTAGCCATACTAATTTTTTACTTAATTTCTAAGCAAAAATGATGCTATGTGAAGGACATACAGGCAAGGACTGAGAATAAGACATTGCAGTACCCTTGGCAAGGTCTGGCTGTCATGACTCTGTACCTAGACAACAGATCACAGCTTTCATCAACAGAGCTCAAAACCAGTTCGGTGTTTATTGGGAATTTGGGCACAAAGTACCCACAAAGCAATGGGAAGCTGGGAGTCAGAAGAGGCAAGAGGTTGTTAATCAGTGCAAAAGAAGCAAGAAAGCAGGTCTGCCTGACAGTGTGGGAACACTGCATTGGAGCCCCTGGAGATCAGATAGCAACTGAGCGTAAAGATAGATGGGTCTGAGAACCTCAGATATTTCCCTGAAGAGAAAGTCAATGTGGTCCAGCTGTGTAATGCCAGACAGTGCATAGAAGTGCTTAGGAAATTCTTGCACAGAGCTACTAAGAGTCACACATTTAGTCTTACATATGTGAGTAACTAGGGCAAGATCCAACAATCAAGTAAGGACACAAAGAATGGCCACAGCCTATGCTGAAGTATCACTGGTGATGTTCACAGGCTTAATGTGAAAAGCAAACCAAGAAAGCAGTAAATAATAGGACTAGATAGACAGCACGATGGGGCTTATGTGCCAAAGCCAAAGTGAGGAATAAAAAATACAGCCCTTTACTACTCTCTGTTGAGGCTTAGAAAGATGACACATAACAAGGGACAACGGAATGCTGCTCAGCAGCCCACCAATCTGCAGCAGAGACATACAGTTACAGCCTTGAGCTGCAAGTTAAGGCAATTGCAGTTCATGTTTTTAAGTGCTGGTTTGATCCTTTATGTATCAGCCAAGAAGCAAAGACTATGTCCACCTTATTTGAGACAGCTGATGTTTCTGGCCAAAGCACAGGGAAGAAGTCTGTGCTGCCCAAAAGGATTTATGTTTCTGCAAACACACTATAGCTCTCTATATCCCTTCTCCGTTACGCATTTATATATCTTGGCTGAAACACAAGTGTTTCTTCTGTAAAGATATGGTGGTTTGGTCAGAATTCACTTCTTTAGTTGGAAAAATGCTGAAAGTGCTGATCCTGTTCTTCAGTTCTCTCCATGTCTCACTGATGACAGTAATATGTCAGCATCAGTTCAAAAGACAGACAAGTCCAGGGAAAGATTCTCATGTATGGAAGACAAGAGGCTTTTGCCCTTTTCTATCCATTTTTTCCTGCCTGTCCTCCTCCCTTGACCATGCCATTCTACCCCTCTGTCACACAGTTTTTAGTATGATGAGCATCAACACCAGTGCATGGCAAGTGATAGGATCACATGCCCAAGAATTGGACCAGCAAGAAAGAAAAGTGTAATTCTCTGTTGGCCAAAATGAGTTCTGCCAGCTCATAGCATGTCCTGAGGCCATGCATAGCCCTAATACAGACTAGCTGGCCAAAGTCCAGAGTAGCAAAACACATAAACCTAAGCACGGGAATCATTCTTCTTCCCTTCAGAGCTCCTATGCTTGAAGTTCAGGATGAACACTCTGTTGGATAAAGAATTAAATTAGCAAAGCATTTGGATTACCAGTCTAGGCAGCAGCAGACGGCTCAGTGCCACAGGGGATCATTCATCTCTCTGTTCTTCTGACATGCTCCCAATTCAGGTTTCAATGTGTAAAGTCCTTTTGTAGAGAGATCCTTCTGTGGGCATGAGATATTCATGACCAGTCTTCACGAGCGAAGATTTGGGAAAGGTCATTAACGCTTCCAGCCTGCGCAGTGGATTTTTTAGGTGAGACACAGCGTGCGCTGAACTGAGCCCACCCTTTAATCCTGAGGTTCATCTGCTGGGGCCGAGCAAGCTTGGACAGTGGCAGTGAGGTCCTCAGGACATAGGTTTGTTTAGAGTGACCTTCTCTTAGATGGATGGCCTTACAGGGCTGACGAGCTCCATCTGCCCAGGGAAGTCCCCTGACCGGGAATCAAACCCGGGCCGTGGTGGCGAGAGTGCCGCATCCTAACCACTAGACCACCAGGGGGCCTGGGTGTGAGATATATTGTGGTCTGTAAAGACCTTTGGGTTCCTCTTAAGATTCTGTGAGACAATCTGTGAATTCCTTTGCCTCCATTTGTGTGCAGTTACTCACGTCCATAGACTCACTATGGTTGAAGGCTTGCTAATACTAGTGTGGGATTTACAGTCCTGAGCCCTTTATGAAGGTTGCAAAATGTTAAACATTCTCAGCAGTTCTGGGGAAAAATCATATTTTATGAGATTACCAGGTGTAATTACAAGAAAACCAGGTGTTCTTCACTGCAAAATGCCTGTACCCTTTTTTTTTTACTGCAGATTGATCTGTACTCAAGGGAAGCAGAAAGACTGTCCCACACCATCATCAGTTTCCAAGATGAACATTCCTAAGGTGAAAATCAGCAGTGTACACAGTGCTAACTTCAGCCTAGGAAGTCTGTTGGATTAAGCAATGGAAGCAGACAAAAAGCTCCTTAGAAATGCTGTGGGTGACAATTGTCTGTGGTCAGTTCATTCATCCCGGGGTGGTGCTGTATGTGGGAAGTGAGTGTGGGCTAACAATGCCACAGCTGCTTTCCCAATCCACATGTTGGTCATGTGTAGGTCCTCTTCAGCCCTATAAAGAAGTGGGCTGAAGCGTGAGTTGCCTTTCACTCCACTGAAAATGGCTACAAAGCATTGCAGCTGAGTGAGTAGGGCTGAGTGAGAAGGCTCACCAAAGTTCAGTGTCAGTGTGTTAAGAAGCACAACTGTTTAAAGTAACTGGTTGGGCAGACGAAAGGTATTTGCAGATTGTTCTCTATCCAAAAGGGCAACATTAAAAGTGTTGCATAATCAAAACCGTGTATGTGCAGTTCATGTTGAGAATGAGTGACTGAGAGGTTTATTTAATGCATGATTCAATGTTTAAGCTATTATTACAATTTTTCTATTTATGCCTTGTCCTTTGTGCTTTTACATATGCATTTTATTGAAGTTCCAAGAATTATTTATGCAATTTCTGTTGGAGGAATTCTTGAAGGCTTCCTATAGTTATGATCAAATACCAGGGAATTTAGTCTTCTGCTCCTGCTTAAGTTGATTATAGCAGAGTGAGTTGAATCTTCATACATGTCTTAAAGAGCAGCATTTGATCCTACATATACATACACACCAACATACATATAACCGTATGTACATAGACCCAGTTTCTGCAGCTGCATGTGAAAACTCTCACTAAATGAAAGCTCTTCAAAGTAGAAAATTACTTTCTTCTGTGTTTGCCAGTGATATCGTATGTTTAGTAATATTTCACTGTAAATTCTTCTTCTGAATAGTGCCAACTTGCAGTGAAAATAGTGTATTAATAATGAAAAAGAGCACTGGTATCACAAAAGGAGCATAAGATCACATCCACACTTTCCTGTGTTGTCTCTGATCTGTAGTACTGGGTCTAAGGCTGTTGACCCTTCTCATATAAGAGTCAAATTCTGTCTTCTGGGATATTTTGTACACATTCTGCTGCAATCTGAGGCTTGATGTGTAGGGATATTTTGATGAGCTTATCAGCTCTGATCACCAGCACAACGGTGCTACTGCACAAAGAGGATCTCTCCCAGACTGACTTCATGGTTATTTTCCCTCCTTCTATACACTGTGAGCTCTAAGAATAAGAATAAATGGACTTCCCAGTTTCCAAAGTCAAAGACAGTGTGAATTGATATTGCCCACCAAAATGCAGTGAGACTAAATCAATAACATCTGCAATAAGGCATAATGAAGACAAAATTATATCTCAGCTTTCCCAAACAGCTGTGAATCTATTTTTAATGACCCTCATTTTTGGCAGTCAGCTAAACAACTTTTAAAATGTCCTCTAAAATGGATTGTTAAGTAGATCAGCAATGCAGAACACTGAAATGCCATTAATTGCAGCTTCTTCTGTGTGGTCTATAGTGCTTGGCACGAAAACACCCTCACTCTATACCTAGACTTGAAAACATATGCGGCACCGTAGGGAAGTTTGAAAAAAAATAAGTGACTTTAAATAGTTGACTTAAAGAATAATGCAGTGTGAATGCAGCCACTGATTTGCATTTTTTTTTTAGGTAGGGTTTTTAGAGAAACTTTATCTGTTTTCGCAGCCATGCCCTATCATTCAGTGGTCCTGCCCTGCATGATGACAGCTTTGTACACTGATAAAAAAGCTCCTGGGCTTGGCCTCTTGGGCTTTCAGCACAGGTTCTCAGTTTGAAAGAGTCAGCTTTCTTCCAGCACCGATGGAGTTCATCACAGCGAGGTACAACATGGCATTTTAAACCTCAGCATGATGTGTATTTTTCTTAAAATGCAGAGTATACAGTGACAGTGGAGGTGGTGAAAGAGAGTCGTGGAGTGAGAGGTGTATTTGGTTATTCTTTGCACTCAGTCACATAGGTCAAGCTCATCTAGGGTGAACAACGTCTCCTGGCAAGGCAGAAAACAGGGAAAAAGTGCTTCCCCTGGGATCTGCTTGTGGTGATGCTAGGCAGTGTGAATCAATGAGGTTACTGTGGACTGCAATTATTGCTCATCTTGCATGGTGATTTGAACAACACTGACCTTCCAGTTTGCTGAGCTTTCCTCTTCCTCATACCTAGCAATGAAACTAAGTTCTTTTGTACCAGTTCTGTCTGGTACAAAAGTTAATCAATATTACTGTGCATACCTCATCCTGGTGCTCTACATGCTGCATGCTTCTTCCCTAACGAATGTACAGTCCAGATGCAGGTCTCCATGCTGCTTTTCGGAAGCCTTTAGATGACTTCTCAGAACAAATATGGTTTCTTCAATTGGCTCCATCCCTTGGGAAAGGCTGCTGGTGAGGGCTGACAATACACCACACTCACAGCAGCAGGGTTGGTACGATGGAGTACGTTTATTTCAAAACAAACATATAAATAATCACCAGAACCATTCAGCAGAACCTCACTTGACTATATGTACTGGTGATCTGGTCCCCTGTGTTAAAATATTTGGTGGACAGTGGAAATTCACACCCAATCTCTAGCTTCTTTCACGTAGGTTTGGGAGTTGTCCTTGTGACATTCATATTTACCCTTCCTCTCTACTCAGTTGTCCCAGTATGTCTCCTTAGAAATTGTGGTTCATCCCTTGCCCTGGTATGCTACTAAGCACTTTTGTGTTGATGTCGGTTCCATATTCAGTTGACCATAGTAGCCTTCTGGTCTTCTTGTTTTCCCTGGATGAATGGTGGTTAGTTTCAGATTGTTAAAGTCAAAAGCCTGGTTAGCAGGGCAACTACTTGTACTTGCAGTGTGCTTCCTTTTCACCAGAGAATGAGACTGATCCTGATTTTCATCTATGTCCTATTTCACACCACTCCAGTGTCAATCTACTCACACTTTGAGAAGTGCATTTCATGGCACAGGGAATGCAGGGCTCCTGAAATGATTCCTCAGTGGAAAAAGCACTGTGTGTCTGTCTTCCACATTTATCTTAAAGATCACAGCAGAATAAAAGTACTCTGCAAAGTGGGAAGGAACATTATTATCTGCAGCCTGTTACTCTGAATCCTTGACGCCTCTGTCTACTCTAGATATCTAAGAGCTCTATTTGTATGTTTGGAAAGCAGTTGCTATGGTCTACACTGATTAAGCTGGTTAAGGAGAGATCACACGGTGCTGTGTTATGAGGATTTTATATTTGCTGATTTTAAATGCAAGTTTTCCCCTCTTTGACTAAGCAAAGCATAAGCATATATACCTATTTTTTCTGAGTGGCAAAACTTCATAGCTTCCCACAGATGGTGTATGTTTAATAGGCATTTTACAACTGATCTGATTATCCAGCAACTGAGCCCCTCTGTCCTCCTCAGGCATTCCTTTGGAACAACTAGATGGGATAATTTTTTTGTTCTGTGGAGTAAACAAATGCTCTTCCATGCCCCCTCAACTCACTTTCATGTCAGCCTGAATCCCAGTTTGGTTTTTCATTTTACTTTTCTATTTACTAGTAGCAGGCTTTTCTTCAAACCTTTCACTGTGTCTCTCCATTTCACAATGAGTAAACATGAATCTGCAATTTGTGATAAGTTCAGTCTTTTTATAGAAAACTAAAAACACACTCTGAAATCCCTACACAAACACGCCACTATCTAACTGAAAGGAGAGCATGTTATGTGTCAGGAGAATGGTAACTTGAGTACCTCGAAGGAGAGGAAAACAAAACTATTTAAAAACATCAGGCTGCATACATGATCTCTCACAGAGGAGTGCTCTAAGTTATAGTCCATGAATTAGAGGAGAATACCATTGGCACTGGGGAATTTTAATGAAGAGAATGAAATTCTCATCATGTCTAAGCCAGAAATTAACATGCATTAACATTTTTCTTCCCATGGCTCTTACTGCCAGCTTCAGCTATTTTGAAATATTTGGGGCCAAAGCGGGAGCAAATCTCTAGAGGGAAGAAAGCTATTAACATCGCCATTAGTTCACAACACAGCTTTGTTTCTTGAAAGGCACAGACACTGCAGGAGGTGCTTCTTGCAGATACGTGATGGTTGTACAACTTTGAAATAATGGCCCCTGGGGCCCTGAGCCTACAAACCATTTCTCATGTGACTGAGAAACCCCTGGGCTGTGTCAGAGCTCCTTGCGAGAGGCAGGGATTGCCAAGAGCACCATCCTCCTCCTTGGTGGGGTCAGTAGGAAGTCTCAGTCACCCAACCAGAATCCCGACCAGACTAAGAAAAAAACATTTTACTAGGTGAGCTACACAGTCCAAGTGGCTTTTTACTCGTGGCTAGGCCTGTGGTCATGGTATCTGGCAAAGAAATCTGGTCCTTTGTTATTTTTTGGCAAAATGACTTCAACAGACACTTCCCTGCTGCACCCATGTTCAGTGCAACTGAAAAGAGACAGGAGTTTTAGTGAAATGCAAGATCATGTGATGATAAAGAAAGGGCGGGTCAAACAGGAACTCTTTCATTTCATTCCTGTTCCAAAATTTCCTACCAATCTTATGAACAAATCTGAGACGATGCAGGGGAACATTAGGCCCAGTATAGTTAGCTATTTAATATCAGGCTGGCAAACTGTCTCCAGTCTTCTACCTTAACACACTAGAGCAGATGATTTCCATAGGGCAAATAATTATAGTGGGCAGAGTTTATGGGTATACCTTTTTCTTATGTTAACCATTGTGAGTTTTCACCCAGATTTGTCCTCGTGAGCAAAACATGCAGATGTCCTGTTCATCAGGTCAAAATCAATAACAATGTACTGCTGGTTGCAAGCTGGTAAACCAAGTCAGACATTTAACATGGACATTGCACATGGAAACTGACGTGTAAATAGTCTATAAAAAAATGTCTAAATAGGTTTTGTGCAGGAATACATATAAAATTGCAGGATCACAATGTTCTGTATGGAAAATGGCTTCCTTAGTGTGTGTTTATGCGATACCCTTACAGAGGAGGCTCATTTAGTTCCTATTTTCTATATAGTGGTATGATGTCATACAATACTTTTCCTTAACCAAAATTAAAAGAAAAAAGGGGGGGGGAGGGGAAAGTCTATTTTCAATTAAGGGTTTATTTTATCTTAAAAGTCAATTCGGACTCCACACCTGTTCTTCAGTCCAGCTTCCAATTTTGGTTATTCCCTGTAATTATTTCCTTCATTTTTTAAAATATTTCATTTTTCTGCATGAGAGAACCACATAATCAGCAAGGGAAACTTACTAACTACACGGGCAAGAGAAAATAATTACAGGCAAAGTGATTTCAAGTTAACATGGTGCAAGTGGAATTACAGATACCCCCTGTTCAGCTGTAGTAGGAATACAATTGTCTGTGGTGGGCTACAAATTTCCACTCTGTTCAACAAAATGTGATTTTTTAATCTAGTATTGTTTTTAATTTAGTGAACTCAAAATTTGCCTTACAGAACTGTAAGCCAGCCTTTGAATTAATTGTGTTTACTAATAATCCCAATCAAAAAAATCAGATACTTGGGTTTACTTTGAGTGCGGAATCTGTACTGGCAAACAAGACACATTTGTCTTTTTACTGTGGTTTAATTTAGGACAACCATTGAGACTACATGTCAAAATAACATGCTAGTAACATATCATCACAACACCTGGTGAGGCTGGAATAGCTGTGTAATCAAACACTTAATGATTTAAAACAAAATTAAAATAAAATAATTGATGCTTAATACCGCCAAGAGGAAGGTTAAATGTAATCTACCTAAAAATTTGTGTGTTGTTAAATAAGAATAATAACTAAAAAGCAATCCAGGATACCTGTGTTCCTTGTTTCTACTGGTAACCCTGTGGTTAAGTCAAGTAATGATTGATTTTGAGAGAATTATAGGTATTATGAACTGTAATCAGCAGAGGATGAGAATAATTATGCAGAGAAAGGGGGAAAAAGCTGAAACATGGCTGAGCTATATTCTGATTGATGGCAAAGTCATTTCCTGGCTGTTAATGACTGATTTTTCAACAGTCAGCACAAGCACTAAACCTGTGGGGGAAAAGAGAAAGAAATGGTCACATTATAGAGAAAACTACTGTCCTCAGCTTACCATTTTCATTAGGAATAGGTGAACAGGCTTGGAAAAAATCCTGCTGATCACTGATCAAGACCAACTCTGTGTGAAAAGACTACAGCTTTGGGTAAGCATGTTTGGAAGTGCTGTGAGTTGTGCTTTTGGTTTGCTCAGTGAGCCTTCATCCACTTCAAGGTCCTGCATCTCTAAACCCCACCAAAGCACTCTGGAGAGGGCTGGTTTGGGGATATTACAGGGCATCAGCAGAACAGAACAGCACATACACCAGAAATCCTGTCTCAGTGAGTCATTTGGATAGCCTATATGATCTGAAAAGTTTTCCGTTGATGAAAGCTCGTTGGTATCTGGCTTTCTAGTGTTCTCAGATGAAGTGAGTACCAGTCCCTCCAGCTGGTCAGATGTTACCCCTTATGTCCTGTCTGTGAGCTCCCCTCCATGATAGCTTACATCTGCTCTCCTCCTGCCCTCAGACCTCTCTTGTTTTGCTCTCAGGAGAAAGGCATGTCCCCTCCAGAAAGGCTAATTACCTGCCCCTTGCCACATTTCTGCGTGCGTGCACATGTGCTGGCGATATGCACACAGGCCACAGCGAGCGAGCACTGTGGGGGGTGGGATGCTGAACAAAAAAATAATCACTCTGATCTTACAGAAGTCTCTGAAAAAATGTCTGCATGTGTGTTTTCAAGTCTTAAAATAATTCTAATTTCTATTTTATGCTACATGAGGTCATGGAGTGGACAAGCCTACAGAACAGTGGGCTCTGGTTGACAGTTGTGTGCTCTTTAAACTGTGACACTTTCAAAAAAGAGACTAATTTATCTTATCAACCACAACCATAAAATAGGGTAAGGGATGGAAATAGATTAGAACCCATAAAACTGAGGGAAGTGAGACAGCCACCATCCAGGCAGGGACAAACACTGCCCTGTGAGGTCCTGCTGACTTTGAAGAAACTTGTGGATTGTTCACTGCTGGCTTTGTGAAATGTCTCCTGTCATGGGAACTCTCCCATCAAGTTTGAGCATCCAGAGAAGCTCCAGAAACATGCTTTTACAAATCCCCCCTTTCTCTCCTAGTGCAAAGATGATGTAGGTGTTAGATTTTGAGAGCTGGCTGTATACCAAAGGGCACTGTTTGCAGCAAACCTGCACCAAATTCTTTAATAGGCAGTCTTCCGTTTGTCCATGAAATTATGTCTGTATAATGCTTAGTACTTTCCAGAAGATTTTGAAGTGCCACAGAAAAACTTGGGTGATAGATTTTCAATTATTTACAGAAATCCAAATTGTCCAGAGTTTTTAGTGCAGATTCTAAACTCTGTAATACCAGCTTGAAATGAGTGCTGTCTCATTGATTTTAGTGGAGTTATACCAACAGACGAAAACAGATGAAATGAAGAATGCAGTCAGCAGCTGTATCTCCTCCCAACAGCGGGTCAAACACATCTCAGCAGCCAAAAGCACCAGAAAAGAGGGGAGATCAGCAGAATAAATGTTAGAAACATAAAATGACTGTAATTTAGACTTGATAGCCTTGGGATTCTTCATTAGGGACAGTAAAAGACACAAATAAACAGAGGGAGAAAGATGAACTGCTTGCAAGCAGTGCATACAGTGGAATAATAAATCCTTCTACTGTCTCTCTCTGAGGTTCAGTGAAGAGATTGTTGCTTGTCTTTTCTGTAGCTCCTCAGGCAGTGCCTCTGAAATCTCTGCTGTGCCACAGGCCCCTACAGAACATTGCCCAAAGACAGGAAAGAAGATCTTCTATTTTTCTCCAAGCCAATTTACTAGTAACTTAAATTTCTGTTTAACAAACTCTCCTTTTTGGAGATGCTGGCAAAGATTTGGATGAATGCAGTGGGATGCAGACTTTCCTTTTTTTCCCTTTCTTTCTTTTTTTTCTTGTGTTCATTTTGTGGATGTGATCTCAGGGTAATATACTTAACTATGTGTGGGTCACAGACAACTTATTGAACCCTGTGCTTTGAATAACTCTTTTTCAGTAGGCAGGAGGAAGCATGCTGGTTAGGATTAATGTGCAGCAGTTTGCCTTCTTGTTATATATTGTTACAGACGTTTTCTTTTCTAATGTGAAGTACATTTGAAGCAGAGACTTGGAGGAAATCACGCCTAACTGGAAGCACATGGACAGCCCAATTGGTTTCAGTTACTGTGTTTAGTAATGAGCATGTGCTTAAATTTCTTGCTGAACCTGAGGAGTCAGGAGGGCTGAAGGGTGTTGTGGCTGATACTGCTGTTGGTTGCAATTTTCTGATGACAGGGGAGACTAGGCAACAAGAGTGCCCATTTCCCAAGTTGTGCCTGGTGGCTGCAGCATAGGATGGGTTCAACTTGCCCCCTCCCTTCATGTAACCTAGGTACAGTCATTTCTAATTGGCATTTCCATGTCACACCTGTGAAATCAGTATGCTGATGCAATCTGCGCATCGTGCACCTGGGTACCCGCAATTAGACTGACATGCCTAAAACCACAGTGGTTTGCTGCCCTTTCTCTCAAACTGATGTCTCTCAAACTTTCTTCCTAGTGCCCCCACTGAGACATGAGCAGAGTCACAAATGAGGAGGTGAAATGAGGATAGAGTGGGAAGAGGAATGAGGTTTCAGTGGTTTTGTGGAGGGACACTGCTGTAAGCCCACTGCCTTTCAGTGAGGGCCTTGGGGCAGCTGACAACTACCATGGTAAATGCTGGCAGGCAGTGATTTCCACCAGGTCCTCTGCTTCCTGCTTCAGCAGGAGTTTTCTTAGTCATAATCTATTCCCTGGTTTTGGCCTGGACTAGCCACCTTTCCCAAGTCGTATTTGACATCTTATTTCCAGGAGATGGTCAGCCAAACATCTCCCTGTCAGCTTCAGTCACTTCCAGATCCCTGGATTAACAGGTGGGCTTCTTGGAACTGAACAGGTCTCACTGGATCTGGAAGCATGGTTAGTTCTGTCCATTCAGAAAGTAATATGTCTACTCAGATATCCAACTGAGGGCACAGGAACTAAAGTTTAGATCTCTTCTTTCTCCCTTCCTGCTTTGAAAACAGTGGCTTCATGTTGGCAGTTTTAGGTAAGCTTTGGATGGAAAATGTTCTACAAACCAACCCCATGGACTATTTTGAGCAAAAGATGCCCCTGGGAGCCAAAGGGTAGCTGATGTTGCCAGCAAAGTTGCCAGTCATTGCCAGCCACCATGATATTTTGTTATCCAGCTGTTTGTTGACCGAAAACTGGATCAAGACCTGTGTGAAAGATATATCTCTTTCCTGGGAAAAGGCAGCTTAGTGCTTGCACATCAAGTACAAGAGCAGCAAGCTTGCTGGGGTTTGTTTTCCTTTTTTTCCTCCCTTTTGAAAGGCAACTGTGAGTCATGGTCCCAACAATTTGAAACATAACAGCACTGATGGCCAGATCAACAAACAGGCCATGTGTAGCGGTGGTGGACCAATAGCCAAGTGCCCTTGCCTGAGCAAATGCAGCTAACAAACGTTTGTCACCCGACCTCTTGGATGCCAAACGTATTCACTGAGTAAATGAGGCAGCTGGGTTGTTCCTTTCCAGGAAATGGCACAGGAGAAAGATGCCTACAGGAGGTGACAGGCAATGAAACTGCCATAGGTAAATGTACCACAGCTCTTGCTGAAGCCCATCTTGCCAGAGATTTAACTTCAGCCCGTGCATTCCACTACAGCTTGGATGTTACTCCAACTTGACCTGCTCTTCTCTTGCTCTCTGAGCAAGTTTCTTGCCAAGATTTTCTCAAGAGTGCTCTCAGACAGCTAACATAAGTTTTTTCTCTTATACAAGGCCTTTCTCACCCCTAAAAAGCCTTTCATGTCACAAATGCAGCTTCCCACTGGCACTACACTTCAAGAAAAGACACAGAAAAATGAAGTCAGGAGATAACACACAATGTAGTGTAATGGGGGCACCAGTGTGGAGATATTTTTGCTTTCTTTTTTTTTTAAAAACTTCAAATAAATTCTGTTCCATAAAAGTGACAAGGAGCCAATTTAAAGTGAAGGGAAGAAAGTTCCAGCATGAGTCACTGCTCTATAAGTTCTGTAAACTGAAAAAAAAGGAAAAAAAAAGCAGCTACTCCAAACCTGTATTCTCTTGGCAGCACATAGGTTGGTAAGCAGTCTACAGCCCAAGCTGGGAGACAAGTTGGGCTTGTCTCTTGTTTAGGGCAAGCACTAGTGCAGTAGACAGGATACTAATGTCAGCTATAGAGCCACTGGAATCACGAGCACACATCCCATCCCATCCCATCCCGTCCCATCCCATCCCATCCCATCCCGTCTCATCCCATCCCATCCTTCTGCTGTACTGGAAATTTGTTGTCTCATCTGCCATGCCAGTCAAGGTTTTAGCCTAGCTTTCTTGTGATCTAGAACATCTCATGGGAGGTAGCCCACCTTTGTCTGACCACAAGAAATAGGCACAAGCCCAGCAACAATTCATGAGTCCAAAGGAAGCCCCCGTAAGTGCCCTGCTCATGGAATTCCACTTCATCTTTAAGCCTTCATCCCTCAGCAATCATAGAAGGTTTAAAAATACTATACTAAAAAGAAGCTTGTATCTGATGTATTAAGGTCTCTGGTGAATTTGCTTTTCCTCATATCCTTTAGTTACAAAGAAGTGCCATGTTTGCAGTTTTACTTTTGGATGGCCAATGGCAGGATTGTTAAAAAAATATTTCTAACAGGTATGTTTGCACAATGAAAGCATCTAATATGGCCAAAAGAAGCAGGGAAACCACTCCTTTGTACGGCTTTGTAGTTCTTTCTTTTTTCGTGTTGAAGTGACAAAACACATAATAACTTACATCTGACTTGGTGAAACTTTACATGTATAAGAGTTGGCTGGGAAATGCACTTTATCTGAACTTTGTGGCCAATGGCCAAGCTAAATAAACCCAATTAATATTAATTTCCCTTAGCCCTTCCATCCCTTCCCTGGTAAATAGAACCACCTCTGGGATTTCTAATGGTAAGTTACCCTTGCAGCATCTGGTTTAACTTGGCTACTATATCGACAAGATGTTTTTCCACTCTCAGTCTACTTTCTCTTTTTTTTTTTAAACTTATAAAACTTCAGAAACCTTACTGCATCCCTGTAGCTTTTCTTTTGCAAGAGTATTTTGGTCTCTTTTAGTTCATGCCTAGGCATAAAAGCAGTATAATCTAACTTGGGAGATGTGACTTAAATCGTAAATATTTGTTATGTTTAAGAGCCTTGGGGTGATATGTGACTTGAATGGATATGAAGCTATTTAGCAAATATATCTATGTTCTAAAGTAGAAAGAATAATTTATTACCTATGCGACACAAAAAAATTAAGCCATGCTGCAGCCACATCTCAGCATTAGCTCTGCCACCTTCTGAGAGTGTTCTTACCAAAGAGAATTCTAACTTTGGGTTTTTTTATGAAAATATGTTTTCTGGGATGGGTTCTATTAAGATGAGATGAAGTGTATATTTATTATATTCTGCGTGAGGTTCATTACCAAAATAGTTGAGCAAACAGTCACAGATGTGAACCCCCTGTGCTATTCTCCCTGTTTTTCTCATAGAAATGTTGTATACTGAGACTCCAGACTCTTTTGTCTGGGAACAGGATCTGGCTTGCCTGATTTGGAAAGCACCTTATGCCTTAGCAAATGTGCTTTCAGGATGGAGTTAGCATTTCAGTAACTCTTCAGGTCTAGCTGAGGTTGGGAGCCATGGGGTTCCAGTGCCTATGACATCTACCTCTGCGGCCACTTGGCCAAGGTTGTTCACTCTGTTACCACAGCTGGGGCCATGGTACAATGTGAAAGAGAATATTCTTGATGTTAATGCAAAATGTTAATGAAACATTCTTGATGTAATGAAAAAAAAAGGAAGATGAAGTGGCAAAGCTAAGGAGAGAGGAGGAACTCGTTCAGAAATCTCTCAGCCTTGTTGCTTTGTGTGCCCTGGGAAGCTAAGACATACAGACATGCTGTGACAGGCATATGCCAGCATAGTGATGTGCTCTGAATAAACTTAATTCCCATCAGGACACAGGAATGGTTGCAAGGTCATGCCAAAGTCTGCCTTGTCTGGGGGTCTGCCCCTGAGTGGCCAAGAGCCACACAGGGCAGACAAAGCATGGGCTTCTGGAGAACGCTGCCCAGACCGCTGTCTGCAGACAAGATGAAACTTCTGGTTTTCCCCTGTAGCTGCTTTTTCTAGACTGCTAGTTCATGGAATTGGCGTATAATAGACCATGGGTCTGATCAGACTTTTCTTCTTAAGGGAAGACACTGGTGACTTTGTTTAGCCTTGTTGTAAGTGGTTGAAATAACAAACCCAGTGAAACCACAAACCCACTTCATGTGCCAGAGCCCTGTGGTAAAATGTCTGCAGAGCTTTAAAAATGCAACACAGAAAATGGAAAGCTTCTGCCACATAAAGAGCACTCACTCAAGCCATTGACTGTTCTGTATCAAGTTAGAGATACATTTCATGCATGAAAGGGAGAACTAGATTGCTATAGAGGATGACTGCATTTTCCATGGAGGGAATTTATACTTTATTTAATAGCTGTGACACAAAACCCTTTTTGCAAATCACTCTGTCCGAATACTAAAGGGCTTTTTTTTTGCAGAAGGACAGAGCATCTGCAGAAGCTGTCAAGAATTGATGTGCCTTTGCCTCAAGTCGGAGTAATGTATTGACTTTCAGCACGATTAGGATGGACTTTTGCCCAGAACAGGCAAATTAGTTCTGAATGAAAATTGCTCTTCAGAAGTGGCTTTTTATTAATGATGTTATTATTATTTTATTTTAATGTAATTAGGGTTATGTTCTTAAATCATAATTGTCATTGTTATACTTCCCTTAAGTCAGCATAGCATTACATTTAGTGGTCTTAGTAATGATGCAAACGGGTTGTGAATCTCACCTGCCACGGATAGAGCCTTCTGTTTCTACATAATTTGGTTGTGCTTGGAACAGAAATTGTCCTGGAGATGCCTCAGAAAGATAGTGTCTTGATCATAACAATTACCTGAGACTGAAAAGCCATCTGGTTAAAATCAGGTCTTCTTATGTGCTTTATGTACCATCTTTGAAGGATATTCCTCCTTCCCTCCTGAAAAATTAGAACTGACCTGTTTAAGCATTTTCCTAGTCATACTATTTAACAAATTGGTTTTTAATAGCTGCATTGGGCAAAGAACTATTTGAGTTGAGCCTGTGGTGACCATTTTCCTGCAGCATTGGGATAGATAATGAATCTCTCTGTTCCAAGGACCTTGGGAGCCAGGGAAGGGTTCACTAGGCAGGCCCAGAGGGTACATTTCTAGGTGTATTTTAATGTCTTGAAGGAGAGCAGCATAGCAGGATGCTGTGGAAAAGTTGACCTTCCTGTCTTGAGAAATAAGGATACCATAAGCGATAAATGAAAAAACCCCTCTGTGTTCCCTCTCCCTCTCTAGTAATGAAGTAACACTGCAAGGAACAGCCTAGCCTTCAATTTAATTTCAGTCACTCATGCATTTTTTACCCATGACATCACCCTGAATGATTAGGAAATTATGACCAGGATGTGAACTCAAGCAGAAGCTTAGGGACTTTTCTCTGTCACAAGGAACAAGAAATGACGTGACTCATGCCATTTTTCAACAGGTCTCCCGTTGGGTATTTGTGTCCCATGCTGCACTTGGTTCAGCCATCTTTCAAGCTGCTCCATGTCAGATCAAGTGGAAAGGAGACCACAGCCAGCACATGAGAGGCAGTCTGGCTGGGGAAGTGAGTAAAAGGAAGACATGTTTGAGTGACGAGATCAGCGAGGTGTCATAGCAGCCCAGGTGAGCAAAGATCAATGATGAATTGACCTGCAATGAAATCAAATTTGGTATTACTCCACCTTTACCTCTCCCTTCAAAAATATGACCATTAGCCTTGTTTCAAAGTAAAAGAAAATCAAAAGCCATTTTAATTTTGCCAGAGGAAAAAGATTAGGAAAAAAATCTGAATTCTCGCACTTTTGTGTTGTGATAACATCCATGCTTCCCATCATAGGTTTGAAGATTGGCTTTCTGAGTGTGGTTCTGTCAGCAGATGATGCCAGCCACTTTGAGAAATGCCTGGTCAGGTTTCTATCATAACTCACTGTCTTGTAAATATGTTTAATTTCTGTTTTAGCAGAGACTGTCTTCTAGCTGAAATACAGATATTTCTGCATTTATCCTTCACAGAAGTCATAAGGCTTCTGGAGATTACAGACAGGCATTACAAATACCTCCCTCCAAGCCTCACTCTCTGCGAAGTTCAGTGTCATCTGGCAGGAGAAGACATCAATCACTACAGAGAAGCACAGGCTAATGTTTCTAAGCCAGTCCGGGCTGCTATCTGCTTCCCAAATAGCTTATCCTATCAGTTGTTTTTATTGAGATTGATTCCTCGTATATTGCTAGTTCGAGGATATACTCCATTTATATTTATCTTGTATTGTAAAGCTAATAATCAACATTGTTACTGTAGTTATTTTATGAGCCAATTTCTTAGTACCCAAGGGCGTTTTTATTACTTCCCTTTTGGCCTTTCCTTCAGAGTACTGAAAGTATACAATGCAGGTGGAAGAAGTGTTGTACACACTTTGTATCAAAATTCATTGGCTGATTAGTATTATTTCTTTTTTTTTATATCTTTCTTTTATAGCTTTTTGTTTCTCTAGTTCCGCCTAGAAAACTATCCATGGAGGTTGGAGGCTAGCCTGAAGGCAACTCTAGTTTAATTTCATGTTCTCCATATCACCTGTATGAAACAGAGAATAGGCAAGATGCCTTGTCCCACTGATATTTGATGATAGGTCAATCACACAGATTATTATGAGGCAGCAAGGTTGGCCACTGCAGCCACTCTCATCCTGCTAGGGATATTTTCTGTGCTGCAGATATTTCCCCGAGAAAAGCTACTCCCAGTGGAATGAAGTAAATATGACAATGGAGAACTGGATGGGGAAGGATTAGAAGATACTCTGTTTCTCACCTTCTGCACTCAATTCAGCATCACTTTATGCCTGCAAAACATTATATCTGAAATTTTGGGTTAATAATTAGCTATCAGAGAACTTAGTGAATTTTCTGTCAGGCTGAATATTGCACAGATATATATGAGCATTTGTACCTTCAGCTTGTTATGGAAGATGACTTATTTACAGAAGGAAATTTTCATCCAGAAAATTAGGAACTGAACATGAGGCAAAATGACATAAAGTTGGTCTCATTTCATTTTTGACAGTGAGTCTATAGGCTGATGACATCCATACTGCTATGATTACTCTGAAGTTGTCTTAAAACACGTGATCTAGTGGAGACTACACATACCTTCATTATTGTCAATTAGTGCAGAACAGTATAAAAGATGAGCCAACAGCCTAGGCCCAGAGGCTTCTCCAGTAAGTGAATTGATTGTGTCAGTCAGAAGGGACTCCAGATTTCAGGGCCGGGAGGGGCCACTAGATCACCAGGTCTGACTTCTTAAATAATACAGGCCATAACTTTTACTCTGTAACTTGTATCTTCATAATATCCTCTTTTCTCACAGATGGATGATTAGGCAAGAAGATAGTAAAACAAAGGGAAGCACATCTGTCTTCAAAGATATAAAACAGCTACAGACTGGGTACCCTGACGCAGGAGCACACCGACACTTGCTGACCCCCTTCTATCAGCCTTGAAGCCCAGTGGAGCGGGACAGGTGGTAAGTCTATCTAGATCTCTTTAATTCTTGAGCAGACACTGCTAGTTTGGGATGAAAATAGCCCACCTGGAGAGTATTGAAACCCTATCAATGCTGAAGTGTCAATATGTCTGTCAGTGTTGGCATTTTGGGGGCAGCATCTTCTGGGTGTGAAATTGGTCCTAATCTGGGAAAAGGACCTGGGAGAAGGTTCCCTCTTTAGCCTGTGATAACTTAGTAGACCTATACACGTACCGTGTATGGATTCTCACTGCTATTTATATATAAAAAAATTAATTTCTTCAGAATAATGCTTGTATAGTTCCTTATATTTTGTAGCATTCAAGACAAACAGTGATTGTCACAGATGTCCTTCACAAGACTGTGTCTCAGTCTCTTGAATGGCTGTGAGTATCTGAGGGACAGCATTGTAAACCAGTGCCCCCAAGAGTGGAGCTGGGAAACCAACCATCAGCTGCATGTTGGGTTTTTAGTGGTTAATCCAAAGCCTTCCACTATTCAGACGAAAGATTAGACAGACAAAGAGTGAGCCTCATAGCTTTCTAGGGACACTTTGAGCCTAAACGGACCAAAGAAGAACTGGAGGATTTGTGGACCCAGCCTTATGTCCAGTAGATGAGCTTGATCAGATTGGATACTCTCTTTTTCATCTCATGACGGAGCACCATACTGGGAAATTTTTACTCTGTTACTCTTTCCAGTAAATGACTGTCTTTGATGAGATTTCCTCTGGAGTCACTCACCCCTTAAAGACACAAAGTCCGACTAAATTAAATTTAAAACATGACCAGATCTGTATTTATCAGTTTATAAATTTTATCTTATTTTTTCCTAGAAAAGGACCTAAAACTAGCTTTAAAGAGAGCTACAGGGCACTTCTTGAAGTGCCAAAAAAAAGTATTTTCCTTCGGGTCTAACTTAGGCTTTGGGAAAATAATTTTTTTCCTAATGTGATTTTAAATTACTAACTTCTTCAGTGGCTTTAAATTACTCTGCAATAAACAGTACATAACCTTACCTAAAAGGAGGCCTTTTATTCTCAGTCTTATTATCTGGATTCTCAATTTTTTTCCAAAGGTGTGAGTAAGAAGAAAGAAATGTTTTAGAGTATCTGAGTCAGAATATCCTGATGGGAGATGCCCATCTTTCAGTGGCTTTATAGAAGACAACTTTTCTCACCTGTAGTTTAGGCACAGGCTATAAATCCTAGGCGATAGAATAACATAGTTTCCAGGGGAATCACACTCTTTCCATTTGTATCCTGCAATAAAATCACTAAGTTTTTCCCTGTGAGTTTTGTTGTGTTTTGCCAACCACACCACCAGCATGTGATATAAGTTGCTGACAAGAGGAGAACATTGCCAACTCAGCTAATTTGCTGAAGCATGAATGCCCAGGGCCATTTGAAATGCCCTGGGCAGAATGGGATGTCCACACAGGGCTGAAAAATACAGCACAGGACCTGAGGGAGAACTGTGGTCTTCTTGAGGATAGGTTGGATACCCCAGGATGTCTTAAATGAAATAAGTTCCCATGTAGAGGTAAAGTGCTGAAGTTTGAATAAAACCTAAAGCCATCCCCTTCCCCTCTCTAGACACGGTCACAGTCCCATGAGGCTACATAACCTCCTGAATATGTAGAAGACCGTAAGAGTAACAGCAGAGTTCATCAGCTCTGCCTCGTGATGGCATTTTTAACATCTGGACGTATAACTGCAAGTGACTAGTGACAAGGAGACAACGGCTAAGCATAATATCAACATTTTGTTAACCGTGTTTGCAAAAGCAACCAGCCCCCTTCACCCCTTGCCCTCACTGCTGGAGCAGGAACTCCCCAGCGGCTGCAGCAGCCTGCATGGAGTGGGGAAATGGCCTCACCATGGGGGGATCTCAGAATCAGACTCCACCTCCGAGCTCCCCGAGGGCAACCCGGGGTCAAGCAGGGCCTCCCGGGCTCCCACTGCTTGTGTGGTTGCCGCTGCTCTCCCCCAGCCACTCGCTGAAGCAGCGGGTGCAGACACGGTTTGGGAAGCGCCGAGGTCTGCAAATTCCTCCTTTCTATCCTGACATTCTCTGTTCATGTTTTCACAGACCAGTGTTGATGATCACAAAGTATCCGTGCTATTTCTGAGCAGAGGGTTTTCTGTTGGTATAAATGAGTGCAGGAAATGTGATGCTTGGATGGGGCGATCCATGCTATGCTCTACCAAAGCCACCAAGCTATTATGGTTAGCAGTTGCCCCAGCATCATGTCATTCCTGCAGGAACATGGAACATTTTTTTCTTTCTTTCTTTCTTTTTTTTTCTTTTTTTTTTCAGTGTCCTCACATTTGTCCTGTGCAGGGGAATTTCACAAACTTTCATTCTAGCCTATCCATGGCCATGGCAAGTTCAGCCATTTCAAAAGACAGTGATTCAGGGTACTGTTTACTTCTCAGTCTGCTGGAGGTCTAACCTTCAAAATCCAGTGCCAGAAGAGACATTCCTGTGTTGGCATCAACTGATCAGGAGAGGATAGAGAGACAGGAGAGGATGCAGTCATTGCAGGGAGGATGCTGTGCAGCTATTTAACCGCTACATGTGATGATGGAGCACACTGGCTTGTGCTCTTTACCCCGCCTTTCTCTCAGATAGACCGCACTCCATGTATGTGTGTACAGGTGCACATTTGCTGGATACATCAGAGGATTGTGACAATAAGATTAACTAGCATATAACAGGAATAATGGGAAAGTATTAAAACTTGGTAATATGGTCCTTGATTTCTTCAGTTAAAGTTTACACTTTCACCTTTTCTAGTCAGCCAAATTGCTGTGGTAATTAATATACTGAAAAAACATTTGGGTTTGATGTAATGCTGCGATTTTAGCCTTAATGCATAGTCTTGATTTATCTAACTACTTGTCTGGGGTCTTGTGAACCTCTGTAGCAGATTGATGTCTCTTCAAAGCCATCTGGAAGAAGATCTACCCACTCTTTTTTTCCTCTGCTCTTTTAATTGGAACTGCCGGCTGGCCCTGTGTATCAGAGCAGTACAAAGGCTGAGAAAACAGAGAGGTCTTACACTAAACTATTCGAAAGGGCAGCAGGAGACGTCATCCATTTTGTGTATAGATATGTTTAGATAGATGTGGTAAACCATGAGAAGTGGATGCCTTGACAGGTTACTTTTCAAAGACTGCTGATTTGCAGTGACCTCTGACTGCTTTCAAAACAGCTGAATTCTGCAGACTCTGGTAATCCGAGATAGAAACTGTTTTGAAGTCGGCTGGGTGTAAAGAGCCTATTGCTGCCCTGGGTCTCTCAATACCACAGGAAAAGTAGAGTAGGGGGAAAAAAAGATGCTGTAGCTGGAAACTCACTTGTCTGATTTTGTATGGGACAACTTGCTTTGTTTGCAGGACAACACCAGGATGAAAACCATGCACCTATATGCTCAGAAGTTGTCGGTCCCCCCCAGGCCAGCCGTTGCCTCTGGCATGTGTATAAAAATACTCTGTTCCTCGCTACATGATGCTTTCCTATTCTGTGGGAGCCTCATATAAACATATTTCAAATGCACAGCATGTTATATACTATGTCGTAGTCGCAGTTCTATAAAATGTAGACTGTGTAGGGAGAGGTAGGAGCACCACTCTTTTCTCTCAAACTATTTTATAGATTAAAATAATCAAGCTAGCATAATTCCTTCCAACCTGTACTGGGAGTCTGCTACCTTTCTGTCAGACATGTAGAAGTTCTTGAAAGACTGCAAGTTTTCTTGTTTTAGTTTGATTTTGTTTTCAATGTTAATATACGATTTGATAAAAGATATTCCCCCTTCTAACAAAGTTCTGGACTACCATGTATTTTTTATTCTAGGCCCATAGGACTGCATGATGCTGAGGACACTCAGAAAGAAGCTGTTCTTACATGTCTGACCAGCCTGCTCAGTGGACATCCCGGTTTACCCCCCAGCAGAGACAGGGTGTGTGCATACAGGCCTCTGTCTGCCTTTGGACACCTCCTGGTAGGATCCCAGTTGCCCTTTCCCCCTGCCCTAAACATCCAGTTTTAAGGGATTCTAAACATCTGCTTCCAGATGTTCATGTGGAGATTATATATAAACCCCTTGAATTTAATGTATTTTTACTCCCTTAAAAACACAACACATTTTTATTTATCTAAACTCGCAGCAGGCGCAGGACTAGGGGGAATAGACTGTCAGTCCTGTGGTACGAGGGTAAAGAAAAGGAGAGTCAGGATGACAGGGTCCATGGAGCACAGCCACCACAGCTGTGGCAGGTTAAGGAGTACCCCCAGACACCTTGAATCCCAACCAAGTGGCTCAAATGCAAGAGTAGTTACTCCCCCTTGCGTGTGTGGAGAAGTACCATTGAAACACCCAAGGAGAGCTTTTAAACTCATGACAACTCTTTTGCAGCAGAGGTTGCTTTGCAGCAACAGGATGAAGGATGGCAAATGTGGCAAAAGGAAGGATGTACAGTGAAGGAAAAGGTACAGATGTGGTGTGTCTGACAAACCTAAGGAATCTGCACTGAACACGTGTAGAGCAAGATTTTTTTCAAAGGCTTAATAAATTGGGCAGATTTGGGCAGATTGGAAAAAATGTCTGTTTGTGAGATGGCAGGTCTCAGCGTCTTGGTCCAGAGAATCATCCTGCTGAAACTTCTCAGCTGAGTGGCTGAAAGGTTTCCTTTTTTAATATGGGCAAAAATTATGTTTTTAATTAGCCTCTCTCTTGTGTAGGTATCTGGTCCATTTTGATGTGATTTCCAAGAAGAAAAATCACTTGGAGATACAGGGCCACAGTAGAAAATTTCTGCAGAATTGAACTGATTTGTTTAGTTCAAAGTTCCATGTTTATTGAAGTTAAAGTAGTAAATTATCTAGGCTAATTTTCTTATGGTATCTCTAACTCATCCATTTTAATAAAAGCCTCACGTGCACTTAGAGCTCGAAGCTTAATTCCTAGAGCTGCTAGAGTAATTTTTGATGTTGAATCATTAAGGAGAGGAGACATCACCATGTTTTCGATGAGCAAGCTTTACTTATCACCTATGATGCCTTTTGTTACCATGGCTGGTATCCTTCTCCATAATAAAAATAATTTGCCTGTTATCTGTTCATGTTCAACAACCTTGTCATAGAACTCAGTTCTCAATTAAATTGACTGGGGGCATCCGCAAACAATTATTGCCAACATTTGTTATTCTTCCTCTTAATTATCGTGGTCTTGGAAGGATCTGTTTGAGGATGTCAGATTTCATTATGGAAAAAACCCAAAAAAATAATTTCTAAGCCTTACTTTTACCGGAAAAAAAAAAAATAAAATTTGATTGTCCTGTTAAGCCCCAGAACCAAGACGAAAAGTGAAAGAAATAGAGAATTATCCAATTATCCAAGGGTTTTTAGACAGTTTTATAACTTTTAAAGCCATCTCGTAAGTTTGATAATCTTAGTATTGCCTTTTGCTTGATTTGTATTGGCACTTCCTCAGTATATTAATTTAGTATGTTAACAGTTTTACAGAAATATGCTAGGTGCCTAAAAGCACCATGCAAGATTAATGATTGCTAACAAAACACCCTGAATGGGTTTTGTATGATTAAAACTCCCCCTTGCAACTGGGAAAATGTTATCTCTGCAATTGTCACTGGTGTCTGACTCAAGTAAACAATCTCTTCCCTGCCCCACCACTGTTCAGATGCAGATCCCAAACTGGTGTAAGTCAATACAATGTCATTAACTTTTTCAGCTATTCTGAGCTGTAATTCTGACATATATAATCCACATTTTTAGATACAGATATGTCTTTTCTTCTGCCTTAAGAGCCATGTTTCCACAATATTTTGATCTTGAATTGAAAATTGAGATTGAATTGAATGTAAATGAAAATTGAATTTAGTGTAAAGTCCTGTAATTGTTTTACTCTATTGTTAGTATAGAAATTATATCAGTATTAGGTTTTAAACTTAAGGCAAAGCTATTTTATACAACAAAACAACTACACCAGAAATTTTTTTGGTTTATATATGTTCACAGCTAATTTAGGGCAAAATACTTTTTTCAATACTGTTTTTTACACCTTAAATTCTGCATATTTATTGAGAATTTAGTTCAAAGATTTGAGTGGATTTACAGCTGAATTGCTAAAGTCCTTTATATACGTATGTATATAAATACATAGGCTATATCCAAGAAAAAAAAGGAACTTTATTCAGAAAAAAAGTCACTTTCATTCTGGTTTTTACACTAAATTTGTTTTTAATTGTTAAAAACAAAAATACATTCATTACTGACCTTCTAAGAGTGATTTCATTAAGCATATGGGGATTGTGAAGAGTGTACATGAAACACTGAGGTTAAGCTGCTTTCTGTAGAAAAAAAAACAACAAAAAACCAAACAACCAAACAAAAACAAACAAACCAAAAAACAAACAAAAAGAACCCCCAAATCTTCCCTTCTAGCTTATAAAATATTTCTTTTTTCTTGCAGTGATTTATCATATTATAAAAGTATCATCAACATATAATTCTCATGTTCTCCAGTGCATAAGAAACATACATCTTTGCTATTATGGACTGAATGAACACATACTTCCAGAACCATGTTGTGCCACATAAAGAAACATATGGAGATAGGCAGGACTTGTTAATTTGTTCTCAAAAGGATACAGATAAAAGCAGATGCTGCGGTGCAATAAATTACTCTTTTTTTGTACATTTTCTTATGTCTGTTTTTTAACCCTCCTAGTTGACACAGAATTTCCTTTGCAGTATTATTTATTGCCAGCAATGTTGCTAGGCTGCCTGAGAGGGCAAAATGGAAAACTTTGTGAAGTGTACTTGGAGAGTGTTCTTTTAAACCAGATGATTTGTGAGTAAGTCTTGGAGAGTAGATATGTTAGCTGTCTTGTAGTGGGCTTTTACAGAGTGAATGAAAGACTCTGGAAAATGTTGCTTAATAGGGAATGTTTACCAAGATGTACTTGAGTTTCTCACCAGTATGTGGGCTATAATCTTCTCAGCATAAAGTAAGATCTTCCGTTTCTCCACTTGAAGGCTCTGTGAATGTTGGAAAGTTATATTTTGGAAAATGACTGTTGATTTGGGTTTGCCTCTTATAGGATTTTAATTACTGGAGAGTGCCATCATCACTCTTCAGAAAACTAGTTTTTTACTATGTGTTTCAAGCAACATGCCAAAATATTGGAGGCATCACTTCTGAAAATTTTAGACCTTGAATGGCCTGGCATGTCCTTTGCCTTTTTAGAATGGCTTTAATGGGAACTTTCCTTAATTTGGGTCTGGTATAGAACAATATATATATATATATTATTATATACATAAAAAAATAAAAAACAGCAACTGCCAAAGATGCTCAGAACTCCTAAGAGCAGATAGTTATACCGTGAGCACACCTACACGTTGAGCGTGTAGGTATGTTACATATATTTCTGTATGGGCATGTTTGAATACAGGGACACGTGGAGGAAGATTAGCTTCCAGATTTGTGAGATCCCGTGGGTGAGTGCAAGGAGACAGCTGGGAAGGGCTGGGGGAGGTATGCCTCCTGAGGATCATGGCATAAGGAGCAAGGCATGGCATAAGGAGCAAGGCATGGCACTGCTACCCAAACCATGCACTCCTTCTCCTCCTCCTGCCACTAACCAGCTGGCAGCTGCAGAGAGGAGGGATGAGGGATGTGACGTGGGAAGCCTGGAGCAGGGGGCAGCAGGAAGACTGGAGGCAGGGACTAAGCCCAGAAGCTTAGTCTCCAGCCTTGAACATGTAACCCGTGCAGAAATGCCACTGGGAGACTGAGCTGCCAGGTGGGCTGGTGGAACATAGGAAATGGCTCCTGCTGGTTCAGTAACTATGCTTCACACCTTATGCCCAGAGATTTGCCTACAACACAGGAATGAATATGTTTCAGAATCAGATCTGTTTGGGAAAGATCCAAAGCAGCTCTGTTGATAAAGGTTTGCTGGCAAACCCGGTGTTCCCTTCATATTCACCCACACATCCCCATGGGGTTCTCCCTGCTGCCACCCCCCGTGTCAGACCGTGGTGTTGTGGTGGGATCTGTTGCAACAGACTTGTGGGACGTGGCTCCATCAGCCACAGTGTGCACAGGTGCTTTTAGTTTCCACTTGTCTACCTAATTCAACACCCTGGACTTTTTGGGGTTGAATTTTTATTGCATTTTCCTTTTGCCTTGAAGAGGTATAGTAAATGCTGCTTTAACACAGTAGTAGATAGGTCTTAGGTTTTTTGGGGGTTTTTTGTTTGTTTGTTTGTTTTAGCTTCATAAGCATTATTCTTTCCTAAAAAAAAGTCACTTTTAAATACATGTACAGGCATCCTTCTACAGATGTGCCCACACATGTTCCTGCACACACTGGAATTTTCAATGCAAATTGGTCAATTGCATTTGAGTGCCTGCAGCCACTGAGTATCTAATGGAAACTGGTAAACCTTTTTTTATGCACCAATGGCCACAGTAGTGAGATCAAATACACCCCACAAAATCTGAATGAAAGTGCTGTATGCATCTGTTTGAATGTAAAGGGCAGGTAAAAGTGAGGGAATGGCAAATGCATCTGTGCATCTCAGAGCAAAACCCAGACGTGGTCTGCCCCAAGAGAAAAAGGTCCTGGCTTTGTCAGAGATACATCTTACGAATCAATCCATTTAAAGAGTATAAGTTTTAAAATAGAGAAATTTGCTAAACTTAACTAAAGCTTGACATATCATGTTGTGGAGGGATCATTTTGTGTTGCTCTGAAATCTGTGCACTTCTCATGGCTACATCTGCTTTTTAAGTGCTAGGAACTGACAAGCTAGCTATTTCTGGCAGAAACTGAGGGATACCTCAGCTGATATTACAGCAAAAAGGCAGGTAGTTTTACGGTACATGTGTACAAATAATGCCCCAGAATGTAGCCCAGATCAGGTCAGTGACAGTTTTGCTACTGTCCTCAGCATCAGATGTTTCAGTTGCCTGAACAGTCCCCCAGCTTGGTCAGCAGCCAGGACACAGATCTGAACATGTTCTCAAAATACAGTCAGTGCAGTCCATGTTATCTTTACAGATGAGAAAGTAGTGGGGAGGCTTTACACTTGACTAGGGAGAGAGGACGTTTTTATCATCTTTATGTTCAAAGGTGTGCATGAAAATAGCACATACAATTAAATAGAGCAAATCCAATACAACATCCAACTTTGGCATTCAGATGAATAGTGTTGAATGACTAGTGGGCAGGTAATATGTTACAAGCTCATCCAATTATGTGAAAATCATAGGGACCCCCGGAGATAATCTAGTCAGTCCAAACTCCTGCTCAAAGCATCCAAATAAACTGAATAACAATATTAACCTGAAAGGTCAACCAGAAATACCAGTAAGATGGAAAATTTATTTGTGGACCTAGACTTACTGCAGACTTGCAAATTTGGCCTGAGAATAGTTTATAGTCTTGACTAGCATTCAGAACTTATTTGTTGAAAGGGAATATTTCCATCTTTTTTGTTTGTCTAGTTTGGTTTGGTTTTGTTCGTTTGGTTGGTTATTCATTAACTAAGTGTAGATTACATGAGTAAGCACTGGAGCCAGTCATCACAGTGGAAGATGGTGACAGCAGAGGTGTCCTACTGACATAATCTGCAAGGCAGAGCTAGGGAACAAACCAGGACAAGACAAGAATGGCTTAGTTTGAGTTGCTTTGACTGGCTTTATTTTCAGTGGGGAAAGAAAGCCACTTCCATAGCGTAAATATCTTCTATCAAAAATTGGCACCTATGAGAGACAAGTTGCTTCTCTGCCCCTCTGGTGGCTGTAGAGGCCATTTAAATAATGAGTTCAGGGGTGATATCTATCCTTCACAAGGCTGAAGTCCAGGCAATGAATTCTGCCCTACTGTGTTCAAAGAAATGTTGAAGAAATTTGTGTCTTTCTCAGTGCTGCTGGAAGGAGAATGAGATAGTGAAGTTT
Organism: Lepidothrix coronata; assembly: GCF_001604755.1. Lineage (NCBI taxonomy): Eukaryota > Metazoa > Chordata > Aves > Passeriformes > Pipridae > Lepidothrix > Lepidothrix coronata. Next base: position 3,001,489 of record NW_016690286.1, on the reverse strand, counting down.
TGAGCAATTCTCCCAGAAATGTGCAAAGCTGCAAAAATTCAGAACCTATTTGGGAATCCTCAGCCATCAATAACACAGGCAATAGTAAAATAACAGCAGGACGTTTTACTTTTAAACGCTTCTCATAAAAATGAGGGGAGCAGATTGTTTATATTAACCTTTCTGGGAAATGCAATCAAATTGTCCTTGAAAAATGTTAAAGAAGAAAAACATAAGCGTGACTTTCAATAGCCCTTAACAATCTGTGAACCGGCCCATTGCTAACTGTCACACACAATGTACATTTTGTTTAGTGATTTCTGTTACACTGCCACTCTCTATGAAAATGTTTAAAAGAATAATTCAAGCTGCATGATCCCAGGTGCATAAACATGTGCTCCTCAAGCCAGCAGAGAAACTGCCGAGCCTAGCAGGATTGTCAGACCCACGGGTCAATTCAGGGACTAAGAAAATCATTTCCTATTTTCCTTTATGGATTTGGAGCATGCTGGGATCAGCCAGTCTAGAAAAATAGAAAGAAGCTGTGTCTTCTGCAGCAAAAACAGAACCGGGAAATGAAAGATGCCTCCAGCCCTGGCCAATTCTGTCAAGGTAGAATGGAGAAAAGGTGTGGTTCCTGCTGCCTGAGGCTCCCGGAGGCTGTTCCTACCACATTACATGCTCTGCAGAGCTGTGTCCTGCCTTGCTGAGAGCAGCAGGAGGGGGACTCGGGCCCCACTGTGACTGAGGTGGTTAATACCTCACACCAAGCTTCCTCAGCTGAGGTCCCCATGCCCTTGGCTCCCCCTTCAGCATATTTTTCAGGCACTTGAATTGCTCTTCAGAGGCCTTCAAAGGTGCCTACCTTTCCACTGACTAAACAAATAGGCTTATGTAAGATTTCAAGCCTTAGAGTACAGCCCTGTTCCTCCATGGGAATGTGTGGTTTTCCACAGACTGAAGCCCCTTTGCTGTGTGCTCTCTTCTCTGGTGGAAGAAATTAGTGACTAAACAGGTCCCAGTTCACCATTTTTTATAACGTTCAGGAGGTCACAGACCAGCTAGCAGCACCTTAAATAGCTCTAAATGCAATTGTCAATATTTGTGATGCCATGTGATGGACAATCCCTAAAATTCGTAATAATTTCTTCTTTTTCCCTCTCTTTGTTCATGGCTTAGCTTCTTGCTCCAGTTCTTGCCTGGCTGAAGCGTGGCAGGCACTTGGAGTGGTCCCCTGGCATGGGATGGAAGGAAAGTGCACCAGTTCATAGTACTATGACTTCAATAAGCTTGGGCAGTCTCCAGCTTGTGACAACACCATCCTGTGACGACCCCTTGGCCAGCCCATGGGGTACATGAGATCATTCTAACAAACACTGCCTTGTGAATGACAATCCTCTTTTCTTTTTGTTCTTGTCCCTCTTTCTTCCCCATCAATCTCTAGCACTTCCCCTTCTGTTCTTTGTGGAGAGGTAGTTACCTTGGATGTGCTGATAGGCTTGCCCAAAGATTCTTAATTCAGCATTTTGCAGAGCTTTTTTATGGTGTTAGGCATTTTCAAAAATTAAGAGTATATAAATAACCTTCTCTATACTGATGGTAGATGACAATTTTATTTTTCCCTTTAATACCCTGCAAAATATGTTTTGAAAGGTAGGGGGAAAAAAGCAAAAATCAAACAAATATTATGTGTTAATTTTTACATTGAGCACAATAGTGAAGATGGCACGGAGAAGAGAAAATAAAGTGAAAAAAGAGCACCTTATAAAATGCTTCAGTTTCAAAAATTGCACAATGGTTTTCAGTTTTCCTTTGGACTTAAGAGTTGTTACTCTATCTCCTTGCAGTTCAGCACCTAACTCTGATTCAAACAGTATGTAATCTCTTTGGAAGCCAGACACCCTCTCAGGAGAAGGAAAGAAATGGTATGGTTTTTCATGAAAGTTTGCGATTTTGAGAAGGCAGCGGTATTGAAGGATTTCCTGCATGCACTGTATGATCTATGCAAAGTCGGACAAAACAGTTTCTTATATGAATTAACAGGATATTTTTGGTTTCCATAGTATCCATACCTTTATGTTCATAGTAGAATCAAACACTGCTTTAGTAGCCTGATGCTCTGAAGCATATTAGCAGAGGTAAAATGAAACACGTTTGTAGAACTTGACCTATTTCAGATTACCTAATAGAAAGCAGAAGATGGAAGGGTTATCTGTTGTTTCTATTGTCCTCATCTGCTTTACACTGGCAAAGCAATAACATTGAAAATGCTGCTTGGAAAACATTAAACATTTCCCTATGGAAATATTTGACTGTTAAGGGAAAAATCCAAACCTGGAAATTTATGGCTTGAATTCTCCTATCTGGAAACACTCAGGGTTGTGATAGGTGAAGTGCAGAGGGGTTACAGCTGTACTACCCTTTAAGATTATGGTTCCCTGCTAGGCTACATCTTCCATGGTGCAATGGGGAGGCTGAGTAAGGGGGGGCAGGCAGATCATTGATCGATCGATCGATAGATAGATAGATAGATAAACACAGCCCACATACAATGAGGGCTACAAAACTACAAATGCTATGACACTCGGAGAGGCATTTCATGGCAGAAACACTTCTTTGTTTGCTTATTGTCCAACATCTGATTTTTTTTCCAGTTTCAATTAATTGGCAAGTAAATCACTTCTGCAAAATATTCTTTTTACTTGTGCATCACACTTTCCTTTGCAAAATTTCCAAAAATGTAATTTTTCAAGAATTTCTTTGCTTCTTTTCATGTATTTTTTAACATGGGTGAAACTATCCTTCTGCTGACTTGACTGGTTCATGTTGTGAAAAAAATGATAGGACCTATAAAGGTCCTCTTCCATCCGTTTGTTTGGATCTGGGTTCCATTAGCTCCAACCTAGAAGTTTTGGATTTTTATCCCCATCTTTGATAAGAAAGGAAAGACAAAGAAGCCATTTTTTAAAATTAATACCTCCCTGATTGACGTTGATTCAGTTCAGAATTCACAGTCTCCTTTAAGCTCTGGGGTGGACCAAAAATGCTCAAGTAACCAAAGAATCAGCAAAATGTTTTCTTAAAAGCAGAGAAAACACAGATGCTTGAGCACGAAGAAAACCATTTCATTTATCTTAGAAATAGAGAACTTTGTGACCCCAAAGGATATTTGAGGATTTGTTTTAAATCTTTAACAACTTGCTCTGCATGATTTAACAGCATGGACACACTGTTTTGTGCACACCCTATTACACCTACCCAAACTGACCCTAACACTGTCAATATACTTCAGCAATCATGCTTTTCACTACCAGTGAATTGAAGACTGTTGGCCCTGACCCCTAGTATCCCTCATATAGCCGTCACACGTAGCAGTCACCTGCGCTCAGATGCTTTTTGTGTATGTGATTGAAACAAATGAATGGCAGGAAGTGCTTTATAGTAATACGAACACAATCTCCACAGGATTAGCAGCAATATTCTTGACTTCCACGGTTAGTCCTTTACAATTTACAATGATTTTGATTTATCTCCTACTGTTATGCTCGCTTTGGGGTTTCTGGCTATGTTTTCAGGAAAAAAATTCAGCAGAAAGGAAGCCGTAACTTTTTCTCTCGCTCATTTAGGTCACAAAATGAAGCTGAGAGAGAAAAATCAGTAGCTTTCAAATGCTATTACCTTGCTAATGATAACTCTCATCGCATGACAGTTCTCAAACTGATAAGACATTCCAAACACCCACAGAAAAGTCAAAGAGGTTTTTTAGTGCCCCAGCTCTGTCTCGGCAGCTTGCACATGTTTTCAAACATAATTTCATGCCTGCTTTCTGACAGCTCATTAAACAAAGGCCTCTTGGTACATATAGTGCCCATCTTCCTGCTGAGATTGTAACATATTTATGGTGTTTGCAGATTGCTGGCTGTTTGCTCTTCTACTTCACAGTGTCCTGCCTGCCAAATGCTTATCAGTCTAGTGAAGGTGACAGTTTTCCCCATTTGTGTAGGTAGCAATGGTCTTGTGTTTGACCCTCAGAGGCAAGAAGCAATATGATTAGAAGAAGCTCCTGCAAGCAATAGATAAAAGCAATCACACAGGAGAGAGACAGTGAGGAAGAGCTCAGGGGAGTTGGCTGATGTTGTGGAAGCTGATAGCTTGTATTCAGGGAAAGCATTGGCAGTTAGTTAGCTAGACAGCTGGTAACATCCAGACCTTGTGGGATTTCAGCTTCAGACAAAGCAAACAAGGATTCAGGAGTGTTGTGAAGCTATCTGGAGCAGTGTACAAGGGCAATCAGAGCTACTCACTTCTAATCATCTGCCTCTTTCCTGCCATTAAACTCTCATCATTATACATTCAAACCAATAAAGTTTAGTGAATTTTGCATCTTCTGTTTTCTTTAAAAGCTGGTGTCAAGTCCCTGCTTTCCTTATGAACAGAACAGATGAAGACATCTTTAAGCCAGCCACTACCATTCATCCATCTGTCCTTGGAGGGTGGCAGGGGAGTAGGAGCAGGTTTCTGCTCGTACCACCACCAGCATCTGAAGTATCTGTTCCACTTCACTGGAGTAACAAAAGGGCTGAGTTTTTTTTTTTAAAGAATTTTATTTTCTTTTTTCTACTTTTTGTCAAGCCTATCGCTTAGTCAGTATTGAAAGAAAATGCAGTGGCAGCTCTGTTCAGCTGCCAAAACCTAATCAACACAAAGAACCTTTCGAGTAGCTGTCAGACGAGATTATGATATTGATCCTATCTATGTGCATGTTCCAGGAAAAGGAGCATCTCTTTAACTAAAAGTCAGAGGGTGACAGATAATGAAAGACAAATATTTTACAGCTCAAAGGATCGTTCTGTCCTCACATTAGGAGATCTGTCTAATTATAGCTGAGAGAAGAACTGGCACCTGTGCATGTTTGCTGCTGTCTCAGCTTGTACTCTGAGCTTCTCATCTCTCACAAATAAGCAGGTACAGAGTGAGTCCCAGCATGATCATAAGGGTTTGAGAAACATCTATGCCACGAGGGAGCAATATGCGTGATTTAATAGATCACTCTCCCCTCTTTGAGACAGTAGTGAATCAAAAATTTTAGGACTTTTCCAAGGAGAGCAACTTTGGGATCAGAGACAAACTCAAGGCTCTGTGTATTTCTGGTCATTAGTGACAATATGACATTATTTATGACATCAGTGAAGTTGAATTCTGGGTCTTACTCCCAGATGGTGAGACAGGTAGCCCTTTGGGTTTGAGTACAGATAAAATAAAATGGGCTTAGATTTGTCAGACTAAATGCAACCTACAGCAGACAATTAAAGTAGGACAGAAGAATCATGGACTACAGGTCTAAATGTTGTCCCAGTTCTCTCCAAGCCTAAAGGTAGACAAGATGAATCCCACTGCAAGTACTCCAAGTTCCATATTCCAACATAAGAATGAAATTAGCAAGAAGAGCCTTTACTTCTGAGGGGAAATAGGCCTCAGATGAGTCATACATATACTAGGAAACTCCCAGAGAATCAAATACCATGCCTGCTTATTTATCTGTCACCCATCATGGTTGGAAGAGAGTAATACCAGTAGTCCAAGAGGTGCCTTTGATGGATGCAACATGGATTTTTAAGGACCAAACACGAAATGAGCTAGTATTGATTTAGACTGCTTTTAACTTTAGTTTAATTTTTGGGGGCCTTTTTTATGCAATATAATTGCCATTTTATGTACGGTGTAAACAGCCTGTGAATGGATCTCTGTGCAGTACTGCCATAGTCACCGTGAGCAACTACAGCCCTCTGAATATACCCTAGACACTCCAGATGTCTTGTCACCCAACCCAGCTGCATACCCCTGTCTGTTTGGACTCCAACTCCTGTCACAAAGCAGTAGCCTTTTTTGTCTAGCTATTACCATGTGAGTGATAAGATATACTAATAACAAATAAATTAAGCCCTAACTTACAACCCCCCTCAGACCAGCATGCAACTCAGGTCAGAATCTGCATTCAATCTTTTAATCCTGGGTTTTCCAGATACTGCTTTTGGTCTCATGGGTCCCCAGGAAAGTCATTTAGCCTCTCAATGACTCATGTTCCCCATCTCTGGTGAAGCAATTATGGTTTCCACCTACTGTGCAAGAGACGGGAAGGATTTGTTTCTCAAGTATCACAGAGAGCCAGGGAGAATGTCCTGAAGAAGTGCTGTGAAAGCAGCACTCTACAACTCTATGTAAAAATCAGTAAAATCCTTTGGATTGCAAGGGGTGTCAAAATTATATACTTGGTATTTAAGATGCACCTTCTTACAGAATTTTCTGCACCTAAAGTCTGCACATCATAAAACCCATTTTGGTTTTTATCAGGAACAAATAGGGAAGATGTATTTTAAATAACTGTCCCTGGATCCTTCCTAGACTATGTTAGTTGTCACAGAACTGTTGGTAAAGAAAATGTGTTATTTTAGTGTGTGTTTTTCCCTGTGTAATGAGCTACCACATCAGTCAATTTTGTTCTCTGTAATACATCAAAGCAATGAGAGTGCATTAAGAACCAAATGAGGGTCTTGGCCTCTCATCTTAGTTTTATCTCCCCCAATAATAATGAAGCCGGGTAACTTCCTAGAAAATAACAAATTGATATAAAGAGCACTGGTTTGCCAGCTACTGTCATTGCTGATGGATAGTCCTACAGCCTGAATGGGTTGTCCACATAGCTATTTGTCAGCACTGTCTGTGAGGAGCTCTGTGATAACATACTGTGCTAAATTCACTCTCATGTCTACAAAGGAATAAAAAATGGCTCATTTGAGTCAATAGATGTCACACAGAGTAAACAACAACAAAACCAGGGCACAATTATATTGTAACCTCACCAAAAAGATACCCCCAATGCTGAATGGGTTGCTACTAATTTAGGTGCCTGGGAACCTGGGTATATACTAGTATGTTTAATCCACTGTTGGTTTGTTATCTTTCTCTCATAAGATTTAAGTATGCTTACTGCTTGCATGTACATACAGGAAAAGTGGCTTTGCATTAAATGCCTATGTTTCTATTATTGCATGCAAACACTGTTTTGCAACTGACAATGATCATTCTTTTAACCTTATTGATATCAAAGGGTAAATTTATCGATGTGCAGACTTCTCTTAAAAAATAAAAAAGTGTAGAATTTTGCTTAATGTCTGTGGTTCAGAGCTGTTCACTGGAGCCTGTTTGTTGGGCAACTGATCAAAATGGACCACATGTGACACTGGAGCTTGACAAACAAAACAGATGGCTCTGCTTGTATATGGCTGAGTGCTTCTCACACCACATCTCTTGGTATACCTTGAACTGCCTTTAAAAAAAATCACTTTATGCTATAAAATAAATGCATTGAAACACTGAATTGTATAATGTTAGATGAAGGACAAGAGCGACCATCATACGCTATTGGTACTGCAGACAGTTGTCAACATCTTGAAGCACAGTGACATGTTGCTGTTTCTAATGAGAAACAGACAACCCCAGCTGCCACAGAGGAGGACATCAGTTCCCTCTTCACCTCACTCTTTCCTCTCAGTCAGCTGGCGAGTTTTTCTTCAGAAAAACAAGGAGTGGCTGTTTCAGCTGACGGTGAAACATCTAGCAGGTTCACTTGGGAATATTTGCAGGGTAACCCTGCTTCATGTTTTCACCAACACACTGGCATTGCAAGTCAAATGGGATGTTTTGTGCATTTTCAGGAAGGAAAGGGTGTCCTGCTTATTTTGCAGGGTGTTTCAATACATCAGATTTCCAAAGCAGGATGAAGAACTCTCCTTCATCAGCCTAGTTATAGCATAAGGCTGCCAAAGGCTTTTAGGTTGCTGCTCCTGACATTCAGAGCCCAGTTTTTAGTGCTAATGCCATAGCATCTTCTTTTCCCTGAGCATCTAGGATAGGTCATCTTCTGAGGATGGTAAAAGGAAAGATTTTTTAGGAGATTCCCTATGTATATTTAGTGGCCAAAGACTGATACAACTTTCACCCAGGCTATGTGAGTGAGCACTCATAGAAAATTCCCTATTTGATTGCCTTGGGTGCTCAGAAGAAGGAGTGACCCAGGACTAAGTACAGAGAAATGGATGATCAGGCTAGAACTGAGACAATATCTTAGTTTCCCCCATAACTATTTCTCTTTAGAAGTTCAATTGTGACTGACACTATGGTCTGAAGCAGTTGTCATGTTGATTTTAATGAAGAATAAAATGATCCAGACTTTTTTTTTTTTAAACAAAGGCTTAAATGACAGTAAATTGCTGCTTTAATAATAAATTGCTCAGCATTACCTTGATAGTACATTTGCTCCCAGAATTAGTCTGATTCAGTTGTCAAGTATAAGGCACGCCACACATGGTTCATAAAGACCAAAAAGCCCTATGTCACACTGTGTATCATGCTATCTTAATTGGGGGAGCTGAAGTGAAAGGTTGAAACTTGATCAGTTGTTGGATTAGGAGACTATGTGAGGAGAAACAAAGAAATGACCCAGAGTAAAATGGAAAGTACTAGAAAGGTTATAGCTTGACCACACACATTCTTTAATAATGCATTTCCAACATAAACAGAGCCACAGGCACTTGGCATAGAAGACAGCTTCTCTTTTTTGCAGGTCATCAATATACCATGTTTACATTGTCAGGCTGGTCTCAACAGTGTTAAATTATAAATTAGACTCAGTGCAAGTAGAGATGTAAACACTCATCTGTATACTACAGCAGCCATAATATGGGCTAAGCAATTCATCCCTTTCAGGTAAAGATTTTAATAGGAAGCTTGGGAAAACCTGGACTCTGAAAAATTTCAAGGCAAGTGTTTAAAGGTGTTTTCGTTCTAGATGGAGCATCACTTGGGAACAATTTCAGTTAAATGCCATTTCATAAAGGTGTCCTTGGAGCAGCTTGCATTACGCATAGGGTAAAACTAAAACTGTCTCTTAAGGACGATCATCTGCGGCACACAATATTGACACATCAAAATGCCAGTGACAGTGGTGGTGACAGGAGCAGGTTATTCCAGCTTTTTAGATTAACAAATGATGACAGTTCTCAAAATACCCAGCTGGAAAACAAAGCTATTACTTTGGGAATGCAAAGGCACTGAAAACATCTGGAGGAAACACAAATATTTTCTATTGGTATTGTGACCTGGAGATGACAGCAGAAATCCCTTGGTTTCCCTGTCCAGCAAGCTGATTGAAAATTTAGTAAAAATATTTCCTGAAAACTTACTGTAATGTTGAAGTTTTGTTGATACTTTAGAAACATAAAATTATAAATGTTATGTTTATAGACTAGTAATAGTATTATCATATATTTTGTAATATTTTAGTATTATTAAAAATTGCTAGGTGCCCACTCGCCACCTCCAGACAGAGCTGGCTTGAAACAGTAGCACGCAATCGTGTGGTGAATGCTGCAGAGTTGACCTTCTGCCACCCCCTTTTCTTTTTAATGACCTGATCCTATGACACACCAAGAAAAGGAATTTGGGCAGATTTTCTTAGTAAGGCTATTCTCTTCCTGTAGCCTGGCTGGGAGTGGGCTCAAGGGAAGGCTCAGCGTGCTGGGATGACCATGTAGCCTGTGCAAGTGACCATCTGTAAAGTGCCATTTTCCCTTAACATGCGCACGATGCCTTCAAGGCACCCCAGCTTGTATGGGTATGTTAAGCCTTTCATGGAAGCAACCTGAAGTGGTCCTCGGAGACCTCTATTTCTTTTGGATAAAAGAAGTTGTGCTTGTATAAATCTGCTTATTTCTGCCTCTTCAGCTCCTTGACAAAAGAATTTTGTTTTACTTTCTCCATATGAGGCAAGAGCTGTCTCGTACTTGCTGGCACTAAAGATGGGAACTGTGCAAGCCCCAGGGCAGATGCAAATAGATGTGAACAATTTCTTACATATGCTCCAGGCTTCCTTCACAGATCACTCAGTCATACAGAGCTTCTAGATGTTGAGCCATCAGTGTTTGAAGGGCAAGATAGGTCTTCTTTTTAAGACTGTGGCTCTACATCTGCCAAGATAGGAAAGCAAATCCTAAACTTACAAGAGTTCTCTTAGGAGATTTTCATTTTAGCAAAGGGAGAGGACATTTTGGAAGAGGATGGGCAATTGTGGCAATGTTTGGGGTTCATTGTTCCTATTTTCAAAAGAGAACAATGTGCTGAATATGTCTGAGCTCCCAGATCAAAATGGAAAATGCTTTCACCCAGTATTTCTAAACTATTTCTGGACTACTTCAGTTGGAAGGGACTGACAATGAACATCAGTCAACTGCTTGACCAATTCAGGGCTGACCAAGTTAAAGTATGTTGTCAAGGGCATTGTTCAAGTGCCTCTCAAACACTGACAGTCTTGGGGCATTGTTCACTTCTGTAGGAAGCCTGTTGCAGTGTTTGACCACCCTTTCAGTAAAGAAATGCTTCCTTATGTCCAGTCTAAACTTCCCCCGGGGCAGCTTTGAACTTTTGACATGCGTCCTATCACTGGATCCCAGGGAGAAGGGATCAGTGCCTCTCTCCCCACTTCCCCTCCTCAGGAAGCTGCAAAGGGTGATGAGATGGCCCCTCACAGGACATGTCATTTTCACCAGTCTCGTTGCACTCCTCTGGACACATTCAAGGACCTTCACATCCTTCTTAAATTGTGGGGCCCAGAACCACACACAACATTCAAGGTGAGGCTGCACCAGTGCTGAATACAGAGGGACATTCACCCCTCTTCGTTTCTATTGCCAGTGTGCTGTCATGGAACCTCAGCTTAGCCTAGGTAAGGGACACTGGTGCATCTACAGAAGAAAAACATGGAGCCTCTAGCTTCACAGTCAGACTAAAAGCCAGAAGAATCTATTCCAAGCCAAGAAATATGGCTTGGAGATATTTTCTGGAGGCAAGGCTCTCTGACAGAAGGATGTTGAAATGACTATTGATCGTTAATACTTACTTGCATCCGAATAGAACAGAGGGTCCAGTGAGAACTGGGCTCCATTCTGTAATCTGATAGACACACACATGTTAAAGCATAGTGCTTGTGGCAAGCTGATTATAGATATTTAATGGGACATTTTAATTAATACATGCACTTTATATCACAGTAGCCCAATCAAAGGAGGCATAGCTGATACAGGGGAGGAATAGTGCATGTCTGAGCAGTACCTTGAATTCTTGGGGTTTTATTAATCTGTTTCACTTAGTGAATCACAAAATGTGAAGTCCCTGAAAGAACTTTTTGGAAATTCTATTTTGGGGAAATCATGGATTATATCAGATTCTAGCTTGCTTTATACATATTCATAAGATTCTTTTTTTTTCCCCCAGATAAACCAATGATACTGCAATTGTAACATTTTTTAGGATACTTGAGATACAGTCCTTCTTCATCATTTCCCCCCATCCAAAGCAACAAACTAGCCAGTGAAAACTGAAAGAAAGAAACCAAACTCCACTATCCTTCCTGTGGTCACTATCATCTGTCTGACAGGGGCTTGGATCAGTTGTGTTTGCTTCTCTATTATTTTACCCATGTCTGACTGTAAAGCTAATTGAAAGGGTTGCTGGTGTGCCCAGGAGACAAGGAATATAAAGCTGTTGGTAAGCATAATTTTGGACCCTGAGTTCACATCTATATTTTGGTGGGGGGAGTTGTGCTCAAATTTGCAATTGAGGCAATTGTGGTCATTCTGCCTGTAAAGGCAGAGCTCAAAGGTGAAACCATTTTCCCCAGTGATGGTCTTTTCCTGCCTAGGAAGCCAATTTATCCACTTGTGTCTAGAGAAAGGGTAATTGCCAGCCCACAGGCAGTATGGATAATCAAGGAGCTGGGCCCCAGTCTGAATTCTCGTGCCAAGTTAACATACTGGTAGAGAGACAGCCTTTACTCAGGGATCAGTAGAAATTTCACTTTAAGTGGCTAAAGTAGTTGCAACAGTATTGATTTGCAGGGAATTATATATCCTTAGTCCTTGTGAAAATCTGGCTTAAATAATCCAAATAACGTTTCAGTGATTAATTTTCAAGCATGTGGTTTTGCCACCCACACCTATAAGAAGCGGATTTTTCGGCACACAATGCTTGAGGGAAGCTGGCCTACAATCCCCATGGAAACTGGGCTCACAATAACAAGATGAGTGAGATCTTCCAGCTACTTAAATTGCTATTGATCCAGCCGGGAATCTGATCAAATATGTTTGTCTTTATTACCAACATAATGAGCGGGTTGTATGGGGAGCTGATTTCATTTGCTGCTAGTCACACTGGGGCAAATCTTAGAGCCACCAATGCAAGTGAATGATACTTGTTTAGAGCCTGTGGCCCTTCTGGAGTTTCTGGCCCTACTGACCAACTTGTAGTCGTGCTTTATAGGAGTCTAAATGAATGCCCAGTGAATATAGGGATTAATCCTTGTCCCCAATTCAGTAAGCACTAGTATCACGCTATAGGGGCCTCTGGTGGTCTAGTGGTTAAGGTGCAGGACTCTCACCGCTGCGACCCGGGTTCGATTCCCAGCCCCCTGGGCAGATGGAGCTCGTCAGCCTTGTAAGGCAATCCATCTAAGAGAAGGTCACTCTAAACAAACCTACGTCCTGGGGACCTCACTGACACTGTCCAAGTTTGCTTGGCCCCGGCAGATGAACCTCAGGATTAAAGGGTGGGCTCAGTTCAGCGCAAGCTGTGTCTCACCTAAAAAATCCACTGCGCAGGCTCGAAGGGTTAATGACCTTTCCCAAATCTTCGCTCGCGAAGACTGGCCATTATTATAGTATCACGCTACACTGAGAGGCAGCAAAACTTCTTATCCTGTGGTGAGAAGTATTCCACTTCTTCCATGCAAAATAAGACCAATAAAATTACAGATGAATTGTGTGTTGTTATTTTCTAAACATAATATGTCACACATCACAGTGAGTTCAGAGTTAGGAAACTACAGGTGCAAGAACTTTGGAGAAACCTGATGAAGGAGACCCATTCCTAGGTGCAAAAATGGAAACTACCAAGCTTATAAGCCTGGCAAGCGCTTACTGAAAAGCAGTGGGCAGAAGTGGCTGGGATCTGGAGGTCTGAGGCACTTCCCCTTATTATCATTATTCAGTGGTGTCCATGAAATGAGATAGCATGGGGCCTGGATTCCAGAGGTCAACAGCAGTCACTGTGTCAAAGCTCTATCATGGGAGGATGCACTGGTAAAATCTCTTTTCTACTCTGCAAACTGTAGAAGATCCCTCTGGTGGGATTTACACAAACACTAAGACAGGTATCCGCTGGAAGTAGATATCACAGTATCACAGAATCAGTAAGGTTGGAAAAGACTTCTGAGATCACTGAGTCCAACCTACATGGTTTGAACTCAGTAGGAATAACACAACCATCCTGCTCTAGAAATCTAGTAAAATCCCATAAAGTGAACACCAGGCTCAGGGACTGTGTTAGAATGTCCTGTAGTGCCCAAGCCTGTCTCACCTCCAATTCTGGTAGCCTTGGCAAGCAGGGCCTTGTCTTTCAGCCTGGTACAGTGACTTCCACTTTACAGCACCCCTTGAACTAGCTTTCAGGTAAGCCCATATTGTCCAAGCATTTTTTTACCTTCAATTTCTTATTTTCCAGGTTCCTGCCAATGGCTGTATGATGGAGAGAGAGCCTCGATATTCCTTTGCCTAGATCCACCTAGAGAGTTTCACCCTCTTTGCAGCTCTGACTTCCAGAGGCTTCACAGAAAGCACATTAGTCCCATTCCCTTTGCAGCTGAAGAGGTCTCAGTTCACTCTCCCACCCAGCCAAGCTAGCTGCTCTCCAAGTCACTCCTGCCGCCAACTCAAGAGACCAGAGTATCTCCAGCTCCTTCAACTACATATTAGTTATAGCCTCCACTGTAGAAATACAATGAGTTTGGCATGAAATGACAAAACAGAGCTGTTTATCACTCTATAAACCCTGGAGGGCCAAATGGTTTTGACACTCAGGCAGCGGAGCAGTTACAAATCGAGCCTTTGAGCTGCAGCAGTCCCAGGGCTGCTGCTCTCTCTCAGCAATACATCCTCTGTCGGCTCTCTGCTTGCCAGCTCATGGCAAGGCTCTTTCTACTGTCCATTTTAGTGCAGTACGTGGGTTTCAGCTTCGTGCTTGGCCTCTCCCCTGTGTCCCTCCATAAACCCTGGTAAAAACAAGAGAAGAAAACAGCAGCAGGCCATCATACATCTGGCTATCAGAGTCCATAGTGGCACGCCATGAGAGAGCTGCTGTGCCATGGAGAGTGTTCTTGGGCACGCACATTTCTAATATGTGGCTAGGCTCTTGAAATCCTCATGTTTTTTCCTTAATATGACTTTTGTTTGTAAATCCAGCACAGAAAGCTTTGATTCCCTCAGTGAAGCGGAGCTATGGCTTTCCTCCAAAAACCTTAGTCACTGGGTAAGATTTAGTCTTTTGGCTATTATGGCCAAAATTAACTAATTCTGCTATTGAAATATAATATGCACGACAAATAATTTAGCTGCAAAGACTTTTTTTTCCCCTTAGTGCAAAACCGGTGTCTAGTTTACCCCAAATCATGTTTCATAGTAAAGTAAAGCTGAATACCTGCTCTTTATCATGAGAAGGGGAGGAAAACCTTTATAAGAAAGTCCTACACAGTCATTAAATCAGGAAAGCGGTTCCTCTAGCAAATCTCCTTGTTCCTTCAGTTGTATTTCCTGTCACACTTATGCTATTTGTTTATGCATTAGGCGTTCCTGTTAAGCAAATGGTGAGTGAGTTAATGGAGAGTTCTCAAATACTTCTTTTGTGTGGCTGAGGTCCCCCTGGGATTGATTTAATTGTTCCTACAATGAAAGCCTTACCGTCTTAAGGTTCTTTAGCTCAGATAAACATCTTTAATCACTTTCATGTTGTAATAAAAGGAGCTTGGGAATGTGAAACATTAGTACACTTTGGTTCCTGAAAAGAGAACTTGGGGACACATTGCAGATACATATATAAATCATCTTGCTAACATTAGAGGAAGGGTTTCCTATAAGGCTTTCAGGATGCTTTAATGTAAGTAGCTCCTATTATTGCAGCTAAAATATTTTGCACATGTGAGCTGCTCTTTGGATGCCGGGAATGCAGCTGTACAACTTCAGCTTCACTCTGAAGTTGAAACTGGTCATTACTGAACGTGTTGTTGCGTATCAGTCTGAAGACAAAATCTGAAGTTTAACTCAACTGGAGGCTTGCCAAGTGGTAGAGTTAAGCCAGGGTCTGTTCTCCTTTCCATGTGCTGATGGGACTCCCACTGGCATTAATGAAGAAAATAATAACTACCATAACAAACTCATAACAAGGTAGTGTGGTATCAGGCTTAATTATGCATGTTTATGCCAAAGAATGCCTATGCCAGCAGCTGCTCCTGGTAATAAGTTACCTGGAATGAACTGTCACAAAAAGCACCAAGGTCTCTTGGTTTTTTTGTGTGGTTTGGTTTTTTTTATTTTATGGTAAGTATTTAATCCACTACTGGAGCTAATTAGTAGGAATGGCAGAAGAGAGCTGTACTGTTCCATGCCTCGTTCCTTCTACCTGCACAGGAATGATACTATTTATACTGGAAACCAGCATTCCAGTTTGCCCAGGGGCTCTACAGCACAGCTGAGAAGAGGCTCTGCTGCCTGTACCTGCCTGAGTAGTGATCCCTGGAATATGGCAGCTCTTCCCCGCTCAGAGGTAAAGGGAAGCTTGCTCGAAACATTTCTCAGTGTGTAACTTTGTAAAAAGTAATAAAAGAGCACATTTAATTATACATCTTTGCCGGGGAAGGAAATAAAAGTTCTGCAGGACTGTGCCCAGGACCCCTGATGGCAAAGTAGTATTTCCAAAGCATGCTGAAGGTGGAGAGTGGGATCCTGATCCTTTGCTATTCATTACTCCCATACAAGTTTACTGCCTTCAACAAAGGACGGGGCAAAAATGCCTTTTCTCCCATTAAAAGAAGCCAAACCCTAACTCTTCAGCACAAGAATAGTGCAGCATGGGTAGAGTTGGGTCCTGTCCCTTTTTATTTCAATGCCTCATCATCTTCTATAAGTTGAAGAGCAACATTAATTCATTTTAGATGTTATTCTCATCCTGCAATAAAATAGGGCTGGTTTATTTCAACATACTGGAAAAAGAACTCACAGACCTTCTCACACCTTCAGAAGGTTTTGTGGTTTTGTCGTATCTGATTATTGCTGCACATCCAGCATTCTCAGGAATTTAATTCCCCTTTTCATTAAACTTATTTTTACTACATTCCTCATGTAATGAATGTGTCTGCAAGCAAATAAACACAAAGGCAGAACATAGCAGCAAGAAGGTCTTATGAAGTTCACATTCAAGAAGTTTAATTCCGAGACTCCTAATAGTATTTTCTTTTTAATACCTGCTATATTTTCAAGCCACAAAAAAGAAATGCTATAAGAAACTTATCACACAGACCATAACCATTTGCTACCTCAAACTCATTTTTAAGTTTTCCCTTTCCTTGGGAATTTCTGCGGAAATCATTTCAGTGATTGAGTCCTTCTTGCTTCAGGACACAAGGGGAGGTGTTACCCAGAGGGGAAAAAAAAAAGCTGTGCGTTGTCTACAGCATGACAAAGAAAATTAGTCACATAAGTATCATTATGTGTTTCTTTCATGGCCTCTAATCCTCTATTTATGTGGAGTATATCCATCACACATACCCACCCCCAATATTTTTGGCAGGCTAAGACAAACTTGGGGCCTTATAGTAGATTCAAATAAATCAGTTCTCTTGCCTACTAGGTATTTCCAAATTTAGTATTCTTCCAGCTTTGAGTCAAAAACCAGAAACCTGTCCTTATGGTTATTCCAGTGATTATAGCTACTTTTCCTATGTCTGCTGCTGCTGAATTACTTTTATTTTTAGTTTAATATATATATTGCTTATTACAGTCAACTGATAATACTACTGATACTTCTGTGTTAGTGAGCCATACTCCAGTCTCTCATTGAGATAAACTGCCCAGTCTTTGACCTCACAGTTTATCCACTTCAGAACCAGATTATTGTCTCATAAAACTGTTCAGATGGTGCAGTTAATACTTGCTATTATTTTAGAGGCCAGAACCATAATCTTCATCACGAAGATTGAAGTCCTTTTTACATGCTTAAAGTTTTCAAACTATGGGTCATATCCTGCCATTGATTTTTACGCAAAACTTCTACTGTTTTTTTGCTGTAATTGGGTTTTTTCCTCTTGTGATTTCACACCACGGGATCGGAATGATGCAATCACATCCCTAATACAAATTTATGAACTTTGTAACATCGAATTGGTGCTATAAAACAAAATCATTTTCAGTCTAAAGGGCATGTGTGTGTATATTTGACAGACCTGTGCATCATTCTGCAAGCAACCATTTTTCTTAATATCAGCCAGCGAAACAAAGTTATATGTGAGTGATGTTGCTATTATTGAACTGATGGTAAACCCAAGCGCTATGCTGTTCCCTCCCTGAAATCATTTGATACAACAGTGGCGTTCCTTTTCAAACACTACAAATCAAAAGACACAGACTCAACTTCAAAGGGAAATTGAAATGTCCAGATGAAAGGCAAGATGAAAGTCCAGATGGAAAGACAAGTGTGCCTTGCTTTGGCTCATCAGATAAGTGGGGAACCAGGTGCGTGTTTGAATTTCCCCCTGTCACAAAAATAAAATCTTCATTTTTTTTGTGCGTCTGTGGATACGCAGATCCATTGCTCTATCTGTAAAAAGTCTCTGTTATTTCATTGCTGAAAACAAACAAAAGTTTATGAGAACTAAATCTCATTTCTTTCCTTTTATACCAATTATGTATGCACTTTCATGTTTATTTCTTGTTTCTTTTAAAACAAGCAAAAATAAAGCAGATTTGTGGAATGGAAGATAATTAAACATGTAAAGAAGAAAGAGGATAGAAAATAAAGTGTCCATTTGAGAGTCCACTGTGACTGCTCCCTCAGGACTGAGCCTGAGGAGTACTTGATCCAGATCAGCAAGGTGGCATATAAATACGTAATAAACCTCATCTTAGGGCTCCCTTGCTTCTCCCACAGCCCTGTGTGAGAGCAGCTTTCCTGTTACCCTGCTGCTCTCTGGCTTGAAAGAAGGGACCAAAATAGTGTCTAAAGAGCACCACAGAACAGAGGAGCCCTAACCCTTCTCACTTTGTTCTGAGATACAGCCAGTACAGAGAGGGAAGATCCCAAGGCTCTCTGAGAGTCATGTGCCACCAGGCAGTCCCTCCTACCTCAGGCTACTTTCCCTGATCAAGAGTTTTGGCCAAATGCTAAAACCAAAGAATCAAAAGTTACTGTGATATATAACTTCTTAGTTAAATACTCTACATATTTCTGCTATTTCTGAAAAAAGTGCACTACTTTCGTAATAAAGCATCGGACCATGGAAAGAGGTTTGGGATTTTGTAAAAAGTAAAAACAAAACAGAACAAAAACCCAAATAAACAAACAGTCTCCCACTCCCTCCCCCAAAAAAACAACCAAAAAAACCCACAAAAAAAAATACACCAAAACCAAAACCCAGAGTAAAACAAGATAAAAAAGGTCAACAAAATTTTCTTTACTGATAAGAATGATGCCCAGTGATATTCAGAGATCTACAAGGAATTCCTTATTCTTGTGTTCTTAACACAAAAATAATGTATTCTTAGAAAATGAGTGTTGAAAGAAAGTAATGTGATTCTACATATCCTTTGAGCTCTTGGGGATGCTGTTTATTTTAGCTACTATAACATCATCTGTCACCCTCACTTATGTGAAGAAGAGGACTGAAGTTTCCTGTCAGATAAAAGGAAGAGGCAAAATGATCAGTGAAGATATTCTATTTTCTCTTAGCAGGATATAAACCAAATCCTGACAAAGTCCCACTAGTGATAGGCCTACCTAGACACTGGGGTCTGTTAGAATGGGGTTTACCTCCTCCAGATTTTGCCTTCTCAAGACTGGATATGCCCAACAATTTGGATGGTTCTGTCATTGGTCTAAAAGAGCTGGTCATCCCAGAGGAAATTAATCCCTTGCAACTTGCATACGTCTTTTAGGATGGGATAAATTATCTCCAGGAGATATCTAGCTTCACTCATTGACTGTAAAAGGCCCTTAGACATCTAGTTTAGATAAAACAAATGTAGGTTAGATGCTATTTTAAAAATAAAGTCAAGTAAGATGAATTCCATACCAGTTCTGTGATCAATACTTCTTCTTCTCTCCCAATTACGTCTAAAATAGAATTATACCATGCCAAAGAAAAGACTTACTGGCTTGAGAGGTTTTTATACATTCTAAAACTGTCACATTGTTTACATCACGGAATTTGCAGTCTGCATCTCTCTCTCCTGTTTTCCTCAATGCAGGGTATCGATAAAAGACCTAGGCACCCTTTTTCTCCTAGTGTTATTTCATGCTCAGTAATAGATTGCAATTTATACTTTATCTCTCACTTTGTGCTCCAAGTCACCGATCCTCAGAAATAGACAAACCTTTGCTGCTGAGTTGCTAGTGACTCAGAACATGTAACACCACATTTCACAACTTGACCCTTCCTAAACAGACTGTAGCTGATGGTTAACATCCTGATCGATGAAAATTTCCCCCCTTGTTTCATTAATGCCATCTTGAAGTTGAATATATGATCATAAAAAACCATTTTCAGTTCCTTCTGTTATTGCCTAGACCCCTGTCAGTAGTGTGCAAGCAATTAAAGAATTTATTCTCTTAATGTTCCCAGATGTCTTGATTAATTTAGTTCTTGACAGATTAATTTTTGTGCAAAATAAATGTTCATTTGTCCCTTCTTTTTCTTCTTCCCTTTCGTTCTTAATTTAGTGCTCACCTGTCCGGGTTAAGCAGATGGTACCAGGGGAAGATTTTTTCTGCTGCTGAGGGGGAAGCCATCCAAGTCACACTTGTCTTTTCCTACATAAATGAGGCCCAAAGCCAAGTACTCCTCCTACGTACCCTCTGTGTACTCAGTAGTTCACTTCAGGGTCTTTAATTGGTCACTTTTTTTGCTCAAAGAGTACAAAGGATCTCCAGTACAATGATCTGGGTACTTGTCTCCTGAGGACTGTCCTAGGCTCCTGGTTTTGGCAGTCATTCGATGCATCAGATTGATGGTGGAAATCCAGAGCCATTTTCAAGAAAGGTGACATGGTCGTTCAGTGTGAGTTATAGAATCCTTTAGGTTGAAAAAGACCAGTAAGATCATCGAGTACAACTGTTAACCCAGCACTGCCAACTCCACCAGTCCCTAAGTGCCACATCTACATGTCTTTAAGTACGTCCATGGATGGTGACTGCACCACATCCCTGAGAAGCCTGTTCCAAGGCTTGACAACACCGTGCTACCTTGTTCAACCCTCTCATAGCTCACCACACACTTGGAGTAGACTAATTTCAACCAAGCTATTTCTGTTGTTACCAGCTAATAATCTGGCCCTTCTCCTTTGCTTCTGCTTTAGTTTAGAGTGTTGTAAATGAAGAGTAGTTAAGCAAGTTTCCTGCTGCTGCTGCCTCCAGGTGGGGTGGCATATGTGGCACAGGGGACATTAGCAGGGTGCCAGCAGGTGCTTGCTCCCTGCCTCACTACTCCACAACAACAGCCACTGCTCCCTCACACATCCCAAATGCTCTCTTGGTGGCAGCAGTGACAGCAGAGCTGCTGGCCCAACTCTCCAGCCCTCTGGCAGAGGTGAAGGAGGCAGTAGGATATGGGATAATTTCCTCACACACATGAGCAACTGCTTACTCTGGCTCTGTCAACACCTGGCCTTGATCTTGCAACTGTAAATATAGTTTTCTAAAAAGTGCTGGCCAAAGCTCGTCCTTCTAAAATCTCTCTTCTGCCATGTGGTTATTTCACAGACCATGTATCACTCTGCTGTCCTTTTGGTGGACAACAGCAAGTTGGCATTCAAATTTTAAGAGAATTTTCCTCAAAATAAATAAACAACAATGACCCTATCTCAGGTCCCTGCACAGCACTCTTGGAAATGGGATTTGTGCCTCTGATCCCAAGCAGTCAATTAAACCAATGGGTTTAACAGAGAGATCTTTGCCAGAGTGGAGAGGAAGAGAGGGGAAAATAACGTCAGTTTGGGAAGCCTGGACACATCAGGGTGAGCAGATCCTGGAAAGCCTTAGCCAGGGCAAGGTTTGCCTGCTGCTGAGAGGATTTCAGAGGAAACCAGCCGCCAACCTTTCTTCCTCACCTGCACTCCACACCATCTGCTGTCACAGACCATTCCCACCAGTGGGAGGGATGCTCTGTGCTGCAGAAGATGGTGTCTAGGACTCTCAAAAATTGAGGCAGGCATTGTTCTACTGCTGGGATGGCAGGTCCCAACCTCTGCTTCTGCTAAACGCACTCGTTACCTGTCACAAGTGGTGTTTTCCCCTCTTGCTGAGCTTCCTGATAGCTCATCTCCCAGCTCTGCCCATTGTGAGTCATTGCCTCTTGTTGCATTTGACAGTAACCTCTCTCCCCAGCCGTGGCCCCACAGACTGTCGTAGCTACCTGTTTTTGCTCCTGTTTTAACAGCCAATTTATTGGTGACTGCATACCTTAGCCTCTGCTTTTGCTTTCATCTTTGAAGTCTTCCAGCAAGTCCTATGGTATTTGAATAGTTTTAGAAGATGCAGTGACTGTGTTGAATCCAAACAGAGCCTTGCCCTGCCTTGAAGAATAGAAAGCAAATCCTAGCCCTCCAAGGCCCCTCTCTGCCCAACATATCTTAGTCTGGTGCCATTGACTTTGGATAATCCTTCACACTGGCGTAAAGGTGCCATTGAACCCAAAGGTGCCATGCTGCATGTTCAGGGGAACTGTATCTTTAGCTGCTGTGGACTGGCAGGTGTCTGGCAGGCTCAGCTGAGGATTTGTGCCAGAGAGCACATGAAAGACGAAAAATACAGTCAATTAAATGGATAGGAACTTATCAGCAAGGTGGCAGCTTAACAAAAAATTGGAGTGATGAACACTCTACTGCTTGAAAAATATTCATCAGATAGTTGGGTTTCCTAAAAATCTAGAATGAAATAAAAATCATAAGGTCAAAAATGAAAATACTATGCCATTCCTTTGTGATCGGAAAGGATATTTATAAATAAGAATGTTTTCTCAAGCACAGCTCCAGCTGATGTCAAAAAAAAAGAAAGGAAGTGTGATAGGAAATTAATCCTGAAAAAATAATTAACTCCAAGAATGCATGAACATAAAAATAAATTTCAGTCTGCTGTCATTTAAATTTCATTGTATTTCAGGCATGGATAAACAAGGTCAACACCCTAAGATCTGATTCTAGTTTCTTGGTCTCAGACAATCTCTATTACAAATAATTCCCTGCATTTTGGACTTGTGAACCATTTCTTTTAATCATGTGAGAGAATGGACAGCTCAGGTGATTAAGTGATATGGGGTTTTTCAGCTATATAAGAAAATACAGCGGTGATTACCAGAATGAGGCTTGAACATATAAACTGTTATTTTATTTTACTGAATAAAACTTTAGGGTCCACTTCAGCATTCAGGTAGCTAAAAAATCTAAGTATCTACTTCAACCCTATCCAGCAGTCCAGGCAAACAAACGGTCTTGAAGTTTATTTGGATTGCCTTGTTTTTAATAAAAGAAAGAAGTGAATTAGGGAGTCAGGGAAGACAAAAACATCTCCTTCCTTTTACTCCCCTAATGATGTAAGAGCTGTGGGATCACAACAGAAATAAAGACAGTCCCTACTGAAAGCCAGTATATTTTTATCACTACTTGCCTTTTTTTTTTTACTTTATTCCTTGTATTTTCAAATTCAGGACAGCTGAAACTATGTTACATTTGGGATTTAAGGTTAGAGGAAACAATAACAACCAAATATAATACTTCCAAATCCATGGACTAAAGGGAGGGTAGTGTGGTAGTAGGACATTTGCACTTTTAGAGCTAAAAAACGTGAATGAAGAGAACGTGGGCACATCGGGGCTGGAGGGACAAAGCTCTGTTATCTGCAAGGGTTTCTCTGCTGTCTAAAGAAGACATTGCACTCTGTCATGCTGTATGATACATATGCATGTATATATACATAAGCAAATTAATCAAACATAAGTAAATTAATTTATGTATCATGTTCAGCTCATGAGGGAAGCTAAGGGAAGCTTTGCATATATGAAAGTCTATATTCTGTGCAGTTACCAGCTGGAAGCTGATGATCTTTGTAATTTTTTGAACCGACTGCAAAACACCCATGAAATTTCCCCTCAGGCCTTTTTAGATAGAATTTCAGGAGACGAGTTTTTCTCTTTGAAAAGCCTTAGTGTTCCTTTTTGACTGGTAAGAGGCAGAGTGAATGAAAGAGCCCAAAATGTTTGCTCCTGAAGAGATCCATTTAGTTCAACACCCAGCCTCTCCCTCCCTATAGTGAATTGTTGTTGAGAAAGGCATCTTTCAGCTGCTGCAGATGTGTGTTCTGTCAATTATCAGCCTTAAATGGTGGGGTTTACACATTTTTGTCTCCAGCAAATTCTTCTATAAACTTCTTTACCTCTTCCTTAATGGCTTCCTAATGTATCTTAGTGAAAGATGGATATCCCGTACTCTCTTTAAACACCTCATTCCTTAGATATTTTATCTTGACAGTTCTGCCTTCCACAGCTGGCAATCTCCCAAACACAGAAGCACATTTTTGTCTCTTGTAGGCCTACCATGAGTAAATGTTATCACGGCAATTTTATACTCAAGGTTATCATTGTGCGGCACCACAACTGCTACTTGTCAGCTCCTTCTGTAGAGCACAGGGGAGGCGACGGAACAGAGACATTTATAATGCCGCAGCATAAACCCCAAGATACTTAATACCAAGATACTTTGATACTCAGGATCAAATTAGCACACATTAAAAAGCTCACCTCCGGTTGGCTTACCAACACGGAGCAATGGCTGTGCTGTGCCAAGGCAGATGTTCCAGATGGGGCACTCCATGAAAATGCATACCTCATCACATGTTTTTGAGTGCTCACAGAGGTGTTGGTAACCTCCCAATTTACCTACTTCCTGAGAGAAACTAATTGCCATTCTCGATTCATACAAAGCAGTAATTAAAGAAATACTTCAAAGCATTCAAAGCAAAGTAATTAAAGAAATGCTTCACCATGATTAGTATCCAGAGGAGTAACACATCTCTTTGCCTGTTCTATGCAGCTGAATTTGCTTTAATTTGGCGAAAATTAGAAGAGTGGGATGAAAACATGCTTTCAGTTCCAGTTAGCAGAGTTTTATACAGAACAATTTCTGCACAGGTTTTTTTAAAATGTGTGCATAAAAAAATGCATTAGCATTCACTATGTTGTGCCAGTCTGATGCCCAGTGTGACCTTATTGCTGACATGCTAAGCCTGAGCATTTTAACTCAGGATTCATTAGATATCTGAAGAATAGCTTACTTTTGAGATGTTCCTTTTTTGATGTTGTTGTTTATTTTCTAAGTGATTATGATAAAACCAATATTTTTTAGTATTTTGAGAGTGATATATGGTAGTTGCTGAAGCTTGGACTTCGCCATTTCTCCCCCGTAGCAGTGTGTCCCATGTAGCTTCTCAAACTAAACAGGGAGAAACAAAAAATGTTTATTAAAAGTGTTAGAAACGCACATTGCAAAAGCCTATACTAGATGAAAAAGTAGAATGAAAAAGCAAACGTGCAGCTACAAAAACATAATTCAGACCCATAATGGGTCTGCTGACCCATAATAAAAGATATGAGTCTATGAGGGACAGAACCTTGAAATCAGTGCTACTCAGGGAGATGTGCTTCAGCTCTGAATTGCTGACAGTTCAGAAAGATTTCATTTTTCTTCATCAGTACCAAGTTTTAAAGTTTTCAGTTTTGGCTTTCATCAACAAATCAAATCATAATCCATTTTTTCCAAAAGGCCAGCATCTCTGAAAAAGACCTCAGGATTTTGTGTGCTCCACTGGACAAAATACTAGAAATTTCTCAAGCTTATCTTTCCATGCCTCAGTCATTGAGAGGAGGGATAATGCAGCTAGCTAGCACCTATATGCCTATACTGGTAGCCTATACTATAATAGCACGTTCCTAAAAATCCTCATCCTGTGACCACACTGACTGAAAAAGTGACCAGTTTCATATACATCTACTAGATTAATACAAATACACCCATATCACATCTGCTGACAATTTGATATAAGCTTAAGGCAGTGCAAAATCTTGTCTTCCCCCAGAAAGAACATACATAATTGCACCACTGGAAAAATTAAAAAGTATACATATTTGTATATATGTGAGGGAAAAAACTATGTTCCCCCTGAAGGAATGGGAAATTAACCACTCATCTAAAGGAAATAAGAAATGTATTTTTGAATCCATGCTATGTTAATGTAGCTAGAAGTTCCATTAAGGTTATTTTTCCTAAATCCTGACTTTTCAGCATCAAAAGCACACATGTTTTAGGCATTATTTAAGAACAGCCATTCTGCAGACTTTAAATCGGGTACAAAGATAAGGAGAAAACTACTTCTGCTGTTGCAATGTTTATAATTTTCTCTGAAGAGTACATCTGCAAATGACAGAGTCCAATTTCACATCTCCTCATGCTGGGCATACCATATTAATGGTCAAGCTGCAGGCCCCAGTTTGCATGGCAGAGCAATGGGAAAGCATGCCAAGTAATTTGGTTTAAAAAAGCCGGGTTATATGTTGCTTGTGGAAAAAACACCTCCCCCACCTTGCCAGAGAAAGAAATTCAGCAGCCTGGGGATGGAGAATGGATCAATTGCCAGAAATTAGGCTGCCAACTCACTTCCCCATGTTCTTTCTCATTATTGCTCAAATAACCATTTGTACTCACACCAGATGCTTGTTAATCAAGGCCAATTAGTCTATTTTGCTCAGAAAATTTCCAACCAGCAAGACAAATAGTTCAAATAGCACAGAGGTCAAACAAAGTGGGAGCACTGGTGACAGTTTCATATGTGTTTAGCCAAATAGAAAGCAGACATGGCAAGGGCATGCATGTGCATTTCCCACGAGTATTACATTGTATATTTACCCCAGGGTAACACGTGAGACTCGCTCTGGTCAGGCACAAAGCTCAGACAGCAATTCAGTCACTTCAGGTGTTTGTCTGCATGTTTATTTAGACGAATATCTTATGCTTATTTCCTAATCTAAGTTGCCCAAAATGTCAAGGTAAATAAGGCTTAAGGGTAATAATATTAAACAAGATCTTCAGGAGTACTTTCCCAGCTGAGTATGCTGAGAGCCAGGTCAGCCCAGCCACTGCAGCCAGTCCTCCATCCCTCCATCTGCATCTTGATGGGGAATTTCTCCCTCCTCCACTTTGCAATCCCATGGCAACCATCCAACAACCTGACAGCTTTAAATCTTCTCTGGCATATGTCAGGGCAGGTTGAGAAGCCAGCAGGCTTGCTGTAGAGCTCAGGTTTTCTAAAATTTGTTTTTTAAGTGACATATGGTAACAGAAAGTAATGTGATCAGGTGGTATCTCTTTGCAGATCCATCATGGCAAGAAGGGGCAAAGAAACACAACAAGAACCCCCATCATCTGACAACAGGGAAATGCAGTCTGGGTTGTGCAAAACTCTGCAGCATATCCTGGAAGTTTCTATTTCCTAAGTCCCCTCTCTCTCTTTCTGGAAGTTTGAGAAAAGAAAGGCCAGAAATATACTGCAGCATTTCTTATTTCCTACCTGCTACAAGACTGTGGTACTGAAAAGTTTCTGTTGGGAGAGCTTTGCAAACACAGACATAAAACACATCATTATTCCTGTTTTTATTTGAAATTGCCAGTAATAAGAGTAATTTTCTCAGAATTGTCTGTGAGTTTCAATTTCGTACACTCACAATATATTCATGCTTGAAAATTACTTTTGACTGATAAAATAACGTTAATACCTTTTTTATCACCCTATGCATTTTCTATTACATTAAATCAATAGAGCCATACATGACAATCTCAGTTAACACCAATATAACTCACAGGTATTTAGTCATTTCTTTTGGTTGATGTAAGCTCATTAACGCACCTCTGTTTTGGCCTAAGGCTGCCTCCCTCACTTCACAGAGAGATTGAATTCAGTGTTTATGTCTATGTACTCTCATGCCCTTATTTTCAACCAACAAAAAATTTCTTTCCTAAGCAGACCAGGACCACCCAAAGTAATTTCATTCAAGAACTGGGCTGTCTTCAAACATCAGTGGCCTCTCAAGATAAAAGGTCAGCATGTTAATTCACCACAGCCCAGATCCCAAATCTCTCCCCTTCAAGAAATGAAAGGCATTTTTAAGAAGACCTCCTGTGCGTGAAGTTGTTTGCATTTTTGTCTAAGGGGATTGTTTGGACAGGGTTGTCAGAGAGTTTCTGAGCACACAAACCACAAAACAAAGACATGTTGCCTTGTTGCTCTCTGGGGCTGCCAGGGGTTTGCTCCTCTTCTGGTGCACATGCAGGAATTGGACGTCATGTGGGGCACTCCCAGGGATGCACAAGTGTCCAGATGATTTTTCATCCCCATGGGGCTTGAACACTGCTGTCGCATGGGCAGTTCCTGATGGCGTTGCAGGGAACCAACACCCAGGGACACACCCTGTGGCCAAGTGCTGCAAAATCAACCTCAATCAGGTGGTGGTACTGAGAGGAAAGGGGTCGTGGTTTGTGTGTTGCCATCCCCACTCTGTCCTCATTGAGATGCCCCAAGAAAGTGGCCCAACATGAGAGGTGCTAGCGATGCTGCACTTCACCTCCCTCCTTCCCCTGTGCCACCCAAACCCCAGACCAAGAGGTGGGCAGAGGCAAAACCCAGCAAATGGAGAGGAATAAAGATGTGTTGCTCCTATAATGCTGATTTATCTGTTCAAGGAAAAGGAATGAATATTTGAAAGTAGCTGGTTAAGGGGATGGCCCTGCTACACGTGCACTTTGGCACCAACTAGTGTTTATGAATGGACTCACCCCAGGGAAGCTGGTGGTAAAGCAACTCTGATCTCTCTTTATTGGTGAAAACTGAAGAATTTGTAGATTAGTTCCTGAAATATATCCTGTAAAGCATAAATATTCATGTATATAACAACTCTGTTAGAAATAAAAGTAGGGTCCATATGTTGCAAGAAGTAAATAATCCTTTCCAAAATGCAACAATATGTATCAATGAACAGTCGAGTGCTCATTGAAGATGACTTTTAGAAGATTTATCCTGAAATTCATTTTTTCCCCACCAGACTCTTGGAGTGCTATAGCATTAAATCCTAAATTACTATGCGCATTGCAGCATTTTTGTGGTTTTACTCCTTTTTTTTTTTTTTTTGAGATTCCAGCTGTAAAAAACCACTTACCTCTAATCAAGGGTGTATCATCATATGCTTCCCAGAAACCGGGCTAAGAGGTACAAAGGAATTGTTCAGCATTGCAAGAAATGTGTCCTATTGAACTTTTCGCTGAAATCCCTTCTTACAGGACAGATGTAATTTTGTACTGCACTTTTCTAAAAGCTGATTGTTTAAATGTTTGTAGAATTAGTAATTTCAAAAAGATAGCCTGTATGCAAACAGATGTACTAGTTTATAATCCATATCAAGACCCATATGACTGAAAACATCAACTGTATAATTTCCTAGGTATTTCGTTTGTGAACAGCAGTTTGATTCCTTTACAATGAAATTCATTTCAAGTTTATTCATAGAATTAAAATGACTGTAATCTCAGTGAGAGAGAGGGAGGGAGAAGAAGTGAGTTACATCCAAGCTCCCTTAAAGGCTGGAAAACTGTAATTTAATCTTGTAATCTGATAAACCAAGACAAATGAGGCAATTGGTAAACAGGTATTTTAATCAAAATACCTCTAGAAAACCACACAAATAACAAACACATGCCAGATCTGAAAGGCACATTCATTCCAAAGGGTTGATTTAAGAAAAACTGGTCAGTATATGACCGATGAACTACTTCCAAATTTCTGTGCTCCATGTACATAGTATTTCCGATTTCAGATCGAGAACATTTCCTTTAAAATTGCAAAGGCAGTATGGTAGCGTAGTCACACGAGAAAGACAGTCTCTATTACATGCCAGAGTCATTAACCTAATAATTTTTCATGGT
Organism: Lepidothrix coronata; assembly: GCF_001604755.1. Taxonomy (NCBI): domain Eukaryota; kingdom Metazoa; phylum Chordata; class Aves; order Passeriformes; family Pipridae; genus Lepidothrix; species Lepidothrix coronata. Next base: position 2,972,342 of record NW_016690286.1, on the reverse strand, counting down.
TGTAAGCTAACCCCTGCAAGCTTTTGCTTTCAGCAGCTGCTGCATATTAAAATTTTCCTCCATTTGACTAACTCTTCGAACAGTTTTATCCTCTAACAGGCAAATTTTTATGTTGAGCTTGTAGTCAGCATTTTATAAAACAGTTCCTATTGTTATGAAAATGTTTCTCTGCCTTTTTGTTTGGTGCTTTTCTTTCTAAAGCCGACTCTTGCTGTCTTTGCATTTTTCCATTCAAAGGTCAGGTCAAAGGTACTGAATGCTTGACCATGGCTATGTGGAGTGTAAGTGAACCCAAGAATGGCCTTTCTGATTGATCATCTATTGAAAGAGTGAGAGAGTTATGCCTTTGGATTAAAACGTAACCCAGGGCACTGGAAAACTGGAGCTACTGGCTGTTTGTGAAATATGCATAGAGAACTTTCTGTTGCTCCCACTGTTTGATGTGCATCTGAAATTCCATGTGAGCCTTCCAGGTCTTCTTCCCATAACCTCTGCAAATGTTTTTCCCTTTGCTTCACATCTCATTATAAAATGATGTCTTTAATACACAGCACTGGCAAGGAGTTACTGTATCTGCACAAAGAAGGAGTTAAACGCGAAATGCTCCTTTCAGCACTAACCCCTAATTTAAGGCAATTAAGAATAAAACCTGGCAACTCCAAGTCTTCCTCTTAATCAGGGCTTTACTGAAGAGATTGGCTCGAATTTGGTTTGAGAGCTTACTAAATTTTGTAGGCATGGCATAATATTCTTCTTAGAAATGTGTCCTTGTCAAAAATAAATCTATTCTGCATTTTATGCATGTGACAGTAGCTGCTCTTAATTTTTGCTCTTGAAGTTTAATGTAGTACATTGCAGCAATTGTACCACAAAGAGAAAATCTAATATAACCTGAGAACATGAAGCAGAATAAAGATCACTGCTAATGTTCACTCTTACCTTCTGCTGTTTTATTACTTCTGCAGTTAAGCAGTTACAAAATAGCATCTGTGACACCAGTACCTGTGCTTCTGCATGACAACATCACTTAATGAGACCTACTTTGGTGTAACAACTGCTGTTTTGAACAGTTTCTTTTACTGCTGAAGACAGAATGGAGACATTAGAAGCAGGGACAGCATCATTTTCAAATTATTAATTTTAAAAGCTAAAAATGTCTCCAGCCAATTCCAAGCAGCTGGGTCTGGGACTCAGTGAGCTAACAGGGCATTTCTCACAGAGTCTCTGCTGACATTTTCTTGTAACAAGCAAGATGACAACCCGAACTCTACATGAGATCTACTGAATATTAAAACAAAATGGAATGGATTCCTGGAAAGCAAGGGGTCACTGTGTCTCCTCTTGAAGTCAAACTATGAAAAAATACCGAGTCTTTAATACTTTCATTTTATTCCCTAGGTTCCAGTTTTACTAGCATGGAGATTCTGAGTTGTGGCTTGACAAGCGCAGTTGCTGGCTCCCGTTATTGCCACAGTAGGTGTTAGGACAGCAGGTCTCCAAACCTTGTAAAGAATTATTCTGGTAGCCCTGTTCATGGCATTGCAAAGCCCTTATAACAGCACAAAAGTCACAGCATCTCATTCTGGTTTATTGACATTTCAAATTGTTGCTTCCCACTAAACAAGAGGATATATACAACAGAAAACTTTGGGGGATTGGTCTGCATATGTTTGTGAACAGCTCTGAATGATAACTAGCATGATAAAGGATTTATAATGACTTTCAGATACCCCTCCTACATAAGTAGGTCATGACCGTATCTTGGAATGGTATCTAAAAGTTACCACTTGCTTCCATTCAGGTCCTGGCATCAGCTCCTACCAGCCAACTGCTCATTTTCCAAACAGGCTCTTTCATCAAAGAGCATGTGCCATCCACTGGTCCATATGACAATTAGGAGTCAGGAGGGAGTCAATGACCCACACATCTGTGACTGAGTTCTTGGTACTTCAGGGACACAAGGAATATCATGACATTAAAAACACTTTTCACTTCAAAAAGCCTTTGGATTAAGAACTAGTTCTGGATTTGGCATTCATTAATTTTAGATCTGAACAGATCACTTTGACTTGACTCTTGATTTTATCTGTGTTGCTGCAGCTGGAAGCAAAGTAGTAATGTAGTTTTTTGTTAGAAGACCATAATCTCAGAGACAGAAGGATACTGACAGTTGTGGTCTACACCTGCCTAGTAATCTGAGGTTGAAAATGCCTGTGAGTACCAGTGGTACAGCCTGGAAGAGGTACTGTAAGTAGAGCATATTATGGAATACAGTTACTTGTTTGACATTCTTCTGGACAAACTGTGTTATAGTTATTTAGCTCAATGTTTTCAGTTGCTTATGAAAAAAGGGCAAAGAAAAGCCTTCCTCAGCTTCCTCTAGGCAGACTGACTCCCAGTATTAGCGCCTCATTTGCCCTGGCTAAACATAAATCGCCTCATTACACTACACCTCCTCTACCCTCTGGCAGTGGATTAAGTGACTTCAGTCAGGGTATGCCACAAGTTATTTCTCTGTGTGTTACAGCACAGTTCAAACAACATCCTTCTCATGAAGGCTCAGTATGCATGTGTGCAGTTATTAGGGCAGGTCGTGGCCCCATTATGCTAGATGACATACGTGTACATCATTAGAGACAACCCCAACTGAGACTGCACTGCAGCCCTACCTGCGCCGAGTGTAACAGTTCAAGCAGCCGAATGTGTTCCCCAGATGTGCTCCCTGGGACCAGACGCTGCAGAGCCCCCTTCGGCCGCCTGGGCTGTGCAGCCTGTGAGGGGACTAATGGCATGGTTTCAGTAAAGCATGTGCTCAAACGCTTTCCTGGGCAGGGGCCAGAACTGTCTGTGTCCTGCTGGACTGACTTAAACCCACACGGCTCCAAAGACATTTGCAAAAGTTTTGTAGAGGTAAATCAAACCCCTAGACTTGGATACAAAGTGAGCTTCATTTTCCTCACACCATCCAGATGTATCCCATAGAAGAAACAGATATCTATGGGATTTTCCACTGGTGGCTTTTTGCCCAGCTCAGCCCTTCTGTGGCTATCAGAGCTGTGGTTAAAGCTGGACCCCAGAACTTTGGCAGGCTGTCATTCCCTCAGAATGTGCAGTTTCATCAAATAAGAAATGCTTTGCAAAACTGATTTGATTTGGCCAAAATAAAGGTTTTGGAGGAGAAATGGGAAATATTTTTTCCTTATGTTTTCAATATTTTAAATCAACTTCTTTTGATGTTTCAATTAAAAAAAAATAAAAATATTCTTAAAAAATGTGAGCTCTAAGTTATAAACATCACTATTCAAAAATCTGAATGTTGATTCCATAATAAATATAGCCACTTTGTGGTAAGAAGGGAATCTCTTTCAGCATGACAGATCCAGTCATTCAATTTACCTATGGAAAATTAAGTAAGGTTTCATTTAAGCATAATTTCATCATTTTGTTACATATATTCAGAGAGCATGCGTGCCTGAGAGAACGCATCCCCGAGGCAGCTGAGTCACTCAGCATCCAGGACTTAGTTGGTTCCTGGTTCCCTCTCAACTCTGTTTGGAGAAAACCCTTTAGATAAGACCATGGGAGTCCTGATATCTTGAATATAAACCAAGGATTTAACAGTGTTCACATACTCAATTGCCAGCCTGAAGGAGGGTCTCTGGTGTTTCTAAAGGGGGATGAGCACCCCAAGGGCTCCCCTCCGGGATTGAAGGCAGCTGCAGAGCACAGAAGCTCTGCAATTTGCTGGCTTGACTCATCTTGAAAAGTAACACCAAGCTAAGGGAATGGGAAGACTCAGTGTCCCATCACCCATGGCAACAAACTGCAAACAAACCAGCCAAACAAAACCCATACTGGAGTGTACTCCCCCAGTGACACCTGTTTGGAACACAGCTTGCTTCATCACAAAGCTCTCATCTAGCTACATCTCAAGAAAAAAAAAAAAAAGAAATTAAGATTATTATCCTACCTGAAAACACTGTTTTGTTTTGCTTTTCTCTTTTTTCAAAGACGAGTCATGTATTTGGGGGTGAAGGAGGAGGCAATTGCAATTCGAGAGGAAGATAAAGGTCAAAGTCTCAGAATCCTTTGCCAAATGGACCTGCTGCCCTGAACACAGCTTTAATCACAGTAGGACAATGTTCTTCTCTATTGTACTTTAGTGGGAGATCTCTGTTGGCTCAAACAAAATAGATTCTCCTCAAAGAATTAAATGAGATGACAATGTTGATATTGTCTTTGAATGACCTCCAAAAGAAAATCAGGAAGTTCATACCAAACTTGATTTGAAATGTACTTGTTGTACTGACTGAGAAAAAAAAAAACTAGATGAAATATCCTGATTAAACAATTCTCCAACACAGAGTGAAATAGGAAAGAAAAAATACATGCAAACATCCGTTTATACGATCTTTTCAATTCTCATGAAGCATAGAAGACGATGAATAGCAGGGGATTTGAAGGGTACAGAAATATTTCTGCAAATCTAGGAGCAATGAAATGTTTTAAAACCCAATTTAATAGAGTAAGAATTGCTTTTCCTTTTCAAATTGGTGTGTATAATTTTTTTGCAGTATCTTAATCATCCTCATCTATTTTTAACTAGCATTTTGCTGTCAGACATTTTATTCTTTTCTCTCTATTGAAATCTTTTCATGCTATTACCTTTATCTTTATCCTGTTACATCTGAATTTTTTTAGCCAGGAGTCTTTAAAGGTTAGTGTTGCTGCATACTTTCCTTTTTCAAAGCCTAGCTAGATCGGGCCACCGATCTAATGGTTCAATAGTGCCTTCTGTTGACTTTTCATTTCCCTCAAGGGAAAAAGAAATTCTGCCTTTAGGAACATAAGGACAGTTCATCTGAGCTGTGAACTCAAACACTATTCAGAAACTTTGTGAAATACATCTCTAAAAGCATGAAGCTTTTTCCTTTGTCCGCCTTTTTTTTTTTAATTGATCTCAAGGATTTCTTTCCTAAGAAAAGACTTCATAACTGACTACCATTTTATCATTGTACCTTTTTTTCCATTTTTGGGTCATTTATTCCACCACATATCAGAAGGGCACAGCTTATTTTCAAACATAAGGCTTTGCTTCCCTTGACAACTCAGGTGTGACAATACAAAGGGTTGTTTCCCTTAAAAACTCGCAGCTATAAAAATAATTAAGGTGATGATAACAATGAGGTAAACTAAATATAACATGTCTCCCAAATGAAAACTTCTGAAAATATAAATAAAAGTGCAAAAATTTGTCTTTTAATTAGCAGAAACACACAAAATGTGAGTAATTTCATTGCCAGAATGCAATAGGAAATTACTGTCTTCTGTCTGCTGCTCCGTATACCCCTGAAATCAAACCTGACCTCAAGGGGCTACCTGACAAGGTCCTTGCATTGTCCCAGGTTTCAAGAGTGGCATCAGAGCAAGCCTGAATGGCAGGAAGTGATGCCCCTAACCATGCATGCCCTCCAGCAGCCCATGGTTCTGCTCTTCAGGCAGAGTGGAGGCAGGGCTGCACTGGAAAGCTGTGCTCTTGACAGGTAGCCACATTTGCAGACAGACTCCAGGGCTCTTGGCGAAACCTCCCTCCCAGGATTGTCTCCCTAAAGCCATGGACACCTTGAACCCTGTCTCCTGATGCAAGGGCAGGACCACCTCCATGCGCCCCTGAGTCAGTATGTGCCAGTATGTATCTCCCTTGTATTATGGGTTAGTTTCCTATGCATATATAGAGCACGTCATTTTGGAACCCTTCTGCGCAAATAGTTACTGTACAAGCAACTCTGAAACGTAATGGTTACACCAGAGACCTGGACATTCCCAGAGGTGGAGGAGTCACAACATTTGGGAGGGGTGTTTTATGTGTGATTGTATCTTTGCAAAGCAAATTTTCTTGTGCTTTACTCTCTGGGGATATGGTGGCAGAGATATTTTGTTATAGTTGCAAACATATCCGAGTTTTGCTTACGAATAGTCTCAACCACTCAATCCAGCTCTACAGAGGCACCTAACTAGTCAAGCTGAAAAGTCAGATGTATCCTACAATGATGTCCACCTCATCAATCCATTGTGACCCATTGGATCACAGAAATGCTGATGTGTCAGTAAAAACAGAAACAGCAAGGTAGAAGACAAAACACCGTTATTACTTTATGAATTTGTACTTTCTGTGGACATTTACAAACCAAATAAGGCACCATCACCAGGAATTTACACTCAAAGAAGAGACACTTCAGTATCTGAAAGCTTAGTCTAAGACAGTATGGTGGGGAAGAATAATCAAATCTCTTTCTCCAAACTTAAAACCCTGAAGAGCAGCATAATCAAAAGGGTGGCTATGTCCATATCTGTTAGTCTGGGGCATATAGGGAGCATAGGCTGAGTCTGAGGAGAGCAGACCTGCAGCCCTTGCATGCACAAGACAGGCACAGCACATTTAAGTCCTTTTAATGTAATGTTCCCCTCCTCACCCCTTTTAACATCCACCCTTGATAGGGAGATGACAACTCAGTGACTTAGTTATTACCTAAAGCAGGACTATTATAGTGCTCAACATTATTTTAATTTTCTTGCCTATCAGCACCATTGGCAATATTTCTACTACGAGAATAGATTTTATGTTATCTCTATCCTGTTTACTGACAGTATATATTCCTATGTTTTTTCTATACTGCTCTGCATAAATGGATTCTTTGTAACACAAATTGATTAAGCTGTGTTGAAACCCCAAGCTTCTACTCTCTCTCCTAAAGAATCCCTTACACAGGTCATGTTGGAGTCGCATAAGTCGGAACATGTAAGAGATTCTTCAGCAAAAAAATCATGATTTAGGACCCAAACCCCTGCCTTTCTCTGGAATTTAAATATGCATTTGCTTATTTTAAATACTAGTTGGATTAGTGATGAGATGAATACTTCCGAAGTATTCATCAGGAGGGTTCGGGGTTAAAAGCTACAGCAAGCAGAAGTTGTGCAGGTTGCCAGTTATTTCCAGCTGAGATTCCTGTGTCAGAGAAAAGGCAGGCTGGTAGGCAAATAGGGATTGGTGCATTTGGAAGAGGGAGAAGGTTTCAGCTCCCGGGAGCTGATGATTAGTCTAGTATCTCCATTTGGACTCAGGTTTGAGCTGAGTTTGCCAGAAAAAGGGGAAGACAGTTTGAGCAAATTATTTATCCTGAAACCCATCTCAGAAACCATGGGGAGTATTTTTCTGAGCTTTGTAGCAACAGTATAGTGCTCTTGGGAGGTTAGAGATTGGTTGAATAAGCTGCTCACATGGTAACTGAGAGCATTAGGCTATTTTGTCTGAAAGATTTCTAGAGAGGTAAAGTAAAAAAATTGCTTGTCAAAGAACTGCCAAAGTTGGTGGTCCTGATTTCAGCTCTTAGACTATGTCATGACAGGGAAAACAGTTTCTGGGATGCTGATGGCCACTGCTATGGCTGCAGAGTGTCCCTGTGTGCCTGCAATACAACCTTTCCCCTGGCAGCTCTTTACTGATGCCTAGGGATGCTTTCCCAGTCCTCACAGCCTCATTTGACACTCCAGCTTTTGTCAGTAGCAGCTGAAAATAGGAAGAAGAAACATCGGGGCACCTATTCAGTTACTCTTCCAGAGAGGTGCCCTTTCTGTGCTGCCCCTGGGAAAGTCTCATATCCCCATAGGGTGGGCCAAGGGCCTCCTTTTACCCGTTCGAGTATTCTAGGCTCTCATGGGCACCTGTTGCTCCAGCCCATGAATACCCAGAGATCCTGTCCTTGAATAGACTTACCTACTAAAGGTTGCCTAGTAAATGGCAGAGTTAACAAACACTGAGGTTAGAAAAGGCATGGCAAAGGCCAACGGTGGCTGAAGTTAGGAAACTGCTGAGGTTCTCTTTTATTCCTGTATCTTTGTGTCAGCCACTTACATCTGTTAAAAGTTCCAAGAGTCAAGAAAGAGGAATACATGCCAGGAAACATGTTCTATGACAATGGGCTAACTTTGCTGTTCATTTTTCCTCTGTGATGGAGGGATAGTAGCCATTAGGCTTAGCCTTGAATTCACCTACACTGAATGTAAGGCATCTCATCCCTTCAACTGTTGACAGTTATATATGTTGTAGGTAAGGAATAGGTCATGGGAAGAGTTACTGATGTCAGAGAAATACCTTGGTATTTTTATAATTTGTGAACATTAACCTACTGTGTCCTTCCCCCTAGAGTCTTCTCCTTGTGCCTCTGTAGACCCAGAGTTAGGATCTCTCCAAGACTATCTGTAAAGAGTAGAAATGAGATCATTGCAGGACTTGCTGCACAACAGAAGATGCTTCCCTGCCATGCAGGATAGTAGAGGAAGGATCGCGGGTGCCAGGTGCTAATGCGTTCATCATTTCTGTCCCTGGAGCTCTCCCTGTTTCAGCTGGCACAGATTAAACAGAAAGTGAGCAGCAATGACCTTCAAAACCAGAGCTCCCATCCACAAGAAGTGTCCTACACTGGCACTTGCAAATCCTGCAGTTCTCAGATATAAGTCTTTATTCTCTCTGTAACAAGACTGAAAATACTCTGGCCTACATTTTCATATATGTTGAATTTTAAGTGTGGTTATTTCATTCATCTTCTCAGAATAATTTATCCATCACATTATGATCCCATGGAAAGCCCACATTGACACAAGCCTCTTATAATCACACCTGTAGCTCACTAAATATCTACCTGGTGCAGAAACATTTATTAGACAGTCCCAAAGCTGTTACTGGTCAATGAAGAATTGCTGCCATCACTGTTCAGAGTAAACTGGTAAAGCTGACATGTCATTTTCAAGTTATCCAGGATGACATAGAAAACTTCACAGGATAACATTCTGAACACAGAACTAAAATCAGCGTTATCCTAAAGACTGCCCAGTCTCATCAGAGGGACAAAGGGAAGTTCCGGCAGTTATCCTCTGACAATTTATATCCATCCAGAACAATATTTGGCATTCCGTGACAGCAAGAATCTGAGGTGCTCCTTAGCCACATAAAACAGCTTCTCTCATCCTTGAAAGACAGGTGTGAGGACAATAAAATGTTTCATTCATTTTAGTGCAGCATTAATGAGATGTAGTGCTAGATTCAGGCACAGTGAAGTAAGTGGCATGAGGTCACCAGTCCCATTACTTTCAAACCAGCTGACTTGTCATAAAAACTGCTTCTAGGAGCTGCTTGGTCTTTTAATATCTTCCTCCCTTCTCCTCACTACTGTAAACTATAATAAAAAGATTTAATATAAATTTTTGTAGCCTATTTTGCAAAATACTGTGCTGTGGAAAACCTGAATTTTACCTGAACTCCATTGGTTTTGTGCATTGTTTCTACTAGTCTCAGGGCACAGAAAAAAAAAGAAAAGAGCAAACAAAACCAATGGATCTCCAGAGGTAACATGTAGCTGAGCATAGAAATAGTTTCAAGTCAGACACAGATTCAAGACTCTGGGACTGAAGCTGTACATCATCTAAATTGCCAGAATAATGAGGAGTTGTATAATAATCCAAGATATTGGTAGGCAGCCCGAAAGAAAAGGAAATGACAGAGGAAGTTTTGTTGTTGCTGCAGTTTCTGAGAACCAGAGTCTTCTCATACACATTCATGTTGCAGGCTTGGATAGTCCCACTGAAGTCAAATACTCGTGTGTTTGAAGTTAAAACAGTGCTTTCCTGCCTTAGTGGACCAAGCCAGTGAGCTCGGCACCTTTCCAAACAATACTGAAGCAGTTACCCTCTCTAATGTGGCTCCCTTGGCACAAAAAAAAGCTCCCACAGGTTGTCATCTCTGCTTAGAAGAGGCTTCTTTCATGGATAACAGGATCTTAAGGGAGAGGTGAGTTGTCCTAGGAATACCTCATTGCATTAAAGCTAACATGATGAAAGGAGACAGCCCTAATCTTAAGAGAGACAGTTGCCTCCACCCAGACTCTAGTGTCAAAAGAATAGAGTATGTGTGGATTAAGGCACTTTAGGTCATGAGTCATTTCTGACAGAGAAGTAAATTCATTATTTTTCATCTGCAAGAGCAAGAGGCCTTCCAGGTCCACAGAAAGAAACAAGACTGGTATCACTTAAATTTGTAGATAAGGCAAAAGGGCAAATAAGATTTTCCACAAATAGACTAAGATATGGAAAGATAGAGGAAAATTATTCCAGTAACAATGAAAAAAATTTTGAAGAAACAAGACTGAAAAGACACTCTAGCCCATACCAAGGCTGTCAGCCCATTGCTGCCCATGTTTCCTTTCCAATTCGCCATTAAACTGATGGCAAAACACAGCATGAAATCTGCTGTGGCACTGGAGTCACTGGATGAAGGTACAAGTTGGTTACTTGTACTTTCTGTGTCCCTACTACCCATGACAGCCAGGTTTCCATAATAACACCAGCATAGCTACAGCACCTGCCTGTTTGACTGATGCTGTTACCAGAAAAGGCATTGCAACTGTAGTGTGAAAAGTAATAATTCTGTTCTCACCTCTGAAAGGGTTTTGCATATTAACACGTCAGAGCCTTTCTCTCTTTGGGATCAGACTGTCAAGGAGTATCATTCAGATGTCTGGTGGAAAGCCAGGGGTTTCTAAAGGAGCAGTCAGTGGTACAACCAGAGCCCTGTGTAATAGGAACTCTACCCCAGCTCCCCAAATCACTGGTTTTAAAGCAGCCCCTCTGACCTCACCTGATATATCAATTCTGCAGCAGCTAAAAGATGTGTTGTTCTTATTACTGTACCCAGAAATTTATTAATAACCAGACTAGGTTATTCACTGCGGTTAGCCTGCCACTGGATTCACCTTCACTGAAGCCATTCTTAATTTTAATTGCTTCCACTGAATAGGACAAGAAAAGGGAAATGATGGTTCTGCTCTGTGTTTGACATGGGTTGTGATCGATGCAAAAAAAAAAATAAATCCCACTTCCTAGTTTGGCTTTTCTTGAGCTCTTTGTGTCTTTGGTCTGCATATGTAATACATACATATATTAGTTTGTTACTTCTCAAGCAATTAGAACTGTGACAGATGTGTGGCAGAGCAAAAAGCTAAGGAATTCTACCCAGAAGAACATATTAATTTTATAGTGGCATGGCACATGCTGTGTATGCCTGTTCATAGGCTTTTCACTATTTCTCCTAGCTGTCCAACTGCAAGTTTCCTTTCCTGAACCCCAGCCCTTAGAAAACCTGAGCCACATAGCTAAGAAGTCAGATAAAAAAAAAACCCAACCCAAACGGAAATTTAGTGTCTCAGCTGTAGATGCTTATAACAACATAAGAAAATCTTTCTCAGCCAGAAAAAATCTCCATTTTGTTCAGCTTCACTGCTTTTCTTGCATATGAGTTCTCTTAATGAATTCACAGTTTTGAAAAATGAGACTTTTCTTTCTCTCTGGTTGGATGGATTTACCTCCAGAGTCAGCTAAGCAAAAAGGTTCAGATAACCAAACCGAGTTTTCTTTTTCTACTCTCTAATGGCTTTGGCCTGAAGTGCTTAGAGGGAAAATAAAAATCTGTCAGGTGATAGTCTTAAATCAGAGATGAGAAAACCAAGAGGAAGGGAGCCATTAAAAAGCAGGCAGGAGCAACAGCAGCTTGTTCTGGTAAAGTGCAGCTGGCTATCCCCTCAGAACTCACTGAGCCTCTCCTGGGTTCTAGTGCCTGTTTTGATCATATAATCCTGGTACAAAGTGTAAAACTGCATAGCATATTCTTTTTTTACCACTCAACAGTAAATAAAGTAGGGCAAGTTTATTCTAAACATATTCATGATTAATTTTTCTTCACTAAAGTTTCCCATTTTTTAATATATTCAGCCTGATTCCACTGTCCCTTCTTCCACCTTCTTGAAGCACAAGTGTGACATTAAGGGCCCTGAAGTTGCAAAGCCTGTGCAATGAAGATGGGAACCAAGCCTGCGTTCTCCTGGGATAAAATCTCAGTTCCACTGATGTCAGGACTTCAAGAGGCAGAATTTACCATGCAATCAATTTAAACCCCATTTCTTCCTCTGGTGTAAACCCTAACTTATCCATATATAGAGCTGCTCCTTCCATCACTGGATAATTTTTTCGTCCAGGGCACTGTTCGTAAGAAGAGGCTTAAGGAGATGAAAGAGGAAAGGAAAGAGGAAGGAGTGCAGTTAAGAGGTTTCCTTCAGCTTTTTATTGGCAGATAAAAGTACAATCCCTGCTGAAACCAGCAATGATTTATTTATTGGCAAAAAAGGTCAATTAAACTTTATAGTCACTAGTATCCTGTTAAAAAATAATAAAACTAACAGATATATTAAATAATAGGTTAACATTAGTGGCAAACAATGTTACCATCTGCCCTGTCAATCAAAGTGTATGCTGAAATTCTTCACTGAACTGGAACCGCAGAAAGAAAAAGGGATATGGAAGCATTAGGGCAGCCTGGGTTATAAATTACAGTTAGTAGATATATTGTTGTGAAAGCTATATCATTCCTTAAAATGAATTCAACCTTCTTGACCTACCCTTTTTCTTCAAAATTTCATCTCTTTATTTGGCCACTTCTTGGACTGCTAGTACAGAATTTAGGTGCCTGAAGATCTTGCAGCATATTTAAAAAGATGAGAAACGACAAATACTTTGACGAATTATCTCTCAACCCTGGCCATTGCTGTAGCACTTCATGCATTCTGATCAGACCTCCCAGCTGTAATGAATTCGCCCTTGGAGGAGGCTGTGAGGGCAATATAAGTGGTTTTGCAAGGGGGTGAAATCCAGTGATTGCTGTTGCAGTAGGCAGTACCAAAACCTTGCCTGCTTCTAGACTGAGCTGGAGGCAGGGAGGAAGAACTAGCTCCTCGTAGGACTCATAAGATCAAGGTTAACCAGACCTTTTCATGAGTGGAAATATTTTGCCTGGTTCCCCCAAAAATGGAAATATTTATGTGCAAGCAAAATTCTGTGTGGAATGGAGGTCTGATAAAATGTTACTTCAGGTCAACCAAAACTTTCTGCTGTTATGAAATCAAAGCATTTTGGTCCAAGTTTGCCCTTTGAAAGCTTGTCGATGTGTTTCTGTGTGAGAATAATAACAGTGAATTGCATGTGGGAAAAAATCATTTCCAAATTAAAACTGAAAAGATTCCATTCCAGAAATGTTCACATGGGCCACTTCAACCTTAAGGGAATGCTTTGTTTTGGGACAAGAAGTTCTGGAAACAAAATACTGCCAGAACTGACAATTTTTTTCAAACAGTGAATAAGAGAAAAAAAAGGCACTTTCCCATTATAAGAAACTTTGATTACAAAACAAATAGTTTGGCTGCACTTTGCCGAGCTCCAGCATTGTGATCTGAACCCAACAGTCAGGAAGCAACCATCAGGTGGCATTAGCTGCTGCTAAGGTGACACTGGGTGAGGATCCTTGTCCTTGGCGTTAGTTAAACAGCATTTACTGTTGAACTCAGAAATCTCATGTGGGATCAATATTATATTTGCATCTTGGTGGATATTGCTCAGAACTCTGTAATGCAAGCTCAAGCCTGCATCATTTTAAGCCTGTAGGGATCCTGTTAGGTGGGTACAGACACCAAAAGTGACACGCAGATTCTATTTTAATTGTCTGTTTTCAGGAACAGAGAAGCAGATCTCTGTTTCGCAGGAGGCAGTTTTCTTTCCTTGTGGAGACCATGTTGAGGGCCAAACTATGAAAAAAGCAGGTTGTGGTGTGAAAAAGAAGGGCTGTTTCTCTATATTTCCTTATATTATATGCTACTCAATATAGTGATTTTTTTTTTTTTAATTTACTGGCCAGAGATATCTAGGGAAAAGAGATCGAGCATTATACATGGCAGTGCAACACACAGATAGACCATCAGATCAAGATAAATTTCCTAATTTAAGAATTATTCTAATGGGGTGGGAAAGGGCAGCTCAGTTTTGTCACCTCCGCCGACACCCCTCGGCATGCACGACTGCTCTCATTGTGGAGGAGAGCTGTGCCTATCAGCGCGGACATTACTGCAGGCAGAGCAGCTGCAGGAGCTTGGTGACCCCCCCCACGCTAACACCGCCAGGTCATGTTAATTGCAACCCACAGCTTAAAGTCTTCATTAAGTTCTCCCTGAGCCCCGTCTCCTCCTCTAAGATCAGCCGCTTGTCGCCCTGACCGGTAGAGCAGCGAGGAACATCTGCAGTTCAAACGTGATGCATATGCAACAGCGGTCTCAAGATTAAAGGTCAACAGACTCCTCCGACACCCAGGACCGTCTCTCCCTTGCATAGTGTCTGGTGTCTTTTGTTCGAAACTCTATACTTCCTGCCAGGCTTTTTGCCCACTTGCTCAGCCCAACTGCTGCAAGGCTGGCGCGGCATCTTCACAAGCTGGCCGGAGCTGTCCTCGCACAGTGCCTGCCCGCAGGCGTGCGGGGGCTGCCGCCGGCAAATAATCAGGTCCTTCCCTTGGCTTCTTGTCGCAAAGCCCAGGGAGAGGATGACTGCAACAGCTGCAATGCTGGCTCGTTCTTGACAAATGGTCCTGTCACTCTTCTTATTGATTAGCAATGTTATGACATTTCCCTTCAAAAACACAGATGTGGCACGGGCAGACACAGGAGCGTTGCTCTGGGAGGAGCATACTGTTTGCTGTTGTTCCCATTCTCCTCTCTGTGTCTGTTCATATCCATGGTAATGGTTTCATGCACTGATTCTTTTATCAAGAAGCAGGTGAACCCTTTGCCTGTGTTAAAGGCAAATATGGCTTGTCACATCAGGGAACTCAAGGGTGCAAATGACAAGTCTGGTTCTCCCCAACCCAGGACCAGTGTGGAGGGAGACAGCTGGGGACTCAGTCAGGTTGGGGACTCAGTCAAGCTGGTATTTTCAAGAGAGAGTGAAGGCGTGGTGAATCCATATGTGATTTCAGATTCTTTTTGTGAGGTCCTTGGGTCAAAATTTTTTCTCTCAGGATGTATTATAAAAATGCCTATGAAGTTTAAATGGTACGTTTGCATCCAGCAGGTCATGCCAGGAGCAGTGTCCTTTGCAGACCACTATGCTTCACCTCCATACACAGCACCTTGTCCAGTCAGTCTCATGCAGGTACACACCTCCATGGATAGCCATATGTGAGCCCATGCTCAGTGGGGCTCAGAGGCTTACTCACGGGTTTGTTGATGGCATGCAAAGCCTGGAAACATCTCAGCATGCCCCTCAAAGGCCATGCCAGAGACTGTCCATAGACTATCCATTCCTTGAGGCTGGGAGTTATCTAAGTGAATGGGTTTCACAGCCCTCCAGGGAAGCCATTCTTTTGTCCCCTGGAGCCCCCAGAAGGGATGTTTGCACATCAGCAGAGCCCCAACTGCACTCCATCTCCATGGAAATCCTTCTCCTGCAATAGAGAACAGTGACCTAATATCACCAGGTTGCAGTGGTGATAAGGAAGGAGAACACCAGGATTGAACTTTGACATGAGGAGGAGGGCCTCTGGCAGGGACAGTCTAAGCTAATGCATTAAAAAGGCATGGTTTAAAACACATCTGCCCGATCAAGGGTCTTCTGGAAGCTGGAAATCACAGACAGGAGACCTGAAAACATCAGGACACCAAGTTCGAGATGAGCCATTTCACGTACAGGTACACTGTGCATTTCTGGGAAAAGCCTGCACTAGTAAGCTGAGGGTATCTCCATGTATCTCTAATCCATGCTCAAGTTTTTTATTGTAAAGGCATATCCTGACCATGCTACTCTGACCACACCAGAGAGAAATCCCAGCTGGTATAGTAAAAAGCAACATTTTCAACAGTTAGGGCATAGGAGCTGACCTCCTTGTATCAAGTATTTATAGACCAAAAGACAAGTTTAAGAGGTTCTCTCTATTTTCATTGGCACCAAAGAGAGGAAGTTTTTCTCTGAGCATACAAAATGTGCCCAATTTGATCTTAAAATGGCTTAATACCTTTCTTAATACCCTGAAACATTTAATTCAGCTTTCACTGGATACTTCACAGGCAAGCTTATTAGAGGAAACGTGCTTACCTTTCAGTCCTAAAGGCTGTTCCTTGGAGGATGAATTAGGGGACCATGCATGGTCTGCATTAAGAGCCTTGGAAATTCCTGATAAACTGACTCTACACACAGCAGTTAACAAGCTTGTTGTTACATTTAAGGGATCTCTGTATCTTTGGAGTCAGAAAAACCAATTATGTCTAATATTTCTTTCCTTGACCAAAATCTCTTACAGCACTAACACAGCTAAAATGGGCTGACCCACAAGCACGATTTACATGAACCTGAAGCAAAGGACCTTAGCATGATTGTATAGGCATTACTGTAAAGACCATGCTGGTAATGAGAAGCATATTTGTGAATGTCTCTTGTACAGCTTTCAGCATATTTTACAGACAAAAAAAGAGATGTAGTCTAGAGGGAAAAAAGAAAAATACAACAAAACATGGGTTTGACCCTCCAGGCAACATGATGTAGATTAATATGAGTTAAATGGAATGTGACCAATTTGTAAGGCATTTGGTTTGTATCTTGAGAAATTGAAGACAAGATCGTTTTTCCCTGCAATCAGAGTAAGCCTTAGGCTATGAGCTCTTGTAGTCTCTACAATTGCCACAGGCCTCCTCTTTTAATATACTAGTGTATCCTAGAATATTTCTTACAACTTTCATAGCCCAATGACGTGATAGATTTGCCAGTATGATACTGCTACTGCCTTTCCTTGGGAAAAGCCTCCATTAGTTGAAATGTGTGCTTATAGCTTCTGTGAGTTTCATCAATTTTTGTGTAATGTTTTGCCCACAGCTGTCCATTTATGCAAGAAAACAGTTGCACTAATCTACATCCTATGTATGCAGGGTTTATACAGCAAGAAAAGCATTTTTCCACCAAAAGTTCATTATTGTTCCTGAAGGTTGTTTCAGGCTGGTAAACTGTGGATTCACTGTAGACCCGCATTTTTTGTTTATATAAGAATTTTTTAATATATAACAAAAAAAGAATCTCAGAACTGTGCAGTTCTCAGGGTTTTATTGATGGTAAAAATTCTTTAAAGTTTGAGATTTAGAGTTGGAAAATTTAAAATGCTTTACCTAACAGGTTCTAAGACAGTGTTTTCAGTGGAGTATCTGTTTGAGAAAGAGACTAACTAAGGTCACCAGGAACTCACTAGAAGTTTTCAAATAGAGCCCATACCCAGAAATCAAGATGGACTTCATCTAAAATTCATCTGCTTTATCACATCACACCACCTTTTCATGTCAGTAAACAGCCAGGAAACCATCCCACATGTTTCAAGTTCAGCTTAATTTTCTGCCCCACTCTTTGCAGCTGTAATTCAGGAAAAGATTTGCCTTTGTTTTTGAAATAACCCAAAGAAAGTGCTCCAAAGGCACAAATCCAGCAACTAACTTCAATATGTCCTTTAGCCTTCTATGCTTAAGAGAAAAAATATCTATATGTTTGGCAGTCTTCCACATGAATGTGTGGGCAATATCATTCAAGAATATTTGGTAGCTATAGATACAAGGTGTCCTGTATCATTAAACTCATTTGTTTGAATAATGGACAGGTAAGGAGAAATAGAGGTTGCTTTTCACTTATTGATTTATTTAAGAATTAAGACACAAGGACTGAAAGATGGGCCATGGGGTGTTCATGGCTTCAAGTAGAGAGGTTTGGGGCAAAGCACATTCAGGACTAATTTGGGCCTCAAGAATCCACCATCCAAGCTGCTGGTGGAGGCAGCCGGGAAGTTTCGCAAAACCACTAACTCACAGCAGAGAAGAATCAGCAGTCATGAATCACCTCTTGCCTGCTAGTGAACAATAACAATGCCCAGGATATTCTGCCTCAGTCCTGGCCCCAGGTCCTGATTGGTTGCTGTGTCATTTGCTGAGTTTTGCATCACAAAATACAGAAATCTATCCTTAGTTTTGCGGGCAGTAGAGGGATGTGTTTCCTGTGATACATTGAGCCATAGTCGTTGAAGAGAGAGATGTGGGATTCTGCTCTCAGCTAATGACACCTTGTTAAATTCTGGATGCACAATAGGAAAGGAGGGTTAAGTATTTTGACTGTTCACTGCTCTTGCCACCTTGTATACTGTGCTAGTGGTCATAGAGTGTGAGCCCTCACAAACATGGCAAACCACACTTAGTATATCCCCCTCTTTTCAGTGATTGTTATGGGTGGTCAAGCAGAAGAAACAGCATTTAAACAGACAAATCTCTAGATAGTGCTTTGTTGTTCTTTATTTCTTGAATGGCTCAAACTGTGGTGTGTCACTCAAGAAGATCCATACAATGGTATGCGGTGCCACAAGCTGCTCTTCCAACCACTTCCTCCTTGTATTTGGTCCACATGAAAGCATCCCAGTTGGAGGAGTGTATCTGCACTGAATTCACAGTGTCACAACACTTTGTGTCATGTCTGGATCTGGCCATTCCCATCAACATGGCCATTCAACCCTCTGTTTCAAGACTTACTGCTCTTTTTCCCCACAACACATTTCAGGACATAGCCTTCAGTTCTTCAGTTCTTCAGGGCACAGCCCTGCCCTGTGCCCACCAGTCTGGGGAGGATGGCAGACTGCTCATCAAGGGCATGGTTTAGGCAGGAATTTTCTCTTCTGTCCTGTTCTCCACCCAGACATAATTGCAAAACTGATGGGCTATCTCTCCTCTAAGTTCAACAACAAAGCCTCGCAGCTTGTAAGAATAATTCAGCCACAATTACCACTGGTGTGAAGCCAGGGCCTCCCACAGATGAGTTTGCCTGGTCCAGTGCAGAAGCTGCAATCTCTTTAATGATGGGAGGTTCAACTAAATTAAAGTTGACCCTCAGGCTTCTGGCAGCTAAATTCCAGCAATAACCTTCCCTCCCACCCTTTCCTTTGGAAAAAATCCTACCAACAACAAACTACAAGTGAGAGGGGGAGGAAACCTCTCTGTTGTTAACCTTTACAGGACAGTGGATGTGTCCAAATTGGACAAAAAACATGATGTCTCCTGCTGAAGTGCCATAAATAGTGCTATCTCCCAGTGTGATCTTTGAGAGAATCTGTTTTGGGGAAAGAACAGAAGAAGAGTCCTAAAAAGAGCGCGTGAAAAATGATGAAAGTTGCTTTGAAGTGAGTCCGAGAGCTCCAGTGCTTTCAGCAGCTTCCCCCTGGAAGCCCTTGAAATTCTATCTGCAATAAAAGGTACCAAAAGAAAACAGCTGGCAGGAGCTGCTAAAGTGGAAACAATACACAGTTCAGAAGAGATAAACAGGATGGGCACAGAGCAGAATGAAAAAGAAGGTATGGATCTGTTATGTGATGGGAACAGCCCTTCTGTCCTGGGCTGAGACTGCATGACCAGGGAAATACTGCTGGCTTTAGGAAAGTGGATTGGGAAAAAACACAAAAACAGACTTAGCACTCAGTTTTCATGGGATTATGCACTTTGCTTTGCCCTGGGGCACAGGGCCATCAGATCTGGTCCTCTTATTCTTTGCTGAACAAGCCTCAGCTTGAATAAAACAGATGAGGGTGTAGGGGTGTCTTGCTGAATACCACCACCAAAGTAGTCTTGTGTACTTATATTTCTTTGGTACCCAAAGCAACAGCAGCTGGAACAGGAGCCCCTTTCCAGTTTCAGGACAGAGAGGCACTCCTCTTGCTAGCTGGACTGTAATATTTTGCCGCCAGCTGTAAAGACGGGTCCAGTCCTTGTGCAGCTCTGAAGAAATGCCAAGGCTGCAGCCAAATTCAAAGCCTGAAATAAAATATAAACCCTGCTTTTGCCCTCACTGATACCATAGTCATTGCAGACAGAAACCGGTGAAGCACTAACTTTGGGGTCAGAACATGATCCGTCTTTTAGTGCAATACAAAGAGAAATACTGCTAAAAGAGTGGACCTTAACCTGTTTGGATTTAGAGTTGTAAATCATAGATATTGCTGTGGTTCCCAAACCAGCTCAGTAGATCTCTAATGAAGGGACTGAGAGCAGAATACAGATATAGGACAATCATGAGGAATCCATGGGCAACCACATCTGTGAAAAAGTCTCCCATGCTCTGATCCATTCTTGATTCTGTCCATGCCATTACACAGAGAAGGTATGCTTAGAGACTTCTGCTCACAGGGGAAGAAATATTAATCAAAATTTTTGTCCTATCTTTACAGATGCACTTCAGATCTAAAGCACTTCTATGGGAAAACAGTAATACTGAGGTGTGGTGGGAGTGAAGAAGAGAGGAGCTGAGTCATACTTTCCATCTGTTTTGATTTCTGTTTTATACAATTCTCATTCTGCAGTTCCAATGTAATTATTTGTGTAACCATTAGACTGCCCCAGTGTTATAATAGAAGCAAAACTGTATTCCACACAGCTCCACTGATTTTCCAGGCCTGTGTTTTTTCAAGGCATATTAAAATACAAAGAAACGGTGTCCCGTTAATTTTAGAAGGGTGTGAAAGTGTTTCTATCCAGTCATTGGGCAGATGACCTAAGATTTTGTATGAATAACATGTGGCATCGTGTACTTACAGTTTCCTCAGGAAGTCAGCTTGGGCAGGGCCATGTTGAAGACAGGAAAGAACATCCAGGATTTACATTTTCTAGATATTTGTTAAATCTCCTTTATTTGGGAAGGATCTGGAACCTTGTTGAAGACTAAAGGATAATCCATAGGCAGAGAGAGAATTGAATCTGTGATAGTAAGCACCACTTTACACTGTGGACAACTTCTCCACTTTCAGAAAGGCCCCAGATACTCAAAACGCTTTGGAGGCTTAAACATTAATGAGGACCTCGGTCTGAAATGCCTATTCAGAAAAGAACTCAGACACTCACACAGATCCTTCACTCCAAGGGCTTTGATATTCTGAGGCTGCAAAATTCTTTCCCACTTGCACTAGTTGTATTTTGATTTGCAACTGATTTAGCCCCCCATAAAATCAGTAGGCATCCCTGTTTTCTTTAATAGAAGTTGGATTGGGTATTGAAGAGAAATTTGGTCTATCTAACCCATATGCACATATACTGTTGAACTTGCTTATTAGGAACAGAGCTTGGAATGGATAAAAATGAAGTGCTAAATATGTCCAGGAATCAGGAGACTGAAGATGCCACCAGCAATGGAAAGGTGATTTCAATATATATTGGAGTACTAGACTGTATGCTATCCAATTCTGTTTTCTCTTACAGCTAAATCCTGTGGAACGTAATAAAATCTAACTTAATTTAATAAAATCTAAATCTAATCAAAAGGTCTTTGAACAACTGAATGAAATTTAATTGTGAATTAAAATCTTACTGTACAGTTCTAGGTCCCAGTAAAGTTACAGAGACTACTCTCTATTATTCTGTAGCTTTTATAAGCAGATGACTTAAGATAAGATAGACTGCATTAGAGAATTGAGCTTCATTCTTTTTAAATTCTTCACAATTCCTGCAAGTTTTTCACTGAACTATTGACAATAATGTACTTCTAACTGAATGCAGGAGGCTATCAAATGATCTGTACACTGAAAGTAAAGACTTTCTTTTCACCATGAACTTACAGCCTAGATACAGTAACTACATATACTTCCTTATTGTTTGCATAAATATTTCATATTATAAATTCTTAAGCTTTTTGCATAAGGTCATAGAACATTAGAATGCACAATAAGTTAAATATATCAAGTTCAGATTTTCTTTCACACTTCTGGAGTGTTCCAATTTTTTTTGGTATAAGCACAAATTGGATTTGCACTTTAAAATTTTCATGTTCTAAATTAATTTACTATGTGACTATTTCTGTGCTATAAGGATGTGTAAACCATTTGTGTTTACAATAATGCATATGAATACTAAACTAGAAACCTGCAGTACGAAGAGGAAAACAAGGTGGTCCTTGACACAATATTCTCTGTACAAGTCTGCCTTATTCTTCCTCATCTGCGTCCGAACAAAATTATCCTGTTAATCCTTTAACTCTACTTTATCTTTGTTTAACTGAGAAGTTTTGTATTTCTGCTAACATAGTTTTTCATGACTGCGCAAGCCAAAGTTAATATGATTGCAGTGATAAATGATATTACAGTATAGCAAACACCATTCTCCATCCTCTTTTCCAGCTCAGTGCAAGATCTGGTTCGTACAGAGATATCTTCACTGCCACTGCTGGTCCAGTGTCTGATGTCCTTGGCTATACATTGGATTTTCCATATACAGAATCAATAACACATGTGAGGAATCAAATGGTTAATTCCAGTAGGTGATTTTTTAAAATGTTTGCCATTAGTCTACCCTGATTTTTAACTTCCCAAATATCGTTACTGTGGCCAGTTTGAAACATGAGCCTATAAGGGCTTCTTTGGCAGTCTGCAGAAATAAAATAAATGTGAATTTCACGTGCTCGGCAAATTCTCTGCATCTTTTGAGATGAAACCTGATTTTCAATCTTCCTGACGTTTTATTCAAGACTCAATAATCTATTGAAGTTGTGGTTCCTGAAAACCACAGGAACTTCATAACACTGTTTAGAGTTAGCCACATCCTGTTCGCCTTCTGACAGATCTTTGTTTTCCATCATCCATCAGCAGGAAGGTTACCCCCAGCTCATGATGTGAGCGACCAGATCCCCCCCATCTATCCTGCAGCCACTGCCAGCACTGCTCCCACCCACCCTACTGAGAGCAGCCATTGAGCTGCTGAAGCATCAGGGCCTAGGGCAAAAGATGACAAGATGGGTTTTGCCTGAATGGGGAATGATGACATCGCAGCCAAAAAGCTGTGGGAGAGTAAAATGGGAGAACAAGGGCTTGTAAACTTCTTATGCCCCTATCCTCACTTTCCTCCCCCTGATCAAATTTAATTTGATAAAATAATGTGTGCAATAACTGCCAAAGCTCAAGCCACCTAGGGAATAACTGAGTGAATGCAAAATGATGGATTCAAAGCAGCACATAACATTTCTTAATGCAACATGTTTCCCTTTAAATCATCATTTGAGTCTGAACTCCTGCAGCAATCTCAATATACGCTGCCTGTCTCCTCAGAAGTGCCCTGTGGCAGGAAACAGGCTCTGTGTGCTGTGTCTTTGTCTAATTGGATTTTAGCAGAGCACAGTGAGAAGAAAATAGAGAAAATGAACTAGTTAATTCTGTGGTCAAGACCTGTCTGTGTCTGAAAAGCCGAGGAGAGTCAAATCCTTCCTGCTTTACTGAATTGTCCTGCACAGGATGTGAAACGCTGTCATTCTGGCAATGTTAAGCGAGCATTGAAGGGCAGGTCTCAGCGAGCTGCTCTCATTTATGCATGTTCACAAGTAATGGCTAATGTGACTATAATTATTGCATGGATATACTTGATTTGCTTTCTCACACGGGCTGTATGTTGATATACGTAAATTGTGGGGAGGAAAGAAAGTTATTACAGAACACAGGTACTATATGCTGACTGTTAGAAGCATTTCTTACAAGCTGAATTTTTGCATGCATGTCCTCAGCCAATGCTTGACAAGGCTTTTCTATTCCTCTGTATTTAAATTATTTTTGATAGAAAAACACAAACATATTAAAAATCATCATATAGGGTATCCCATCTTACATCTCATGACATGAAACTATGTCTTACCTCTCAATTACACCATCAGCTTTTGTTTTTCTTTTTGTCTGACCTTGTAAAACAGGCCCTACCCTCTCTGAGAGACTAAAACAGGCTGGGAGATGTGGCTGCTCTAAACTGTGCTCCAGGAGGGAACTGAAGGAAATGCAGAGTCTCTTTTAGGAGGTTGCCGATGCTGCTGCTGTTCAGGAGACAAGAAAAGACTTTGAGTGGTGAAAATTTGCCTTGCTCAGGCCAAGTGCCTGGGCTCTGTACAAAAATAAAACTGTGTCCTGAGACAAGGTTTTGCAGAGGGTACTGTTTAACAAACATGCCCAATGTTACAGAAAAACATGGGATGACTATCTTTTTTTATAGAGGTGATAAAAACCAACCTTTTCTTCATCTCAGAAGCAAGGACATGCAGGAAGATGAGCCGGGACCCTGGTTTCAAAAAACATCTTCCCATCCTTTTTATATCAGTGGGAGTGCTCTTGAAAAACACAGGTTGAACATAAACTAGCTTTATTTTTCACATAAAGCTGGCTTTATTTTTCACAATCTCCTACATACCAACCGTGCTAAATCAGAGCTGGCAAATGACAGTCGCATCAGGAGTATCCTCACAAGGATGAAGGAGTGGGAAGGTATCCAGCACAGCATTAATGTGACCCCCAGTCTCACAGCACCACTGCTCTGCGGCAAAGCCTCGAAGTCCTCCAAGAAGAGGAAGGGGGAGTGCGGTCCAGAGGGGGAAAGATGGATGATCTTGTAGCTGACCCATTCTTTGTTCATCTCTGGCACCACATCCTTTGCCACACAAGTCATAAAATTTCCTACCAGTAGCTATTTTGACAGTGGCATAATAAAGCTCAGGAGGGAAAGAAGAAACACATCCAGAAGTGTCAAAATAATGTAGCATACTGTGTTTGTACTAACATTATAATATAGTGGATTATAAGTAGTTATGTTAACACAAAAGAAAAGTAAAACTGAAGGGTTGTGTTTTTTTTTTCAGAAGATCAGATATATTTTGCTTTTCCACAGTACCTTCACTACCTTATTGTTAACCTAAGAAGGAAGAATTTCCTTGGAAATTAGCATTATTGCTATGAAAACCTCTGACAGGAATACAGGCAAGAAAAAATATAGTATAGTATCAACGTGGTCCGGAAAGACATGACTGAAATCATGGTTTTAATTTATTTTGAACAATTTCTCATCTGGTAACATTTTTCCCTACTATTTTAAAGACTCTGGTACTCTTATTCCGTTCTAAAATTAACCTTCACCTTACATGAACTGAGGAAATTTCATAACTACATCTGTATGTAACGTTGTATAGGATCGTTTGTTGCTGGTACTATTGGTATTAATTTCAAATATATATCAATTTTCTTTGAAAAGCAACATAATGGAAGCGGAAATTATATCAAATGCAATGATGAAAAATATAAAAAGTATGTATATGTAAATGTAAATGTAAATATAGTAGTCAGAAGCTTGCTTCCCTGATATTGATAGCAGTTGTGTCAGACACTTTAAGATAACACTGCATGCAGCAAAAGGCTCTGTGCTGCTAGAGCAGATGTTTGTAGGAAACTGGAGCAGGATTAAAGGTGACACGAAATGAAGTGACCTGACCAAGGTGTGCTCTTAGGCACCAGAGACAGGCAGCAGATAAAACACAGGACTCGGGAGTCCCCAACAGGTAATCTAATCATGAGCGATGCTGCTTCTGCCTGTATTTCATGCAGTCCTTCTTGTACAGGAGCACAATACACCCAAAGGGAGGTGGGAGGGTTTGAACCCAGGCACTGCCAAAGGCAGCCCACTGCGGTTCTATATGTGAGACCCGTTTTGCATTCTCCAAGGGGAATCAGGGCCAAGTCTCACTGGAGCCAGTGAGTAGTCACAGGGACAGCAGTGGGTATTTGCTCCAGCTCCAGGTGAGCACCGGGTACATTTGGTCAACAACATAACACCCAAGAAATGACACTTGCTGCAATGTAGCGAGAGCAGGGCAGAGTACCTGTTGTGCTGAGCAGAAGATTACAAGACCTGGTCTCTCAGCAACAGCAAAATATCTGCAAATTGTTTGTGATGCCTTCGAAATGAAGGGTGCTTTTCTGCATTGAAGGGACCAGGGAAGTCCTGAGAACTTGAGCAGAGAGGAGTCGCAGAGCCCAGGATCATGAGATTCAAGCTTCTTTGGATTTTTATTTTTTTTTTTGCTAGTTTTTTATGGTTTTGTTTGTTGTTCTTGTATATGTTTATTTTTATGCACAACAGAGAGCCTGAGGGGCAGGTAGACATCTTCCAGGTAATCTGTTCTATAAACTCATTGGAAATTACCCAGTTCTCCTTTGCCCAATTATTTGATTCTCCAAATGTTGATACTAAAGGAAGACATGAAATTAGCTCCAGGGCAGGCTTAACCTTTTCAGTCCAAGAGCTCCAAAATGGATTTTTCAAGACCAATACCCATATTTTATTACAAGAGAAGTACAACAGTTTGGGCTTGCCTATACGGCTACTTGATCCCCAGCTGCTCAGAGGTGGTTTCCAAGGCGAGTGCCAAATATTGTTAATTGCACGGGTGTTTATGGGTATGTATGTATGTGTGTGCATAATGCAGACCTGTGTCTCCTCCTCAGACCATCACTCATGTCACACACATCACAGGGCCATCCAACAGCTGTGAGGTGACCTGGAGACGAAAAGCTCACATCCCATATCCAATCGCCAGAGCCAGATGGGCCCATTTCCTAAATGACTATATAAATTCTAATAACAACTATTGACAAAGTCGGCAGTTCCTCTAGGCTTTCCTACTGACCCCAGGGAGCTGCCACAGGGATGCAATATCTCAGCTGGTCCCCTGAAAAAATCCACAATATGATGTTTGCCTCCACCCCATCCAACCACAGAGCATCTACCTCTAGGGACTTGCTGGAAGGACAGTGGCTGAATGGATGGCTACCCATTCACTGCTCCTTATGAGCAGGAGAGGACCTTTCTGACAGGTCACTGAGGAAGGGAAAATGACCCTATTTTCCTGGACAACACAGGAAAGTGGCTTCCAGACTCAATGGGTGGCTTGTATGGCCCCTGGTGGCAAGACACCAGTGTTTCAGGTCTCATGACACCCCAGGAGTGGGAGATCTGTATATTTCTGGGTGCTTGCTCACTGATGCCCAGCTCCTCACTGCTCAGCTCTAATAAAAGTCAGTGTTGCTCCTCTGTTTGCCTAGCAAGTGTTTAAAGCACAGCACCTAGTAAAAAGCCTGCACCCAGCTAAGCAGGACACTTGAACCTCAACCCATGTTTCCTAAGTATTTAATCTCTTTTTGGTTCACTAGCAATGTCTGCAGTTAACTTGACATGGTGGTGTGTCTGCTGTATGTTTGCAACCAGACACGGGTAGCTGAGCTTTTTAAGACTAAAACTGAGGGAATTCACAGTGAGAGTAGCCAGCTTACCATTCTCTTACTGTTGTTTTCTAGAATTACTGTCAGAAATAAAATTATTTTGAGGAAAGATTTCCCTTCAAAATCATCCTGATATTCTGCATTTTAGAGCATAATACATTATATACTTCCATGGATCTTAACACTTCTGCATAAAAAATAAAAAAGAACCAAATTATGTCATCCTCTTTGCACTAAAACAGGGGAGAGTTCTGATGCTGTATAAATATTGTCACTGCAAATGTATAGGAAATTACTTACCACTGTGTACTGCATGTAATTCATTCAAGAGTTACTAGTTGAAAAAAAGGTAAATAGTACTTTTTTTTCTGGAAGGAAGAGAGGACATACATAGAAGAACCAAGACTTTTGCCTGGGAAAGGCTTGCAGAATGTGGTTGCACACTGCCTTACACTCTTTAGTCAGAAAATGTAAGATCTAGGGTGTGATGGCAGAGGCATTTGGGGATTTTTCTATGTTGTTGCTGAATCTTTTCCGCAGAGCTTGAGAAGCAAAACTTGCGTAGCAGTGTACTGTTACCGCCAATGAAGTAGCTCCACCATCTGGGATTTTTTAGAATTGCCTTTCTTCCTCTATTACACTAGATTGTATAGATGCATCTTTTTTATTTTGCTTTTTTTAATACGTAAGAAACAAAAGTAATTATAAGATAAAACTGTAAATGTGGGTAAGTGAGAACATACAGCTGTTCCTTGTGGTCCATCCAACATGAACTGAGCCATCTTTATTTTACAAGTGTTAAGTGTTCCATCATTTTGTGTTATAGCTACTAAAATCTTTGGAATTCAGTGTCTCCAGAGATAACAGTGAAGTGGAAGAAAAGATTTATTCTAAAAATATATTTCTGAGACACATATTATGATAAAATTTCATTAATACCAAGTGGATTTATTCTCACAATACAAGGATATGAATAAAAAGCAGATTCAGAGTGGAAAAGTAAAACTACTTTGGTGATAGAATTAATAAAGCCAGTGCCTTTATAACTATCACTTGTTTTTATTGTTAAGAGTCTCAGCCTAAGTTCCTAACACCCTGATTTCAAGTAAAAATCCAGTATGTAACCATAAATTTCAAGCAGAAGGAAATTCAATTGTGCTGAAATCAGCCTGGCAGCAGAAGAGCATAATCAAACCCAAAACTTGCCCAGAGTGTGGCTTCTCCCAGTCTCTCCCACATTAGTGTAGTTGGGGCTCATATTACACCCTGAAAGTCTTAATTTTTTCGCATTTTTCTGTATTTTCCTAAATCCATTAGTTGATATATATTAATGGTGAATACACACACACACATACAATTTAATTCAGGTGGGCACATTGAGTGAAGACAAACTTTTCAGAGCTGTTTCAGAGTTCCAAAGGCTCCTGCTGGCACTGTTTTCCCCAGGGCTCTCTGCTGGTGCTGCCCTGCCTAAGGCTGTGGCAGAGAACTGAGCAAGGCAGGTCCAAGTGGCAATGCCATCCGCTTTGTCACCTACCCACAGTCCTGCTGTCAGCCCTTGCAGAGTTTAGGGCTAAGCAGCTTTTCTCAGTCCTTCCTGCCCTTCAGTCAATATGTGCACTGCTTCACAGGGGACTGCACAACAGGTCACAAACAGCCACCGACCTCAGAAAGATAAAATGTATATTAGCAGCCTCAGACCTCTGCAGGCTAAACAGAGAGAGAGAGAGTGGTGCCCTGGGTGGA
Source organism: Lepidothrix coronata (assembly GCF_001604755.1). Lineage (NCBI taxonomy): Eukaryota > Metazoa > Chordata > Aves > Passeriformes > Pipridae > Lepidothrix > Lepidothrix coronata. Next base: position 2,943,598 of record NW_016690286.1, on the reverse strand, counting down.
CTGCTTTTCCGATTTGTAAACTTGCCTGCAGTGCCTAAAATCCCATGTAGAGCCCAAAATTATTTTATAAGTGTTTTACTGGGCATAGCAGGAGATGGAAGAGGGCAATAGTCATTGCTGATATCATGTCATAAACAAAATCTTTCTACCCTTTCTTATATAGGAGACGTTGTGGAAGCAAATCGGCACTGGCAGTTCTGTTATTTAGTTATTTCTGCTCCTACCACAGCTTTTCTCCCATCCCTGCTTTTGATTTTTGTTGTTTTTTGTGGCACTCTTCAGTATGAGAAGAAAGAGGAAAAGAAAAGAAACAAAAACAGAAAAAAAAAGTACTCTTCTCATTTATAGAAATTGTACAAAACCCAACAGTATTCCTAACAAGACCACTCTGAAGTTTTATGGACTTGCAGATCTTTGTTTGCTGGTGAGGAAATGGATTTTTCACTGCAGACCATGAGCAACTGTCTTATTGCCCTCATACATATATATAAACTGTGGCAGAGTCCATGACCTCAGTGTTGCCGCAGTGATCATCTCACTGCTTTGATTAACGGAAGGACCGGTAAGTTGATGTCCTGAAATCAATGAAACTCAAGTCAATGAGAAAAAGAAGTGGCCCAATAGCAGACACACCATTCATTCCTCTTGGATAGCAGTGCCCTCAGTACTGCACCTTGTTTGGTTGGAGGAGAGCAGATCCCTGCCTTCATTCAACATCCACACTTGCTCCACCAAGTTAGCAGATTTTTTTTGGCAGAACAGAAACCTGAAGTCTAGGAAGCACCTACCTTATATGCCCACTGTATTCTTCCCTAAGCATTTTTTCTAGTCCTAAGTTTTATCAGACTGGTCCCTATCCCTAGGTTATATTGAGTCAGCATCCAGCCCAGGACCCTACCCCACCCCAAAATACAGGCTGCAGAGGCTCACAGAGCCCAAGTCCCAGAGCAGGGGTCAACAATCCCAGTCCACCCTCCCCTTGCCCCTGGCTATCAGCCAGCAGGACACTGGGAACTTACCCAGCCAGAGGTTGCATCTACATCAAATATATTTAAAAGCCACCATCAGATCTATTCTTCAGAAATCCGTTTAGTTCTGTTTTGAATCTGTCTATACCCCTGGCCTCCACAACAGCCCATAGCTAAGTGTTTCATTGTTTAACTGTTGGTTGTGTGGAAAAGTAGCTATTTAATTTTGTTTTAATCTTTCAATCTATCAGAGTTTTTAAAATAGGACAGAAAAAACCCAAACAACTAGTTCTTAACTCTCTAATGAAATCAAGTTGAAGAAAAGGAAGCAGCTTGATTTGAGATGAGATCAGGCTTCCAGAAGGACTCTTTAAACTTTCCTAATTTAGTTTATTTAAGCCCAGTGAAATGAGCTATGTGAAAATAAACAAAAAAGTCTCAGGCTTTAAAGAATCAAAATTACCAGAAGCTTCTGCTACTAGAAAATTCCTCTATTACATATTTGGCAGCAAAGTGGCTGCATAGACAGATGACGTGCCATTAGAGTCCATATAAGTAACCACTAGGGAAAGCACCTGCTGCAATACAGAAGATGTTGTTAGAAATACAAAGATCTGATTGAAAAGCAATTTATATTCCAAGCAAATGCATAATAAGAGAAGATATGCTACCCCATGTAGAGCTTCCTGCAGAGGAAAGTGACACACAATAGAAAGTAGTTAATCCTGTGGAAATAATTAAACAAGATAGAGGGGGAAATATATTTTAGAATATACAGTGCTTAGCCAAGACATGGCTGATTCAGCTTTATGAAAAGAGATTTAGTCCTTTTGGTCACAGAGTCTTGTAATTTAGAAAATTTCTTTAAATTAAGAAATAGAGAGAGGGATACTGAGTCTAATTCAGAAATGAGATCCTGCTATTTCAGTGACTGCAGCTGCCTATTGCTGAGTAAAATGAGCAAGAGCAAGAAATTCTTGGTTTTTTCAGAATAAATATTACTGCCTTCCTCTCCTAGACATCCCTGTTTCGGAGAGAAATGGGAACAGAGAGAGCAAATGCTCTTAAATTCACTTTTTTATACCAATAAAACCCCCATGAATTTGAAGTCAGCCTGTGCTTTCTGCCCTATTTCTTCCCTCCCCTGGATGTTAACAGAAGGAATACTATTAAAGCTGGCAGGAGACTGAGTCAGACCCTGGAGTTATATATGGAGAACTGGGACAGTGATGAAGAAAAGAGGTAAGATTGTCTGATTTGTGCTGCTCGACATATAGCCAACAGAGGGCAAAACCCAAGCTGGAAAAGGACAGAGCAGAAAATCTTATGACCTTTGACAAGTTGTGCACCTCCTTTCTCCTGGTAGAAGAGAAATAACTGACAGCTGTGTATAGGGATAGACCTTAGGAAAAATGAACAACTGACATGATCCTGGTAAGACTGGGACTTCCTTTCAAGAAGCATTGTTTGCCCATGGCTCTTCTTATCCCCTATCCTGCTCTGGTAGAGTTATGTATCTGTACCATGTGGCCAGCGCATGTGGTCACACTAATGTGATAAATCAATGTTTAAGATATAACTTCTGATTGTAGTGGATGCAGGAACAGATAAGACAAGAAGATGCAAATATTGAAGCAGAAAGAGTTTGTTGATGTATTCTGCACTGCACCTATCCTCTAAGGCTTGAAGAAATATCGAGGCAAAGCACGGGAACTGAGAAGTTTCACTGACAAGTATGTTCATTTTTTTGTCCTCACAAATCTGCTTCTCACTTCTTAGTCTGTGCATGTTTATGTTATCTAGAAGTGTAGTCTCAAGGCTAGTGTTTTATTTATCCTCCCTTGTCACTGAGTCCCTGAAGGGTAAAACCACACAGCCTTGTAAGGGTGAAGTTCTGGGCAAGACTGCAGGAGCTGGCAATGGGATAAATTATGTGCCTTATGGTCTTGGGACCTGCAGCTGGACTGTACCCTGTGAAAGCATGATGGCATTGCTATTTCTCCCTTAGGAACTGGAAAATCACGTCCAGAGCCAGGATGTTGGCTGGGCACAGCAGAACTGAAGGATTTGTCTCATGCTCAGCCCCGTGGCACCGCTCTGGTGCTTGGCTGCAGGGAGGATTGTGCCTGTTTCTAAGGTCTGATGCACAGCTCAATACCACAATTTTAGTGGTCGCTGGTGAGGTCCTGAATACCAGCTCAGAACTGAGTTTTCAAATAACTGACTGCAGGTTCTTTACCTCCAAGTGCTTTTGCAAACAGAAGCAAGAAAAATTCTTCAAAATGATAACAGCAAGAATCTGACTGCAATCTGCAAGTCAGATAGCAACACAAAGAGCATTTCATCTCCTTTGTGATTAAGAGTGAGCCTGACACATGGAAAACAACCAGACCACACAGACAAAGGAACATTGGAAATAATAACCTTTAAAGAAGCACATCTGAAAAAAATAACTCTTCCGATGTTTAAATTTGACTAGTGAGTACAGATGCCAAATGCATTTCAGGAATAGCTCAGCAATGACTGAGTACAACATTTAATTAAGTGATTATATAATCAACCCTCTGTTTTATGAAGCAATAATTCAATTCCCAAGTGAGTAAGCTAGGAGGCTGAAGGTCAGGCAGCTTATCACAATGAAGGAATCTGATTACTGCTGAGGAAAACATAAGGACGATGATGTTATTGTTAAAATACTTGCTTAATTAATATAAAATTAATAACTCTATTTAATAAGTCTTTATAGCAACACATAGCCTGCCAGAAAGATAGCGCTTTCTCCATTTTCCATGTGGAAGTGGTGGTTATTTATGGCCACACAGAATGTGCGGGAAGTTAATGATGTCACACAGTCAATTTATTGGGGATAAAATTACAAGAGTCATTTTATCAGGGAATTATATAGTTCTCCTCCTGGAGTGTAAGTAGACAAGAGACCCCACTTACGCTGTAAAAGAGAGATCAGACAAGGTAACTACATTGTTGGAAAGCTTTACACTGGATTATTAACAAAAATTCCACTAAATCAGAGGTTCTACCCCCATTGAGCTGTGGCTTCATATATACACAATGTATGGTCAGGGAGATCTCATCAGCAGTTGGTGAAAATGCATATATTATCAACAATATATATGAAGTTGTACCAGCCACAAGACTTGCTCAGAGAGTAAGCAATGCCTTGTGCAAACAGGATACCAGAAGAAGGTAGGGAATGAATCGCGTTCATTTATGCATGTTGGATTTTGTTTACAGTTCTGTTCAGATTATTTTAGTAAAAATTTCAGCGAGTCAAAGTAGGAATTAAGCATAGAGGGTATTTTTGAAAGACATTCAGAGTAATGTGGATGGAAGAATGATTACTGTATATGAAGGATCAGAATCACAGGAAAAGCAAAAGGAGAAAAGAGCAAAAGGAGCACGAATTTTGGTAATCAGTTGAGTATAGGGACAGAACAAGTTTAAAAGGAAAAGAGATGCAGTGACCAGGGCAATTAACATATCCAATTGCAGTCTTCAGAGCTGAGTGAATAATGACTTTAGGAGGGTGTAAAACCTCCTTTTCACTGCTGCTATTGCATTTGCAGAGGGTCAGGAAATCCATGTGCAGACCCAGCATTTCTGAGAGGCACCTGAGGTGTCCCACCTGCTATAAGATCTCTGGATATAAAGAAAGAAAACTAAAAATCAAGAGTCTGAGTGTTGAATTTAGCCTATTGCAGTAAATTCTACTTTTATTGTGTCACTAGGATATTAGGGGCTCTATTATATGCTGGGTTCCCAGGATGGACAGTTCAATGGACTGCATATCATGTAATCACTGATTTGGTGCCTTGAAATAGAGATTATAGGGAAAGCTGCTGGGGAAAATAGCAGTAATAGAGACTGAGACTGGTTACTAAAATGAGGACAAAAACTATTAGGTTGCAATAATTTCATAGGAAAGTGTTCTTAAGTGAGGGAAAAGGAGTTTATGTTCCATGTAGAAGAATCCCTGCAGAACAGTTTCAGCTTATTAGTACTAAATTAACCACAGCAAATGAGTGCCACTATTGTCAATGACCTGGCAGTTTATAAGCACGCTGGGGCTCAGTTTTAAACTAGTTCACACACATAATGAAAGTGAGATGGAAGATGAAAGCAAGGAAATCCACCCAGAAGTCGCAGCTCCAAATGCTGCTGTAGAAGGGTGGGTGTTCTCAAGGGTGTGCACATAGGTACAATGAGATTTGTCTTGCTTCTGGAGGGTGACCACTGACACTGAAATATGAGGTTTGAATAGAGCAGTGGTAGCCCTTAACAGAGAAATCATTACGGCTATGCACAAGTTGCTAAACAAGATAAAATTTAACTCTTCTGAAAGAGACAAGTCAGGAAAGGGATTTAAAAGTGGGAAAGTACTAACATAAAGTGATGTGGGGGAATGACCTAGTGAATAGGACAGGCCCTTTAGACTTATCGAAACACAGAGTTATTAAGTTTGGGAAAGACCTCTAAGATCATCAAGTTCAACTGTCAGCCTAGAACCACTACCACGCTCAATGCTAATCCATGTCCTCAAGGGCCATATCCATACATTGTTTCTGAACACTTCTAGGGATAATGACTCAAACACTTCACTGGGCAGCCTGTTTCAATGCTTGACAACCCTTTCCATGAAGAAAGTTTTCCTAATACCTAATCTAACCTTCTCTGGTGCAACTTGAGGCCATTTCCTCTCATCCTGTCCCTTTGTGCCACAACACAGCCCAGGATTTCCCTGTGTTGTGTCCCAGAGAGGCCCTGCACAGAGCTAGTCTCTGCTGTGCATGCCCATGCTGGGGCTACAGGACAAGCTCATGGACTGGTCAGCTGGACCATCCTTTAAGTCAGGGGCATCACAACTCCCATCACTCTAGAGTTTGAAGCCATGCTGCAATAGAATTACTGTCCTGCAAGTTATGGCCTGTGATGGGTGCTCTACTAGCTTCTTTCATGTAAGTGTAGTAAACCTGATGGGTAGATCACCAGGCAGGATGACCCCACAGCCCTTGGTCAAAACAGCCCATATGGTCTTGTCCCTTCATGTCTACCTGTAATGTCTTATCTTTGTTCCCATCCTCAGCCAGAGAGGTGGTTGGACAGCATGCTTCTTCATCTGGTGAAGAACAGCTGCCACACACTACTGCTTAGAAAAAGAAAGGTAATCTATTTTCTACACAGTGTGTTGCAACATTCTCTGATGAGACTTTTTGGGTTGTGCCGATAATCACAGTACAGTCCCCTTCATCTAAGGTCCATTGACAGTGTTGATTAAACTCCGAGTTTAATGAATCTACACTTGAAGTTTGGATGTTCATAAGACTTCAGATGTCAAACTGGCAACCAAATAGCCAAAACCAGAAATGGTAAGAGGCCACAGGCAACATAGAACAGATTCTGATGCCAGTTTCCAGGATATATAAACAAGGTAAATATTAACCTACAAAGACAAATATTAACCTATTAGCCAGGCTCTCAATCAACTCTTGATACACCAACATCAGATACCAAAGAGTGTCAGATACTTTTATGCCCTTCTTTGGCATTTTTACACTTCAGCATTTTCCTTCTCAAAAGTTTTACAAAAGCTCTGAATTTTTAACTCAGATTTTAAAATGCACAGAGCTTCTCAGATAAGACGTCTAACAATGTTAACGATGGCTGGTTTCAGAACTCCCAGTAGAATTTGCATGCAATTAATGTTCTCCTCCTCTGAACAGAAACCTAGAGGTTTGCAAAACACGCCATATGTTTGTCAGTTTGCCAATGAATCAAGATGTTTTTGCAGCCTTCTGAGTTTCAATAATTAATGGTAATGTCTAAAACCTAAATCACAGTGCAGAGGCTCAGAACAGAACTTTTGCCATGTCCAGTGTTGTTCAGCATCATCAGAGTGAGACATTTCAGGTGAAAAATAGAAAGTTTGTACTAACTTCCCTACCTGATCTCCTAGACCATAATCATTACTCCTTCCAAGATATCTGATTGGATTCCTACAAAAGGCTTACTTATTATGGAAAGTAATGCTATTACCACAGCCCAGGCTTTGGTCTCAAACACCCGAATGTTCAATGCTCCAGCATGATCTGCTGGTTGATCTTGGTGAATAAAAGACATCTAATGGTTTACAGGTCTGAAAATATACTTTATTCTCATCAAGTGGCTGGTTATTTGCTTTAACAGACTATTAGCAACCAGTTAATACAATAAAGTTAGGAAAACAAAATAAATCAGTTACATTTTAAAATTGTGTTCACAAGCAGGAGGGCTAATTTTTATAAAGCATGTTTTTACAATTATTATTTTTAAACGTAACTGCTTGAAAGACCAATAGAGAAGAGAATACTTAATGTTAATACCTCATATGCTTCTTTTCTTCACCCTTGGGTAAATCATCTGAGACCTCCTCTGCTTCCACACTTGTGCATGAGCAATCCTGCTCAGGCTGTGAATTTAAGAGTAGGTTTCTTTTCTTTGAGGTGATGATTTTGTTTTTGCTAGGCTATTAAAAGTCTTTTCCTTTATTGATTCCCAGCTGATCTGATCTATTTCAGTCTTTTTCCCCAGACAGATCTAAATTTGCAGTTCAAAATGACTAATAAAGGAGAAGGAAATTCCTTAACTATCTATAAGACACTGCACTGCTTCCCCTTCTTTTTCCCCTCCAGAGCAGAACTACTCAGGAAGTATTTTAATAACAATTATAATGTTACCTGTGTTTCTACTTCAGAATTTTAAACATCACTTGAAATGGGTTATTTTTAAACTGGGCTAGTATCATGCTCATTTTAATATTAATCATTAAATGTACAATTGATGAATTTAATTTATATCTAGCCTGCCATATACGTTAGCAGTTCTCAGGATCAGCATATTTTTAATTAAGCTGTGGATTTTTCTCAAGTGTACCACAATAATACTGGTGTCATGTTGATAGGAGAGAATATGTGCTTTTGGACTTATTACTTTTAATAATACTTTCCAACACTGCCCCTGCACAGAGTGTGGAGTACACTAAAAATATTCAGAATAATTCCTTCAAGAATCAACCAGTTGCTCCTGCCTGACAGAGGCATGGGATATACCAGTACCATTTGGACCACTATCATCCTTTCAGCTTCCAGGGCAAAAACACTCCCTAACAGCATGCAGCATGATATGCAGATCAACGTAGACTGGAACTGCCAGGAGATTTTCTGGAAAACAGAGGAATTCAAACCCTATCATGAGAACTATCACACACTAAGGGATCACAGGCATTTCATTATGGGATCCTCTTTCATTTTAAAGATTATACTGTCAGCAGCAGCAGCAAAAAAAAGTTTCTGGATTAAGCCATCCCTGAATATTTCTGCATTTCCTATTAAACAGTGACTGGCTTGCAGTGCATTCTTTATTAAATTGATGTAGCATCACTAAACGGACTGCCCAGCACCAAGAAAAAAAAAGAGTGTTAACCCTAAGTATGGCTTGCACCAATACAGTTTATTTCAGTTTGAAGTTAGCAGTAGAAATCCTGGTACAGATAACATTTAAATCCTATTAAGCCTCAATTCGAGACAATACTATTGAGATACAAACTTGGCAGCAGCAAACACAAGGGTTTCCTTTAAAGATTCACTATCCATTTTGTAAAAGCTATACCCAGTCCACCTCTACGTGGTCATTTTAAACTAATTTTAATCTAAAAACTTTTGTTTTTCTTTTTGACACTGCTTTCCAGCTCCATGAAAATAGTAATGAAAAATATCTCTCTTCCCCTAAGAAAAAGATGGATTTGGAAAAAAAACCACTCCATGATTACTTCAAAACTGAAAGGTTTTACTCTTCTAAAAAATGGGACCTATGAGCAATATCCCTGTCCAGTACCCAAGATTATTTTATCTGGAAATGCTGGTGCAGTGACTTCTGAGTACTGCAGGTTAAGTATCTCGTAAGCCCAGACTCCCACTTCCCATTGGAAAGCTCTCAGTTGCCTGCCCCATTTCAAACCTTCCTGCTCTTCTGCAACACAGTGGGTCCACCAGACAGGGGACTTTGCTGTCCATGGGACTCAGGCTGGGCAGGATGCCAGGCCTGCAGGGAAGGGTAGGGAAATGGAGAACTGGTACTAAAAATCCACAGGGAAGAGCTGAGCAGAAAAATTCTGACAAAAACCAATTTTCCATTAAAAATTGCTCATTCAGGAAAGGGAATGGTGATATTCACTCACCCTGCAGGGGCTCCAGCAGAGCACCGTCTGCTTTCCTGTCGGCTCACCCTCTCCCCTCCTCTCTCTGCTAAACCTAGCAGTCATCAAAATCCTGCAGGCTGAAAAAACTTCAGGTTTCCCAGAAGGGGACCATGAGCTCAAAAACACTTGTGGCTGCAGGTCATCAACCAGGACTCACAGAGTGCAGAGCTGGGTCCCACAGTAGGAAGCAGCGGAAGAGGTACCTCACTGATATCAGAACTTGAACTCCCCCAGTGATGTTGCCTTCTGAAAGCCTTGAAGTGAGACATTTTAGATAGTTTTATAATAGCTTCCTTTAAGAAAATCCCTGCTGAGGGGAATGTAAGAAGTTGTTTGAGGGTTTTTTTGGTCTGAATTTCCCAGAGAACGAACAGTCTAGCTTTAGTCTGGATTCAAACAGGAAAATATTTTTCAAAGTACTTTTTTTATTTTAAACCAAGTTAAAGTTTATAATATCAACTCTACAATCACAGCCGAAATTTTCTATGGGAGCAGAGAGAGAACAAATGCAATTGAACTTGAAGACATCTGATAATTTCTCCTGTATGGAGAAATCTTTGGTTGTTCTACAATTGCCATTTGGACCTTTAGGTCCTCCTTTTCTCATCCCCTATGCATGAGAACCACTTATAGGATAAGGGAGTAAAAAGACAATACCTACACCAGAATGTCTGCCTGCCACAACAACCCCTCAAAGTTCTGGGTAGCCACAACCATAACCCTGCTTTAAACCTTATAGGCAGGTCTGATCCAGGCCTTCAGCTAGTTAGAGAAGAAGCGAAGTGAGAGAAGTTGGAAGCAAATTGCAGAAATGACCTGAACATACTTTGATAACTGGTCCACAAGATCTACCCATCCCACATCCTCTGAATTCTGCAAGCAACACCCCTCAAAATTTTTCCTCCATGTCCTTGTTGGTGTTTGAGAGTTATCAGGGCTCAGTAGTACAGCTTAGGAATTCAAACAGAAAACAGTGCACTCTTGAGGAAGAACTGGGAGAACTAAGCGTACAAACCCTTACTGACTCTCACTGTCTGATGAAGGCACAAAAATGAGGAAAGAGAGGCAGATTTTCATATTGTCACAATGAGAGGAATAGAAAACTTGCTCTCTGCATCTTAAAAGCTCAAAGAAATGCCATCACCCTGAAGAATGCTCTTATACATGCTAAGTGCAAGAACATATTTTGCAGTGACACGCACGGGACTGGAGCAAGAGCTTGGGAAGTACCTCTGCACCTGCTGCAGTAAGAGCAGGCAATTGTGTCACTCTGTGTGGTGCTGCCAATGGTCAGCAAAACGGCCAGGCTGCTGCAGAGACTCTCAGGACAGGGGAGGCCAAGCACTTCACTTTATCAGGGAAGGAACCTGCCGCTGACTCCTTTATGGGAGCAGCATGATGTTCCTCGGGGAGTGAGAACAGCAGGCGAGGAGGAGGAGGCCCTCCAGAGCATCCTCCAACAGCGACGACTGCTGCCATGGCAACAGCAGCTATGTGGGAGAGGAGGAGAGAGGCACCAGCTGTGGCTGGGTGATTGTTTTTCCCTTATTTTCAGCAGAACTGCTCATCACTGTGTTGCTGTGTTTGAAGGACGAAAGGGCAGATGCCCCTCCACCAGCAGTACCACCTGGGCAGATCTGCCCATGGACTGCAGGTACCTATGCACCATTCTGAGCACAGGGTGCTCCCAGTCCCCACTAGACCCTGAGCTCCCTTGCACTATTTTCACTCATTTAACACAATTCCTCCTTGCTTTCTGTAGATGTGAGATAAAAGAATACCTTAAGTGCCCCCACAGTTGAAATCTGCTAACTACAGGCACAGTCTGCTCTCAGCTGCATCAACATGGACTCCTGTAGCTTCATCCCTACTCCAGATTTAGTTTCTTATAACAAAACCATTCTGCCCTGGAGCTTCTTGGATCAAACTCTGCCTCTGGCATGACACCTCTGATCCTAGCCACAATTGCCTAAGGAGTGTGCTAAGACATGCTTCATCCATTCTCAAAGGCACCTGCAGAAGGTAAGTTATCCACAGATAAGGAGGCCACTCATTCTGGAAATGCAAGCCCTTGGCATCAGATAGGATAAATTGCCCTCTGAGGGCAACAGGGAGCCACTACTCAACCAAATTAAAGTGCAATATTCAAAGCCTAATGTTTGATGAAGTGACTCTCATCTGCAGAGTAATGTTGCCTACAGACCTACTGAGTCTCATTCATCTCACACAATTTACTCCCATTTCTTGCTCCCTGCAGCTGAGTCAATGGCTCACATTTTCAGGGATGTGCTACAGCCTCTCATCTGCTTGGAGACCCCATGGAAAACACAGCTAAATATGGCCCTGCTTCCTCATTGCAATATGCCAGTTTTAAAATACAATGTGTTTTTCCCAGACAGAAATTATCTGAGCAATGTGATTAGCAATCGTACCTATAGGGCACATTCTGAACTCCAGTTATGGCATGATTGCCCAGAGAGTCCATTGAAACTGAAATAATCCATTTCAGTACATTTACCAATTATCATGCAAGGATGAGTAAGAAACAATCTGCTGTTTAAAATCAGCAAATGAAATCAAGACAACTTTCATCTTTATGAGTTTCATTTGATTTTCCTGTACTCCAGATGAACTCCCACCCCCCAAACCAGAAGTCACAAGTGATTAACATATATATATTCTACTGAAAGGCACCAAGGGCACTAAATTAAATCTGCAGTGCTCTCTCTCACTCAACCACATACATAAATGGTCTGGAAGCCTGTGCAAGGCTTCCTACTGAAGTGAGATTGCCAGCCAGTCTAAAAGCTATTAGTGCTGGTTAGAGAGTCGCAGAATGATTTAGCAGAATTTTAAATGATTGCTGCAGCAGCATGCTCCACACTGGAGACCGGACACTGTTCTTGGAAATGCTTTTGGAAAAAGCTTATGATTTAAAGTTGTTTGACAGATCTCTTGGTGGTTGGGCTTTTTGTGGATTTTTTTTAAGGATCCTACTCAGGCACATGCATAGTTATCTTTTCATGATTTGCCACCACACTTCCTGTATTGAAGACTGATCATGTGTAATGCAAATGCTGCTCATTTCAACCCTTCCTGCCTTCCTGTAATTATCCATGCCAGCAGCTGCTGTGCAAATGAATGTTTTTAAGAAGGGTCACGGGTCTACTAACATATCAAAGGGCAATTCCAGTAATGAGTGACAGTTGTACATCATTTAATACTGCACTGACTTGAGGCCTGGGTCTAACTAAAGGCTATGAAAGAGTAGGATTTTGCCCAATCCTGGTAACCTCAGTCATCATCTTGACAAGGACTTTACCTCATCCAGTCACTTAGGTTAAGAAGAAATCTTTTTTCTTTTGAATGATGACAGAATTGTCTGTGTTGGGAAAGCCTTCTTATTTTCCAACATAAGTGGTAACTTCCAGTAGGATTGTCTCTATGCAGCTTGTGCTAGCCAGTGCACTGCTACAGGTTTTCTCTTCCTAAGTTCAGGTTTGGGCAAATGTGAATCTGGTAACACACAACAACAGGAAAATATGAGAGTTACATGGAAGACTTATGATTTGCCTGCACGAATCCAAGCAGAGGTGAAAGAAAGCTTGTATACTATAGAAAGACATTTTTACCTCTTCTCACTTGCCTTTGTGAGAAGATTTACATAGAACACTTATCTATTTAGCTGATGTTTCCTTGCCTGGTTTTAGAACTATATAAATGGCCAGGACTTGAAACTATAAACTCAATTGATCAAGAACTACAATGTCTCAAACAGAGAAATGCTAATGTTGATTCCCCAGACTCCATAAGCCTTCAGCACTTCGTAAGGGCAAGGCTTTCCTGAGTGTCCCTCCATGTCAATTCTGCCAACCAGCAAGATCTTATTCCATAAAACACAAGCCTCTGTAATGATGAGTACTGAGGTTGTTACTCGGATGGAGCATCCACTGTCAAATGGTGAAGTCTGTTTCATGGTCATCTGTTGGTCCTTCTGGTTGGTGCAGGTCCATCCCCAGATCACCTTCCACTCCTCCCTCCTGTTGTAACTGTCATGGTTTGACAGCCCAAAAAAACCCAATTCCCTAGTCTAAGCCCCCTCTTACATCTCAACCTAATGTGACATGGGTTTTCCAGACAACCACACGAGACTTAAATGGGGAAAATGGAATATATTACAATGACTGTACAAATAAATATTATAATACACAATCTCAACTATCTCTACTATGATAAATCAGTATTTACAATGGTTCAGATCTCTTCTCCCCTCCAAATAAAAGTCCAGGAGGGAAGAAGGAAAGATCCCTTCTTCAGAGCAGCAATGTCTCTAAGGCAGCAGGTTTATCTGTTTCGCTCTTTTTCTCATGCAGCAGCTGGATCTCTGCCAGCACACACGAGGGGTATCCAAGCCCCTCAACCACCCATCTTCAAACGAGGGTCTTCCTCCATGGGCTGCGTAGCAGGGACAAAACTCGCTTCGCCACGATCATATCACAAAGTGCAGGGGCATCTTCGTGAAAGTCCCTTCCTCAGGGGGTTCACCCCTGAGTCAGAACATCTTGGGCAGCTTTCAGTTAAAAGCCTTTGCCTTAAGAGTTCTACCAGAGCTCCTGTGCTCTGTCTCAGGCTGCTAGGCTTGGCAGCAGCAGCGAGAGGGGGGGTAAGGTCACCCCCTCTGCATTCCTTCTCCATCCCGGTCTAGCTTTCCAGGACGCCTTGAGCTTTTCAGCTCTTCTCTTTGGTGCATGTTGCACTCTATGACTCCTCTCAAGCCGGAGTCCATCTCCCTCCTTTCTTGGAGGTCTCAGAGGGGTATGGGGTTTTATTCCAGTTCTTACTCCAACTTCCTCTCTCTCTGCTGCTCTCTCTCTCGGCTCTCTCAGACGACTCGGTGTCTTCCTTGCTCAGCTGCATGCTGTTTCTGCTGCTTCTCCGGTTCAGTTCTTATCCGTTGGCTTTTAGCCATAGTCTCTGTTCACTGCCGTCTCTGCCACTGCTTTTCAGTATCTCTTGCTGCGGCTCACAGTGGAGATACATCCCCCAGCTCATAGCTACAGACACATAGTCCAGCTTAACACTGTTCCAAGTCTCTGTAGTCCCCCTGCTGGGGGCTGGGGGTGGGGGAGCAGAGGCCCCAAGGGGCTCTGAGCCCCTTCCTTGTGGCATTCACAACATGGCTACCACTTCTACCACCAAACAACTACCCTTCTCTTCCATTCTAAGTGTGATATGTTTATATTTCGCAGAAGCTCTCATTGGGTGAAACTTCAAAACTTCCAGGGTCACCACCCCCTGGGGTTTTACCATTTTATAACTGCAGGGGGAAAAACTGTTTACCACCACCACAGTAACACACATCTCTGCCTCATTTCCCAACTTTGTCCTTCAATGTTGAGGATGTCTTTGCCTGCATGTGATCCACCGGGATGGTCAACAACTGACAGAAGACTGATATTGTGGGTTCGTTATGGGAAGAAGAAGAAAACGAGTTTTTCAAATCTGGGTTTTTTTCCTAGCTTTATACATAGCCCACAGAACCCAGATTGGCAGATAGTTTCCTCCCTTTTCAGCATGAAAAGCATTTTCATTGTGAAGCCCAATCTCAGAGGAATGCCATGAGGTGTTACAACATCATTAGGAAGTTGTTGGTAAAAGCCACATAAAAGACATTGAGCTGTAGCCACCAACCACCACAGTAAACTGACAGACTTTCAAGGGCATTGGACCTGACCCTTAGAAAGCACTAAGCATGGGAATACATAATTCCCCAATAAATCCTCAGTCTCCAAAAGGCATGTGTTTTTTTGTGAGAGGGAAAATTTGGAGAGTGCTATGATGAGCAGTGATGATATCTAAAGCTTCCCTGTCTGCTAGCATCATCTTTCATAGAGAGCAGGATTGCACCAGAGCTTCCCCTTACCAGCTTACACGGTAAACATGGTCAGCCTTCTCAGAGGATTCACTGTCCTTTGTCAAGACCAGAGAAGTCCATCACAGTCTAAAATCAAATACCTGCTCTTTACTTCAAGTGCACCGAAAGTCCTGGCACCCCATCAATTGTCAGAGTTATTCAAATGTAATCCAAAAACTCAATAAATTCTGCATGTTTTTCTTTCCCATTTTGGCCTCCAGTCAGGTTTGGGACTGATGCCTGGCATCCCTACCCTGAGCTGAAGGGATGGTGCAAGCTTCCCTGGTCCAGCACTGTTGCTCACCCACTGACCCACAGCAAGCAATGGGCCAGCTGTTCCAGAGCTTTTCACAGTTCAAACTATGTCTCAGGGCTGGTTTTGGCTTAGCTCCAATTTCACATTTTCTGGCTTGGCAAGTCATTATTTCATTCTCCTTGTTATTCTTTGCTCCTTTCCTTGATACCATGCCACAAGAGTTTTTGTCTCAAGGTCAAAGGTACACAGACACTTCTGAACCCCTGATAGGGGGAATGTAATAGCCATCCTAGGGATCTGTCTGACATTAGTCAGAAAACTTCCTTGCTGAAGCACACAAACGTGATTTTCAAGGAGCTGATGCGAATAGGACTCCACATTTTTAAATCTCATGCAGTAGTGAAAGTTCTCTTTCACATTCCTGGAACTGTAGAGATGTGCCAGCTTTTTGTGGGCCTGACCTAGCAGTCAGAAAGAGAAAAAAAAGCCCACCAAATATATTTTCAAGATGTAAGGATCAAATCTCCATAATTAAATTCACCGACAATTGGAAACAGGGCATAAACAGAGCTACAGTGTGTTAAAGGAGAGAACATATTTTCTTGTGTGTCTGCTATGGCCTATGAATAAACTCTGCTTATATTTAATATTTTCTGGGTTAGATTTCTGCAAATTTGAGTGGAAATAGCAAATCCTGGTCCAGGGCCTAAGGTGCAGTAGGCAGAAGGATGGATGAAGAAATGTGAGGAGAGGTCCATAACAGAGAACACTTGGGGAAAAAAAAAAAAAAGAAAAAGAAAAGTTGCAAGAACAAACCACCTCAAAGCTCGGAAATGCTGATTTTGTAATCAGTTACAGAGAGACCAATTTCTTCCTCTCTTTGCAACTGTGTATATTTATATATACATATATATATACACACATGCATACATACATAGATGTGAGACTATAAGAAGCTGTAGGACAGCACTGACTTGTGTTTCTACTGGTGCAGATTATGCATCTTTTGAATGGAGAGGGGATTCTGCTTCTGCTGAGAATATGTTAAGCATGTCTGTGTAACACGTAGGTACCATTTTAGTGTATCTTTGTTAGCTCCCCTTCTCCCTTCCCCCCACACACACCTTTTATATGCTGAGCGCAGCATCATTTGATATGGAATATCCCTTTGGTCAGCTGGGGTCGGCTGTCAAGGCTATGTCACCTCTCAGCTCCTTGTGCAGCCCTAACTGCTCACTGGTGGGGTGGTGTGAGGAGGAATAAGGGCCTCGACGCTGTGCAGGAACTGCTTAGCAGTAACTAAAACATCCCTCTGTTATCAACACTTTTTTTTCATCACAAATACAAATCATAGACCATACAAGCTATTGAGGAGAAAATTAACTGTATTGCATCCAAAACCAGAACACAATGGCTCCTGAACTAATAGAGTTTGTTTGCTTGGGTTGGTTTTTTGAGGGTTTTTTTTAGAGGAGTGGGTATAATTGTTTTTTACTGTTTTTTTCCTCCAGTTATTTAGTTTTTCTGAACTCTTACCCTTGATCGTCATGTTTCTGTAGTCATCACGTATTTGACAGACACAGACAGATACCAGCCAGCTCTGGTTAAAGCACGCAAGGTAGGAGGGAGGAAAGGATCAACCACAAAAGCTTCACACTCCTGGCAATAATTTCACACCTCTCTTGAATCCCAGTGGGAAACAGAGTCCCTGCTTCATGGCCCATGAAGGGAACAGGGTTATCAAGGTGAAGCCAGGCACCAGCACTGTAGGTCTCCAGGGTTAGGAGAGGCAAGTTTCACACTACTTTGCTATGGAGATGGATGTGAGAAGGAACAATTAATAGATCTACCACCTTCTGCTTTCCCACTGAGCCACACATCACACAGTAGAGCTGATAGGAAATCCTGAGGGGCTGCAGAGGGATTCAGATTGAAAAATATTTCAATGGGTATAAAATTCCTGAACCAATCAACCTGCAAAAGCTCTGCTGCTTTTTCAAACCCTGGTCTCTTATCTCCGAACAGTCTTTCTGAAAATTTCTTTTGTACTTTCCACAGCCTGCTGCAAAAATGAAGATTATTTATTTTTACCAGAGCAGTATCAACTACATGGTTGAGATTTAGCTATCAGACCATTTTTTATGGACAATGTAGTAGAGCTGTCAACTAGAACAGATGTGTGGGAGGGTTGAAGAAAAGGCCAGGCACCTAATGCAAGAAATATTTAGGTCCTTTCCCATGAGTAAAGCCTGAAATCTCCTAGGCAGTTCACAGGCAGTGTTGTTCACAAGAAACTATGTGCATACCGAACAGAGCAGAAGGCTTCAGAAGGCTGATCAGCGAATCACACAGGCACAGTAACTGCTGCCTATTTTTTGTCTCATGCATGTACACGCTCAAAGCAGGGCTGGGAAGGATATCTAAAAAACTGCTGCTGCTGCCAGCTTCATTAAATAAAACACATCTTCCTTGGAAAAAAAAAGGAACAGAAATGTCATTTGCTGACATTGTCATTCCCTGCTGCCCAGTAAATAAACATAACATCTATTTGTCACCATGGAAACATCTTGCATGATCCAAACTATGCAAAGGAGAGGTATTTGAGAAACTCAGAAGACTGAGAAAATGAGCAAGTATCTAACGTAAAACTTCATATTGTATCTCTTTGCACTTTCCTATTTTTTCTTTTCTCTCTCAAGTACAAGCATACTTATTTTAGAAAATGAAGAACATTTTTTGGAGAAAAAGCTTAACATTTGCTTAACATGTTGTACCTACTGTGCCTAGTGTTTTCCCCCTCTTCCCTGCCAGGGAGAGGCGTGTAAATAACTGCCTTATTTGTACCTCTAAAAGGCACTTATTTCTCCAGGGACACTGCATTTATTCTTCTCATATTATGCATCAAAGTTAGAAAGGCATTGCCACAAGCAACATAAATGATGTACTGATTTACATCAACAAAGCTCAGCTTCTGCTCACATTGTGTAGGCAGTCACCTGGAGATGTGACAAACATGTCTCCTCCTTCCTGGGACCTGACCATCCCGCCTGCTTGGGGACAGATGCTGAGGTGGCCCCATGCTGGCTCCTCTAAGTCCCATAGAGACATGCCTTTCATTTACACAATATGTAAGTTACTTAGGACCTGGATACCTCCTTTTGCACTTCCCCTATAGCAGCTGTTGCAAGATCAAGGTGAAAACAGTCTATTCTGCTCGAGTCTTTCATCATAAGCGTTACGGTAACCTGCAGACATTGGAAGAACACTAAAGTTCATGTGAAAAGACATTCTTGTTACTAGGATTTTAAAGAGCTACAGACTTGGGAAGATGTGTCCTCCTGATACTCCATACTATCTCCTGAGACAAAGGAAATCAGAAGAGAAAACATTTGCATTAATGAGTACCCCTAGACAAAATAATTTGTTACTTATCTTAGACAGGAAGCCAGCATCACACCCAAGGATCACGATCTTCACAAAATGTGCATGTAAGCAACATCTCAAACATTTAATTTGGAAGTATTTGTGTTCCCTGTTATAGGAGACAGTGCAGCTCAGGGTTGTTGGCAGCCAACCAGCATGATGACCACAAACAGCATTTGCATTTCTACCTACAGTCCAGCTCAGAAAGTCAATGAAGGTATGCTGTCTGAGCTGCTGAGGCAGCACAAGTATGAAGAGAAAGCAGGAAACCAGCTTTAAAATGGAAGTGGTAAGAAAAGAGGGATTTGAGACCTAGAAGGGTCATCAGCTCAAATGCTTTTGCCCATTCTTCTACTATTTCCCTGTGGAAACAGTAGAGGTGTGCATATCCCATGCATAGAAAACAATATCTTAACTGGACAGGACCAAAAGCATTCTGATGCAGGCAAGAGCCATTAAGTAATTCAATTGAATTCTAGAATGCGGGGAATGATCATCAGAAAAGACTTAGAAGGTTTTAACAGGTAAAAGGTCATCAGTTTATGAATATAAAGTCAATTTTCTGCCTTCATAAAATCTCAGCTCTTGAAACTGTTCACTCTTCCACAGAAATACAATGGAGCAGCATTTGACCTCAGAGCCAAACTTGAGATTTTCTGTTCTAATTTCTTTATTTTGGTGAGAAACAGCTCCTGGTATTCACCAGTGTCACAGAGCAGACGACTAATTTCTGCATAACTTCTCCTTTCTAGTTTTGATTTCTCTTTAGCCAAAGAACTGTCATTAATGTTAGAAAGCGCTAGTGAATATCGATTTGTCTCACTCCAGCAACCTTCTTCTGAGCAGCACAGGGACAATATCTGATTTCCTTTCAATTTTTTAGCAGTTTATGATTTCTCCTTGCAGCTGCAAGATCTTTTTTTAAACCTCACATGCATACGCACACACACACCCCTCTCCCAGCAAAACTGTTTTTCCTTCATCATCTTTCCACAGGCTTCCAGCGCTGGTCCCTCACATCTGAGGGTCCTCTCCCTGCCTGAGATACAGCCCAACCCATGCACCTACAAACAAGCCAGAGCAAACCAGGCACAGGTTCTTGGAGGAGTATATGGAGTTAGGGTTCATGCTCAGCTTTAGCATTTCTGCCTTCCTGCATTTCTTCAGGTTTTTTTTAAGGTTCTCTCTTTCCCTCTCATCTCTCTATCATGCACTCTCCATTGATGCAACTCTTTGTCTTCTTTCCACAGATAGATATTTCTAACCAACTTTTATTTCTGTCATGCTGCTCTTTCTCTCTTCTTTTAGCAGTGTAATTTCTCCTCATGTCAAGTGACTCCTACCTTTTCACCCACCTTATTTTTCCTAGACTTGAGACTCTGCTCATACCAATGTACAACTGTACAACTATCCATTGTCTTTAGTTAAGTAGTCTTGATTCTGTGAGAAAATAATTCGCCTACATTGACGTCTCTAGTATCAAGCTTCGGCTATTGTTTTTCTTCTCATGCCCATTGACACAATATAATACATGCTCTAATAATACCTTTTCAACTGTTAACAATCGCTTTTTTCCCCAAATACCAAGGATGGATAAAAGTTCCCTTTCAGACACATTTTTCAACAAATATTTCCCAACATGCTGCCTTTATTTAGGAAAATATGCATTAATCCAAATAAATAATGACATCCCACGGTATTGGCAATGAAAAAAATAGAAAAGACACAAATGTACAGAGGGTGGTATACTTTTGCATTGCTTTTCACTTGGGGGGAAAAAAAAGGTCTGACCTTTAAAAAAATTCCATTCCGTCCAACAGGTTGAAAATATAAAAATGGACATTTTTTTTCCATGTAATTTCTTGATGATCTGTGCAGACCTGGAAAGTCAGAGGCAGTACTGGTCAGATGCAGCTATGCTGATTGAACTTTGGCAAATAGCTGGTGCAGCTTTTGATTTTGCTGTACTCAGTTTTGCAAAGCAATCTTGGCCCCTCATTTTCAGGAACATTAAAATTCACTGAGTTTAACTTTTTTTTTTATTAAAAAAGGAGAAATGACACAATTTTAGCCTGTGATTAGGAAGCAGTCTTTTATTTATAGACCCATTTGTTGCCTAAAAGCATTTCTTTTACATAATTGCTTCTTCAGACTGTTTGCTTATGTCGATCAGAAAACGTATTTTGGAAGATTAGGTCATTTGTACTTGTGCAAATCTGAGCAATAATTCAAATAAAGCAAGGTCAGTTTAAATGAATACCATATCTAGCACAGGGATAAACCTATTAAATTAAAATCACTGAACATAAGACTGTTGATGATGTACTTACAATGGAAAGTGTTACTATTTACTAATTTATGTCAACGACACAAAGATGGGATGAAATTCTCTTTAAAGTTGAAAGGTGGTTAGTACATGTCAGAAGGTCAAATAGGAACTGATTTCCAGTTGGCAATAAGTTAATGTTACTTCTATCAGTCATAGTAAATAGTTAATACTTGATTCCTAATATAAAAAAAAAAAAAACAAACCAAAACCCCAAGAGTGGTAAACAACCCAGATAGCCAAACAAAGAGGCTGAGTTCATCTCAATGTTACCATTTTAAGAATTTGAATCAGAACGATTACATTTGTAGTATCTATTATTGAAACAATGTAATAATTCTGTCTGTAATATTGGAGTTTCAATCATTCATGGACGAAAGCATAATTTGAGATGTATACCTCAAGTCTGAAAACTTTACATAGGTGCTCGACTTCACATGTGAGAGTGGTTCTACTGAATGCAGCAGACCTGTAGTTCTCATCTGCCCATGAGATGTGTTTTAGCTATCAGATCAGAATTTGTTGGTAATCATTACACTGAAGGACTGATTTTCAGATTGTTTGCTAAACATTTGTGTTTGAAATTTAGATACCTAAATTGCATAGTATTGCCTTTGTTTCTCCCATGGATGACTGAAATGGGAACTTATCCAATGAAATTACGTCCATCCTCAGTGTTTCAGGAAAATACAGAAGTATATGCTTCAGCTAAAGAATGTACTCAAAGGCTTTGCTGAATGAGGCCCCGATGAATAGAGGGGAGCTGCACGATGGTCATTTTGATAAACATTCACCTCTGTTAAAACTAGAATATTTAAGAATTTTGTTATGTGCACAGAAATCTTCCTGACCAGGAATGAGAACAAACAGAACTGGGGACCAGCTGTATCAAGAGCCTCCAATCAGACTTCTCACTCCTTGAAACTTTTAAGAGTGTGACACGGGGATATGTTTACAGTTGGTATGCTTGTCAGTTCATAAATCCTGGGGCAATTCCATGAGATATGAGTTCCACAGTCCCTTGGGTAATGGGGAAGGAATGAACAAAGAAATGAGGCCACAGATCAGGTGTCTGCTCCTGTTTATAAGCTGCTTGTCAGCGTATTTTTTGTAAGCATTTACATGTACATAGAAATACATATGTATGTAGAAAAAAACTGTACCCAGTGCACGGATGGAGGATCCCTGTTGGTACCACATTCACAGGACATAAAATTCCTCAAATTCCTCCAATTCATAAAATTTGAGCACCCTGGCACATGCTGGGTGTGATGCAGGGCACAGCACCACTCCATACTCTCTGATGGGCTGCAGATGTAACCATCCTGATTCATCATGCATCTCATTTTTTTTGTGATGCTCTGGTTGTCTTTTTGCGCAAACAGTCCTTCTTCACCTCCCAAGCCCCTGTAAAACCTCACAATAGTTGGAAGATGACAGTATTCCCAATGCCGAGAGATGTTGCATCCAAAGAGGGGCTGGGGTTTTTCTACACTGGGTTAATCAAGAAGGGTTAAGTCATAATTTGTAAACAAAATTGAGTTTAAATAAATTTTCGTGATGCATTCTGCTTCAAGTATCCCCTCAAATGTATCACTTAAAGTTAGCATTAGAAGAAAATGCTATTAAGAGGGCATAAGGTAAACTCATTTAGTTGCTCAAATTGTATAACGCAATGAATTAATATGGTAATGCACCTTCAGAGACCAGAAGTAGATAATAGAGGTGAGCAGAGGTTTTCTAGCTTGGCTTCAGAAAGGCAAAAGTAATTTATCATTCTGTTGCAGATTTGGAGGGCAGCATTTCTCATTTCTTCTGACTCTCCCTCTGTTACTCTCTTAGTTTCATTTTTAAAACATCCAGGTTTTGAGGTTTTTCTTTCTTTTTATTTCAGGTAGAGCTCCTATTGAATTCAGCCATACATAGCTTCCCCTGGAGAGGCAGCAAGCATCAGATACTTTTAATTTCACCTTCGTGCTTACAGGCTTTAAGGGGCTGCAGCAACCAAGGACTTGTCTCTCTCAGACCTTCAGCTCACTTCCTAGCTCACATAAGCAAGGTATGGAAACAATAAAATAGTATATTTTCTTTTTTTGCTTCAGTTGTCAGGGTCAGGGAGAGACTGCAGCTATGATTGGTGGTTTATGAATAACCCTACTCCTTTTCTTTATGGCCACACAAATACGCGTTATGTCTTTATTACTTTCGTGCATTGTCCTATATGGGCCTGTTTTTAATTAATAGAAAACAATGCCCTTTTGACCTTACCCCACAGGAAATACTGCCTCATTTATGCTAGCCATAAATTAAGCTAATACAGCCTGTGTGTCCAAAATATTTCTCTCAGGTAACATTCTCTCAAATATTGAACAGGGAGAGAAAAGAAGGGAAAACCTATTACTAAACCATTGGCATCAAGATGGACTCTGTATTTGTTAAAAGGCACATCTGAGAGAGAGGGAGACCTCATTGTGCCATAATAGTTGTGGGAAGTAGAGAAAAGCATCTGACACAATTGAAACAGAAGGAAATTTTAGCAATGCAAAATCTAGTTGCCCAGACAGGAATGTCGTCTGATGCTATACTGAGGCAAACATCTTCAAAGGAATTTAGTGGAGAACAAAAACCTTTACAATGGAGAATAAAAGATACTCTACAAATATATCATAATTAACCATACTAATTTGGCTGTATAATTAGATAATCTCTTTGTTTTTCCATTCGCTTTTTTAACTTCAAACAGTGCACAGCAGTAGCAACACAAAATATTTTATTTTGCCTTATGTGTATGCTTAATGTTGGCAAACAGTAGATATCTCCTCACAAATGAGCTGTCACAAATAACTCCTTGTTTGGTGGCGACATCCTTGGTCTACATCACAGCTACAGGAAGCCTAATCAATTATGCCCCTAAAATGAAATAAGAGCTCTATGGTGCCAGGGGCATAGCTCATAGAATTAATTACAAGGCAAGTTTACATATTGAAGTACCAGTTTATGGAAGGACTAATAATTTTTGATGAGACTTTGACAGGATATTACTCACAAGGATTATGAAAACACAAAAATCATTTGCAACTGGCTACTCAGACACTGGTTTGCGCCTCACAGCTGTACATCCCAGCTGTCACCCAAGGCCTGCCCCTTTCCTTTGTCAAGTGCAGACAAAGATACCCAAGGATACCATATCATTACCCAAGCAGAGAGCACAGAGCAGTCCCCCTCAGCTGCCTACATCCACCCACACAATGTCTCATCTCTCTGCCTCTCCCTCCTACAATTCTATGTTACATCCTGCAGATTATGGCAGTGTGGGGCACACAGAACTTTTTTTTTTTTTTTTTAAGACTGGGAAACCCCTTTGAAGAAAAAACCCCGAGATGTTATTAGTGGCTGCAGTGAGAGCAAGGCTGCAGGGTGAGCTCTCGGATCCCAGGGAATCCAGCCAGGGGCAAGACTGTGCAACTTCCCCAACCTCGGTGCACTTCCAAGGGCTGATAATGGGAAATAGGATTAGTCAGGCATTGGTGTTTGCTGAACAAAAAAAATGTGGAGAAAAAAAATGTAAAAGATGAACAGTGACAGATGGCAGATCTTTGGGGGAAACAAGCAATTTTAATGGTAAAAGCAAACAAAGCAAATTGTGGCATGGATTAATGCAGAGCCTTTCATGCAAGAATTGAAAACATGTTGCTAATCAGCCCACCAAATCACTGAGAAGGCAGGTAAAACCTTTACACCACTGGCTGAACTGAGGCACAGAAAGGACAAGCACCTTGCCAGTATACTGCAGCCTGACACAATAATGCAAGAATGCCTGGCCAGCAGTGGGGTGCCATCCACTGTTTTTTACCAGCCCGCTGAGTCACATCCTGGAATGGCTAAAGCTGTTTAATGAATTGCCTTTATGAAGCTTCAAGACATTAGGACCCAAATGATGAATAGCCTGCCTCAAAGATGCCATTCATAATCAAATTTTAAATGTAATTCAGCTGAACGGAATCATTGCTCTTCTGTGCACCACTTACAAGCCCGGATGTTGGTCTCTGTGAACTGGAATAGTACCTTCTCCTGAAAGACAAGCTGTGAGTTATCCTGCACAGGAGCTCAGGAGAGAGCTGCACAAAGCCACACAGATAAACTTTCCCCAGAGGGGGGTAGGAGGGAAATGAGATGTATGAAACAAGGGTGTGAGTACATGTGAGCATGTCTATTTATAAGCATCTTAACTTTTGTATGCGCTGGCCACTTTCAAGCAGGCACGATACATGGGTAGCCATCAGAGAGATGCTGCAGTTTTCCAAATGTTGAGCATGGGGAAAACAGGTTGCTGAGCAGGTAGGAGGGGGACCCTCCCTGTGACCTATTTGGGGAAAAAATCTAAATGAAGAGCCAAGGACATTGGCCAGAAAGTTCAAAAGAAAGTTTTACAGCACCTTAAAGCAAATCTTTCAATTGCCAAGCGCAAAGTACAAGGATGTTCTTTAAATTATCATTACAGAGTTCCTTGCTACTTAGACTGAGCAAGAGATTTTAATTTAAATGGAGGTCTCCTCAGAAGTGCAAAGAGGCCTTTGGGGAGGTGTAGGGGAGGAAAAATGTAATTTTTCAGGCTCCAAGTGTTCTTTTGTGTTTTATAAACAGCTGAGTGACAGCCCAGTGATTAATAAGTTACATAAATAATTATAAGTGACATGTAGCTGAATCTAGTCCACATTCCAGACATGGTACATTAAATAAAGAGAATTCTGCTCTTCCCCCTAGAAGAAAATTTATCTGGTAACAGCAGATAAATCAGAAATGATACTGTTAAAGTATATCCAGTGCTTTAGAGAGACAGCTCATCAAAACCAGAAGTTTCTACTGAACCCCTTTCTCAAGCAAATTGTTTCATGTACTTCAGTCCTACCTTGTACTCATTCAGGATGAAAAATTACTTTCTTCCTTTATTCATCCTCTCTGGTTGAGCTTATTATTTACCCAGAAGTGCCAATGTGAAGTTTTCTGCCAGTACAGCCTCATGCATAAGAAGGTAAATGCTAGTTTGCAGTGCCAACACTGGAGCTCATCAGGAGGCTCATCAGATGTGTTTAATTGGTCATGTTTTACAGCACCATCGAGAAATTCAAGTTAAATTGGTCCAACTTCCTTAGATTAGGCACTGAAAGAGATAAAAATAAAGACTGCCTGCCTATGTTTTCTGTTGCAAGCACACACTTATAGCCCATAGGAATTGAGCAATATCTTTGTAAGTTGTTCCTGAAGTTTTTAGAGCATCTTTCAGTCTTACCCAGCAAAAAAAAAAAGCATGTAATAGAAGAGAGTAGTCTGGCCCAGTACAATCCATAAGGTTAGGAAATACCCTTTTTTGAAATCCAGCTGTGCCCCAAGATCTCCTTATTGGGTGGAGGGTAAGGATGTGAACTCCAGTCAGAAAGCTGTATGATGGGAATGATCCCAGTACTGAGAAAACATTGAAAAGTATTTTGAAATATGTCTAAGATGATTTAAAAGTACTAGCTAACGCTTAGCACCTTTCTTCCCCTTCTCCACGCACCAAATTCCTTTTGCACATGTTATTCAGGTGTGTATATGTGACTGTGATCCTCAGATATACCTCTCCCTTTGTGAGTGCTTCATGCCTTCCTTGCTCTTATGGGGAAGAGGAGTAACACAAAGACCTACTTTGGTCACTTCTTATAACACTGAGTGGTTTTCTATATTTTAGAGCTCTAATGAGCTTGTGGAAATATTAAAAAAAGAAGAGTGCTGGTAACAAACACTGTTCTTTTCATGAATCTCAGTAAAACACTGATCATCTGGTACATCATCTTAGCAGATAGTAGCCACGTTTCCAAGAAATGTCATTACTTCAATAATGAAAGTGTGTTTTTAATGACTTAGATTGTAAAATGAGGCATCATTTCCTAGATTCACAGATTTTAGGGCCAGAAGGGACTTGAATGATCATCTGCTCCCAGTTCTCTTGTAAAAACACCACTAACTTTTTTACTGCTGTTCCTGAAGCAAATGCATTGCTTCTTGTGAAGCTAAGCACAGCTTTTTCCAAAGTGGATTTAGTTGTAGTTTAGTGATAGCACTTAAACTTTCTATGTTTACAATAAATTGCGTCTTCATTCCTTTTCTTGCACTTAGGATAATTTACCATTGTAAAGGCTGCTGACAGCAAGAGGAATGCTAAAATTTGACTCCTAAAACAATACACAGACACTTATTTACATTAAATTTCAGCAAAGAATCTCCTGAACAGGAGTACTGCACTGTTATTTTCCTGTTACTACTCCTGGCAGGAGCAGCAGTGATGCTGGTGGCATCATTAGCAGAGGCAGCCACTAGCTTGTTCCTGGACCATGTATCCCTTCAAAATGGATTGCCTGCTGGGATTAGCTCATCAGCTTTTCTGAGGATCGGCTCACATGTTCAGGGTCTCTTTTTTTTTTTTTTAAAGTTTTCTCGTACAGAGAACTTTCAGCCTAAAAGCTCCTGCCTGGAATCTGAAGAAGCAGAGAACTTGCTAGCACACGTTATCCATGTCTTGCCTGCCCCTACTCCAGGGTACAAAGATGAGCACTTAATCAGCCCTTGCTTTCCAAGTTGTTGCCATGGACAGGGAAACCCTGCTCGCACCATGAGACCTTCTGTATGAGTTTTGTCTTCCTGACTTTCTTTTCTAACTAACCTTGATCTCTTTTTTCCCCACTGTACATAAAGGTCTTCTGGCAGAAATGTCACCCTTAATCTTCTGTTTATACTTCTGTAGTACATGCTAGTGACCCCTATTTTATCTTGCCAACTTTGCCCTGACACAGCATCAGCTTAATTCCCTCATTGAGGTCCAAGCCAAGCAAAACTCACCTTGTTTTCATCTCTTGTAATGCATTCAAAGCTCTTCCAAGAACACCGAAGATTTATTCTGTCATTTTAATCTGTTCTGGGGAAATAGATTATCCAAACAGATGCACACTTTATTTTTAGCTTCTGATTTGTACGCTGCAATAAAAGTGGAAAAAATGCAACCTTCAGTAATAACTGAAATTTTCAGGGAAGTTCTGATCCATCTCAGTGACTATATGAAAAATGCAATCAAACAAGGGAAGAGCTCAAAATATACTGGGGAGATATGGGTGAGAGGGAAACATTTTCTTGTTTATTATGGTACAGAACTGCTGTGCAGAACAACTGCCTCTCTTCTAAGGCTTCAAGTTCACTGCAGAAATAAAATCTTCCACCAACCAGTGGAGATGCTTTATTATCACATCCTAACTCCTTATGTGCTGAGTCCTCTGACTCCTTATGTGCTGTTTTTGTGGCAAGCTGAAAAATGAACCCAAGTGTGAATTTCAAATATTTCTTTTTGTCTTACCATACTGCACATCATAGTACTGTTCTATTAAAAGTAACTTCCAGGAGAAAACTTCAGAAGACAACATGCTGAAGATCATGTGCAAATTATTATAACTACTTTAGTCATGTATTGCAATTTTTAAAGGTTTTAACTTTAGAGGCAATGAATGGATCTCATGAAAATGAAAACCATAGAAATAAATCAACCATCAGTAACGAAAAAGAAAGAATGATATCATTTCTATTTGGCAAGGTATAATGATGTCACCACACATTTATCCTCTGCACAGGTTGAAGCTGTTCAACAAATCTCTCCCAAGCCACATACATCTGTTGCTTTAATGGTGGCTATAGAAAAGCTTTCTGATTAGTTAACACATCATTCATCAATTAGAACAGAAGGTAAAAGTTATTTCTCCCTAACCTTTAATGTAATGAATGACAGCAGAATCGAGAAATAAATAAGAGGAAAGGTGACGCCTGAGGAGGTCACTCATTGAAGAATTCCAACTTTTTCTAGAGCAGAGGGAAATGAGGAGTCATGGACAAAGGGGGACTTAACAGCTGCACAAATACAAGCTTTTCTGTGACTCAACACAGTGGCTATTAGTACAATAAGACATATGTGCTATGTTACAAGCCCCTTTACAAAAGAACTTACTAAATAATAAGAGTGCACTGTTATTTACAGCAAAATTTGCATTGAGTATTGCCCACACTATTAACTTATCCTCAAAATTCCTGCAAAATCAAGTGAAGTTATTTTAACCAATTCTAACAAAGAAGTTGAGTGATTTGCCCAGGTTTTGACATGAATCTTCAGCTGAGCAATTTTATTCTTATACAGTGCATATACTGAAAGACGTCCCTCCAAATATATTAGCACACAGCTCTCCGGGTTGACGGGTAACGTATTCACGTAAACGTATAACGTATAAACATATTCACAGACATGGATTGTTTTCAACAATTTATTCAAAGAGAGTAGCATCAACTAAAGACACCAGTCATGTTCCCCACCCCAGCCCACTCAAAATGCCATACAGCCTTTTATCTCCATGCCTTATAGCACTGCAGGTAGTGAAGGCTTTCCTTGAGGACAGGGAACTATGACTGCCTTCAGGGAGAGGAGCAGATCTGAATTCAGATTTCCCATTTTGGAGGAGTGTTCTAACCACTAAGCCTCTGGGTAGTCAGCATGAATCTAGCCCAAGGCTTTCTCATACAAGGGCCACAAAATGAACTACTTCAATTTTGTTAAGTTGTTCTTTTTGCATCTAAGGTTGGGTATTTTGTTAAATAGATCTATTTTATAAGGGCAGAGGTTGAAGGAGGATATTTGTTTTACCATGTAAAGTAATAATAGTAACCTCTGATTCAATCCAAATTCAATTCTTCATTTGGTTTGTCCAGCAAACCAAAACATTAGGCTCAAGTCAGGTATTTTTTTGCGGAACAGCTGCTACAATTACTAAGTTAGCTACCCTACCTATTGCATCAAATAGGGTGAACAGCTGCAGGCACAGTTAAATGACAGGGGTCCTTGGGGTGATCAAAATGAACATATTTCATTTACCTGGAGCAGTTGCAGGCCCAGTGACAACACCCCACTTCAAGGGCAGTAATTGACTGCAGAAGGATGGGAACACAGGCAGCCCTAGATGCTTCTCAAGTGGATCCCTGACTGCACCCTGAGCTGTTTGCACTGCTCCAGTTGTGGTTCCCCATGTACTGCACTGGGCGCTGCTGGGAGCACTGTGCACTGATGACAAGCAACGCATTTTCATACATATCCCAAGTCCTGGTCTCAGCTAGACCAGCTTTGCAGAGCCCTGATCTCACTGTCTTATTGACTCTCATGGCTGCCCAGTAACATCAGTGTAAACCCTGAGCTCATTTTATTTCCTACTATAACTTCATAAGTAGCAAGTATTTCAGATGAGAGGAGAGAAATTAAACTGAAGACTAACCCCACCACCCATTCAGTGGAAAATATACAGGATTGGGCTCTAAGCTGCTGCCTGCCAGGGCACAATTAGCCCAGAAGCAATCTCCTTTTCAATAACAGAAGTCACCAGCTTTGGTACATGACACTTCCAGGCTTTTGCCAGTGTCCCTGTGACTGTCATCCCTATTATGGCCTCTACATTGGCTTTGCAGAGCTACAGCAGCTTGTGTAAAGTACTCAAAATCTGTGCACGCTGGGGGTGGATTTTCCATCATCCCATCGGGCTTACATTGGCATAAATTGATGGAGAATTAGAGGCAGGACATGTATTATCGATTGCAATGCAGGAGGCAGCAGTCTTGATTTTCATCTGCTTTGACAAACAATCAGTAGAATCAAACCTAGAGAGAATTTGGCCATATTTTTCATTTATAGTCTCTTTTAGTTAGAAGGCAGTTTGTAATCTAAAAGTACCAGTCATATTGACTGTACAGTTGTCAGCACTCAAAACACTGTAGTTGGCTCAGTCCAGATTCATTTTTGCCACCCTTAGGAGAGGCATCCAGGGAAACACTTGGTACAGGTTGCCATATATTTTCCTGTGTGACCACACTGGTCTGATAGGGATGAGGTGGATCAGGAGATGTGATGACTCCATTCACTTTCCATCTCAGATTGTCATACAGGGAAGATGTTTCTTCCCACAGAAGGAACATAACCGGATCCCCACCTGCCTGCTCTGATGGGCTGCAGGAGAGGCGGGACCAATAGAAAGGATGTTTCTGGCACTATTTCCAGCATGGAGCGAGTAAGAGACAGACAGATCTATACCCTCAAAAACATTTGGACCAGAGATGAGCAAAGCCATCACCCTGAGAAAAGCCATCACATCCCTGAGATCTGTGGTTTCAAGCAGTTGACAATGTCAGCCTGTAATTGAGGAAGTTTAATGAGTCAAGCAAGATGCTGTAAATCTTTGTCTCTATTCCTCTGCAGTGAAAAATTTCAGAAGCATTCATGGCCAGAGAAGATTGTCACAACCACTTCTCTCTTCTGAAACATACAATGAAGTATATCTCGCTCTGAATCATCTCATGCTTCCTGGCTTTAAGGACTGCATTCATTAATTCCATATTATTGAGGGGATGTATTCTTTCCATTCTGGACATCTTCTTCCATCCGTAATTTTTATTCTTTTGAAAGCTACTTTAAAAAAGCATTGTTTCCTATTGACCAGCTAAAATCTTCATTATACTCGTGGTCATATATGCAGAGTGGACCTCACATAAATGTGATATAATACCAATTGCTCTTGGTTGGCTCCCATTTGTTACCTACTGATTTTCAGGGCTCTGGTATAACTATGTGTGCAGTCAATGAAACCTCCCACATCCCAGTGAAATGACACAGGTTAAACTGTACAGTACATTTGTGCCTGGATGCCTATTTGTTCAATCTGAATTTCAAGAGCCATGAGCACAAACTCGCCTGTACTAAATACACTTTAAGAGCTGACATTAAAGTTAATATGAAAGTTCAGAGGTGCAAAATAATTTAAATGTACAGAAGAGGTAGCAATAACGTTTCTAAACTGCGGCAGTGAATTATGTATATAAGAAATATTAAAAATGCAAAGCTGACTCTATTTGCATTCGGAATGCCCCCTAGCTGTTACCAAAGAGGAGGAAATTGCTTTATGCTGAATTCAAGGGCATATTACTTAGTGCTGCATTTAAGTCTAGAAGGAATATCACTCATTTTTATTCTACCACTTAACTTGGGCTTATGTAATCTGTCTGATAGCCAAGTCAGTTGTCTTATTTTCTATCACAGAGAGAGAATATATAATTCAATCATTAAACCTTTATTTTCAGCTGGTTGCAAGATCCCTCAGAACCACATTGCTGCATGTAAATCATGGGTTGTCATCATCTAAGACGATGGAAATATTGGTGCTTTTGGGTAGATTACTTTGGGTAATCATAGGACAAAATTCAACTTATTCACCAGTTGGAGAATATGTAGTTGATGTGGAAGAATCAAATGATGCCCTGTTTACTTGCAAGGAGTGGGGGTTAGGTATTACTTCAGGGCACCAAGATCTGAAAACAGAAGCCTGATTCATCTAACTATATTTAAACCTTGTCTGGGTGGAAACTTGTGAGTGAAATTTGCCTTTCTTGACTGCTGTAGTTGAAACCCCTGTACTGCAACTACCAGCAGGGATTTTTCTGTAGTATTAACAGCAGGGGGAATTAATGTAGAAATAATTTTGCAAACAGTTCCTGTCTGTCTCTTATTGTATTGTTTCTTTGCCACTTCCATGTTTTCCACCATGACCAGTAAAAAGCAACCAATTTTCACAAAGCTTTTATTTGAAGTCAACTTCACTTCCAAGATATGTTACACATATGGCAGGAAAATATCACAAAACAGCTGCTTCCACCTTTGGCTTCATAAGGAGAATAAGCAGAGGACCAAAGTGGAGTTTACACATTTCTCATCCATAAGCTTCTGCATGGCGACACAGAGACAACTACTTCTTGTGTTCAGAAAGCCAGCATTATTGACCAAACCTGGATTTAAAATGTCTGATCAAATTAATCCTAGTTTCCTGTGGCAAACAAAAGGAAATGGTAGCAAGGATGTACATATACAAGGGCAAGATATGTTTCAGTAGATAAACATATTGCTAGTGCATCTGTTTACTTCCATTTATATTATAGGTGTACCATATTATTATCTTGTATTTTCAGCAGCCCAAATATTTAATGAAAAACTAAAATTAAAAAACATTCAAAGTGTATCTCATATCCCAGGAGTCTCCCCATCCCAACAGCTGCACAATACAGTATGAATACAAATTTTCCCAACTGTCACATACTTACAATTAAAAGAAATGATCCTTTCCTCCTCAGCTCTATCAAAACAGCCTCTCAGAGAAAAGTATAGAGAGGAGATACTCAAGCTCTGTGTTAAATCACAGTGTTGCCTCTAATGCTAAGTAAGGATTTAGGCTTGGAGGTGGTATTGAGAGAAAAATTTTATATACTGCTATCAGGACATTATAGCTCACAGTGGCAGCAAGTTATCAAAACTGACCTCACTTGATGTCAGGAGAGCTGTCTAAAGTGTAATTCTGGAGTTCTGATGGGATTGACTGTTTTTCTGAAAAGACCAGGTCCCTCCTGATCTCTCAGAACCCAAAAGATATTGCATGGTTTTTTTCTCTTTTTCAAACAAAGAAACAAAAGATGGTAGGAGAATTACAGTTAAATGCAGGAAGAAGTATATGAGAGATTAAATTCAGGTATGGGAATAAGAAACTTCCATTAAAAGAGACATTGATGTGAGTCTCTGAGTATAGCTCACTGAGGGGCAAAACGGAGCTGGAAAAGTGAACATCTTCTTAATGAATATCAGAAACATGGGGAGAGGAGGCAAACAAATCAGAGGTAATGTGTTGTATCACCCGTGTCAAAAAGAAGCAAGAAAATAAATGAGACTTGCAAGAGTAGACTAAAGCCATTAGAACAGGGATAGCTGGAGAGGAAGGGTTGAGCACAGCACTAGAAACTAGCAGCATCTGCAGAAAGAAATACAGCTTGGATTTGCCAATTTTTGGCAATTACTGTAACAGAAGATTTCTAGCAGAAATGGCGTTAGTCTGTGTTAGGTGCAAAAGACTAGTGAGGAGACTACACTGTACGAGGCAGTGCAGGATAGCAGAAAGTGCTGCTCCAGAGAAGTGGTGTTGCAGGACAGAGGTCTGATGCCAGACAACACTGCTTGGAAGAAGTGGAGGTAATATCCATGGAGAAACCCAAAAGAAGAATACTCTTAATGCTTTGGTCTGACATATTAAAGGGCAAACTTATGCTGACTGTTAAATCAATATCAAATCAAGACTGGAATCTGTTTTACGATCATGGACAGTGAACTCCTTAATGCTGGAGTCATAAATGACGTCACATTTCAGCAGTCCTGTGGCTGCCAATATTCAGGCCAGAAATGCCCATTTTAATTAAAAACTTCAGTCTGAAAGGCAAAGTGTCACTTGCTGACAGCAAGAAGTACTACTTTGTGCTTCTCATGTGCTCTTGAGGCTTTGTGTGGAGCAGAGGACAGTTTACATCCTTCTCAGCACCATCACATCCCTCCGGCAAAAACCTGTCTGAAGACAAACCTACAAATTACACCGTCAAAACAAGTTTGATGTGAGAGCTGAGAAGAACACAGGTCTTGAGCTGGCCTTTGGGGATGAAGGAATGCCACTACTTGTGTAGAGCACAACCCCAAAGTACCCTGTGCACTTCGAACGCAACTTCACTGGAATTGGGAAGTCCACTCCCTTATGTCCCTCCCCCGTACCACTGAGCAAGGGAGCATGTGCTTTAAATCAGCAGTGCTTTGTCTGGCTTTACAATTAAGTTTGCTGGGCATGGCCTGGACCCAGAACTCTCTAGAGACAGGTGCATTTTGCATCTGAGCCTTTGAATCAGATCCCAGAGGATTAATTTTATCAAGAATTTCATGTCCTAGAATGACTGAAATCAACAGAGACCTTTGCCACTTTTTTATTTATGTTGCCTCACTTGGTGAACACATGCCAGTGACTGGGAAGGCTGTACTGCAAGATCATTTTTTATACCTTTCAAAGTAAAGCATTATTTAGGTACATGTCAAAACTTTCACAGGTCTTAAGGATTAAACATAAGCCACAGGTGTTTTCTCAGGGATGAAAGGGTTTACTGACATAGGGGATGTTGAAGCAATGAGTCCCATAAATCCAAAGACTGTCTGGAGGCCTGTGAACAAGAATGTCAGGAACTGACTCCCTCTTGCTGTACTGCAAATCTGTGTTGTAGATCCATAAAGACACAGAAACATCAGGATCTCATCATTACGAGGTACATTCCCAGGTCAGGATTCCCTGCGTGGCCAATGACTGATGACCGAATGCAGGTGAAATCAACTCACCCTGTTCAGTAAAACTCTTCCAGGACACTGACAATTACAAGCTCTTCTGCTAGATCAGTCACCCTAGAAAAATAGCTAGTTTGGAGAT
Source organism: Lepidothrix coronata (assembly GCF_001604755.1). Classification (NCBI taxonomy): domain Eukaryota; kingdom Metazoa; phylum Chordata; class Aves; order Passeriformes; family Pipridae; genus Lepidothrix; species Lepidothrix coronata. The sequence continues at coordinate 2,908,079 of NW_016690286.1, read as the reverse complement.
TTCATCAGACAAAAACAATGTCAAGTAAGAAACTTTGCATTGCTCTAGTCTAGTAAGTCCCTCAAAGTAGTTGAGTACAGTTGTTTTGCTGTTGTAAAATGCGTAGGCATTTATCCATCAAAGTAGCATGAATAAGAGGGATTTGCTTAGTGCTTTCTCTTCTTCAAACAGACAAAAAATATCCTCTCTGCCAAATTAATGTCACCTGCTAAATTCTAAGGCTAATATCTCCTTTGCTTTTAAATTTGCCTCAGATTCGTCAAAGTTGCTTTCACAAGTGCAGGCTGACATGATGATAACCCAAAAAAGACAGTGTCTAATTGGAGCAGGACGTATGTTACAGTCATGCTATTTTACAAAGGGAAAATCAAATTTTCTAGCTCACATGTTATGATAATTCCCCATGACAAATTACATTTTTTCTCCTCAATCAGATTTTTGCATATATAGTACAGATCTTCTTGCAGTAAAGAACTGGGAACATTCTGTGAGTTTCCACAAAAAGCTTAATATATTACGCTTCCACCATGGAGAGCATTCAATATATACAGGAAAACATGTCTATGTATGATTAACACCTCATTTCACCTCTGCTTTTCAGTTCAGAAAAACTGTTAAAAGTACATTTAGATAGAAACACTTTTCACACACCTCACAAGTTAAGAAGTAGAGTTCATTACTTCAAAATTTAATTTAAAAAATCTCCCTTTTGTTTCAAAGAAGACTTTTTTTTTCTAGGCAGACTTCTTCCACCCTGGCCTAAAGTAATTTGTACTAGATACTCTTTGACAGAGAACATTGAACAAAATAAGCTGACAATTCAATGCAGTATGATCATCCTTATCAGTACAAGAATATTACTTTTAATTGCTTTATTTGAAAATGGCAGTAACAGCCTATTAACCTGGAAATTAACTCTGGACAACTGTTCCTTTGAGATAATATATGGATTAGATTTCAATGAAATCTCTGTCTTTATATGGTAGCTTTTACCTAATTTTGTTGGCTGCAGATGTGTCCCTCTATTTAATTTAAATGCAGACAGGGGTATAAAAAATGGAAAGTTTCAGAATGAGATCCAGGTTCTTGCCTTTTGTCACTGTGAAAAATCCTTTTCCTCACTATGTAAGTGTTACTTTGTAAATTAGGATTCAACTTTTCTCTAGAAAACTAACTTCGCTCTACCTTTGCAGCTTTAGCTCCGTGGTTATGCCAGGATCCAAGGTCCATGAACGTCGGGCAACACCTTCATTGATTCAGTCCGGTATCTGCCCTGTTTTACAAGGCATTTGAGTCCATTCAATAGCAGCAGCCACCAGGTATGTATTGATCTGACAGTAGCAACAGTGCCAACTTAGCCCTGATCTGGTGCAGGCTGCACTCTGACTTGCGTGCAGGGATGGAAGTTGCTCCATATCATGAAATACAGCACAAAAACTTCAGTGCTGCTTCTACCTGCAGTGTCCCCCCAGCTCTAAATTCCTTTTTTTTCTCCCTAATTTCCATTTACTCAAGATTTTCTCATTCCCAGTGTAAGGTCAACTTTGACAACTCATGGGTGTCATCATATATTTCATCTAAGGTCTATCCTAGAGGTGCTTATAGGTGGTCCAAACAGTTCATGGAGGACACACTGCTACATGGTGAATGCAGTGAGAGTGCACAAGGCAGGCAGTGTGACTGCAGCACTGCTCTCCTGCTTCCTGCATCATAATCCCTGTGACAATTACACCATATAATACTCCAGTAAAGGAACTAATGCTGTATGATCTCCATTTAACAAAATTCTTAAGTACCTGCTAAAGATGTATGCCTTGCTACCTCTGGATTCAAAAAGATTAGTCATATACTTGCGGTTAAACACATACGTGAGTATTAATATGTTTTAATGCTTCTGTATATTCATTTGTCTGCTAAATGGCTGCAGTTCTAGATGTCCCCACTGCAAACAGAATGAAATTAATACATCAAATGCCTTCAGACCACCAGACTGTTCCATGGCTAGAGGAGTGTGCATAAGCAGAGATTTTGTATTATGCAACAATAGATAGGTACATTTTTTTGTGGATTGATATGAAATATTCATATTTGTTGTTTCTCTGAAAGCAAACTTTGAGGAACTATTATGAAAGTGACTATAGAAAAACACAGCTGTACTTAAAATGCTCTTTTCCCGCTCTCTTTGTGTTGTACAACAGACCACAGATGTAACTGTCAACTCACACAATTCAAGAACCATTAAGATGGACTTCTATCATACATTTTCATTTTCAGCTTCTGGATCTTCTATATTCTTTAGTTTAATCTATTAAAAAATTTTCACAGCATCACCTATTTTCCTGATTTTAATCTAAGATTTACTTAGTGGACAATAAATAGTCCGATTTTCACAGAATCATAGAGTCATGGAATTATTTAGGTTGGAAAAGAACTTTAAGGTCAAGTCCAACCTTTAACCTAGCACCGCCAACTCCACCACTAAGCCATTTCAGGTAAGTGGTTTTTGACTGTTATTGTAGTTCATGCTTAACTGCTGAACAGGATCAAAACATTTGCTTCTATCGCAATAATTCTAGTCAGTAGCAGCTTCAATTATTATTACTCTTTAGGTTACACCAAGTGGAAGACAACGCTATTTCCCATCAAGCTTGTCATTTCAACAATGCATTTTAAACAACCTGCTATGTAGTGCAAGAGGTGGCTTCAGCAGTGCAGTCACTCAGAGTGGCTGTAAACCTGACTTAAGCAGACATTTAAGGTGAGTTTATGACTGCTTTGCGTTGTTAAAGGAACATGGGCAGCTAGATCATACCAACCAGTCTGGCCCAGGATATTCTATCATAAAGTGCCATATGGTCATTTACAGATCTGGATGCAAATTCCATTGAGATTGTAAGCAATTATCTTTTAATTAAATGCCATAGCAAGAGTTGTATGAAGTGTTATTCTTTATTTTAGAAGCAAAGTAGAGAAGAACACTGCATCACCTTGAAGAGGACTGGAATAGATTATGTTTCATGGCATTACTGGTGCAGTTCAGGCCACTGTACTCTGATTCATGTCAAAATATTAACAAACTAGCTATCTAAGACAATAATTTTGTCACCATGTACTCTAAGATTCCACTCGGAGGATGACTGAGGCACACATACACATGCAAGAACCGTGAATGTTCTCCTTACATTAACTTCAGTGGATTTATTTGCATATTAAAAGTTACACATGTCAAAATACTTCTTTTTAGCTGAACGCTATATATGATGGGAACATCTTACTCTTTCTTTGTCACCATAATTAAACAACCATCACTTAAGAGCCCTGCCCCTACCAACTAGGTGAGTTTCAAAGCAAGAGCTTACTTCTGACTGACTCTACTTCCAGATACCTGACTTCATAGTCAGACAAACCTCCATTGTTTATTTTCTCCATTATCTAATCATATTTTAATGCTTGCAATGTCTGCTCAAAATAGTGAAACCTTTCTGTACTGGATTTTCATTATTGCACATCCATGGTTGAATTGCCATTGAACAGAAGGCAATGGTAAAGGTCCCATCAACTTCCTTTGAAGAAGGACTGGGACCCCAAGTCATTCACTGTTTATGAAATGTATATTCTCTTAGTATATACCCTTCCCTCTTAGTCCCCCAGTATGAACTTAGGAGAAGCATTTCCTTGTATTTCTCGTGTCTGAATGTTACATCACTTAAGCCTGTTCTGGAAAGTGGCTGGTTAACAACTGCCACAGCACAAGCAAGTAGTTTTGATCAATCTTAAATCCTCATCCCTTGACACTTTAATCAAAATAATTTAAAATTCTATTAAGCACAATATGCAGAGCATTAACACTCTGAACCAGTGAGCAGTTGGAGTGTGGAAGCTGAGTGATATATCTGAATAACAGCCTTGTTAGAAAGGCTATCATGTTTTGCTCCTTGCTGAATCATCAGGGACGATAGTGGCAATATCACTTTTTCATTGCTAATGTATGGCTCAAAGGATCTGACAAGGAGCTAAATGTTTGATTCCCTGGGAGAAGCTGCTTTACTGAGGTATAAGTAAAATTTTCCATCTTTTAAAACTTACATGGATTCTGGAGATGTCCATCACCCAGGAGCAGGAGGAGCAACCAACCACATTCTCAATATTATTCCTGCAGCTGTGCCTTCCCCAGTCTCTCCAGTCTAGCTGCTACCTTCTCATTTAATTCAGGTCTGACGCCTTGTCTCGAGGCTTCGTTTTCTTACTGTTCATTTCTCCATGGTCAGTGACTCCAAGAGTCACTGGGCAGATGGCATTTCTCAGCCCTGTTACCAGTTAAGAATTAAAACCATTTATTTACCTTTCAAAGCTTTGTATAAACTAAATGTACCCATACCAACCCAATTTGCACAGAGGTTTGAAGTTTATTTGGTGGTAATGCAGATGTCCATCTGAATAATGACAAAGGAGGGAAAATGCTTTGGGTTGATTTTGGCTATGCACCTGCGGCAAAGCCCCTCATGAGAAGTGCACCCAGAGAGCACAAATGCCCTCACAAGACCTCTTCCTTTTGACTAGAGCTCTGTTTTTATTGGTTCAGTGCCTTTTTTTGTGCAAAACATTCGCACAAAAAAAAAAAAAGTAAAGTTTGTATTTCAGGAAATATGTGTATATAAAACCTCATTTTTGTCTCCCTGTTTAAAATAGAATGGGGTAGATTTTAGGTGATCTCTCCAGGCTCTTTCAGCCCAATTTTCTCTAATACTATGAAACCAGATATAAATGACACCTACCCAAAAACACAAACATGTTTTTCTACTGCATTATAAAAGGAACAATACTTGCATGTAGATTGGATCATGAAGGGCAATAGAGAGGAATTTAAATTTAAGAAGTGAAAGCAAAAGGAAAATTACAATAATAAACAAACTAGTTGTGATAGACACTAGAGTAATTCCTGAAAGTAATTTATGTAATGCAAAGACTCACTTGAAAAAGACAGAATGCTATTATTTTTACTTTCAAGTGTCAAACTTGGGCAATGTAGTTATTACAGTCCTGTGTATATAAAATTTCTTAAAAGCCAAAAAAAAAAATTAAGAAAAACTTTGAAACCTGTCCTCCAAAAAAGTCACACAAAAAGCCAAATTAGCTGTTAAACTAGCTCAACTGTTACAGTGCAGCCTTGCCACTGGAGTACATAACAACCATCTCCTGTGAATTGTTTTAGTTGCAAAGAGTAAGATCAGCAGTTGCGATTATCAAAATCCAAATCTGTGAACACAGGGAGCTTTTTAGCATAGTAAGTGAAATCGTTACTAATTCCCCACTGCCAAAACACATACCTCAACGTGCATGTGAGCACAGACTCTCATGCAGTTCTTTCTTTCCCAGTAAGATCTGGTTAAAAGCTGCTTCAGTAGGTTTTAAAGCCCACTGGAGGTGCTACGCATTAACTGAGAAGACTGATCAACCCATACAGTATTAAAAAGACATTTGTAGACTCATTTAATCAATAATGTACAGTGTTAGTGTGCAATTTAGATCGAGAGAAGACAGCTGTAAGATTATGATACATCAGCTAATGAAAAAGCAAAGAGAGAGTGATTCAATTCAGTAGAGAGGCCAAGAGGCAGCTTCTTAGCTGGTGGGAGCAGTGATGGTAGCACATACTCCTGGGTTTCCGAGCCCATAAGCCAGCTGAGGATTTCTCCCAGAGCAAAGCACAGAGTGAGCTCTCTCACACAACATCCTTTCCACAGGTATAAGTGGCAAGATTTCTGAGCCACAAAGGCTCCAGGCTTCTAAAAAGGTCAGCTAAGATTACAAAATAGCCCTATTTGATCTTGAAATGTTTCAGATGCTGACAGTTACTCAGGATATGTCGATATACATGTGGCAGCCTGATCTGAAATCCTCTCTGATTTCAAGACTCTGAAGTAAGAGGGATTTCTGTAGGAAAATGAGCAAGAATATGAAATTCTGCACTGATCACACAAATTACCCTAAAGCTATACAGCAAACCCATATGGTAAGTTTTGGTGCCATTCTACGGATATGGCTATCAAGTCCTGAGGGCTGGACTGTTCTTTCAGATTTGGCCCTCTCTCACTGCTGGAAAATGCACAGTTACCTTAATGTGAGAATTCCCCACAGTGAGCAGAGCTGGCCATATGGCCTCATTCCTAAACCAATTTGATGTAACGAGCGAGTTGCCACACAGGGTTGGAAAAGTGTAGAAAAGCAATGGTTACCTGGGTCACCATCCCTAACACACTGTGCCTTGGGGTCAACACCTGCTTTGTACTGCCCAGGAGCTCCTGCTAGGGTTGGGACCAGTATAAGAAGCGGGATTGGATACCTACAGTTGGCTCTCTTTCCCATCCCTTTTCCATCTTCTTCCTTACATCTCAAATATAAACCTCAGCTTGTATTTGCAGAGATATCTAGATTTCCTTAGATATTCCCTGGCCAAGTGCTCCATTAATGAGGCAGATACATTTCAGCCTGCAGAATATGCCAGGCTCTTGGCAGTGACAATTGCTTCACGGATGCACCATCTGCTGCTCTTTTGGTGTGACTGGTTACCTACTTTTCATGGCACATTTCTTTTTGCTGGCTGACTGACTCCCAAATCCATGAGGTCCTCTTTGAGAAAGCTGTGCAGAGTCTCCTGATGTCAGTACTTTTGCAAACACATATTTCCATGAGAATAGCCTTGCTCATCTTCATGTTCTCCTACAGAATTATGATACTTTTGCTGGCTGCAGTTTTTGGTAGCAGAAGTTTGCTCCTTACTTTCGTAGGAAGACACAGCAAAATGACAATTTTCTATCACCAATATTGAAGAAAGTAGCTGTGATTGCAATATATGAGCTGACATAGGTGTTTGGAAAAATAGGAAGACTTTACAGATATCCTTAGTCTTCTTCTACATAAATCACCACATCTCTCATGTGCCAAACATCACAACTCCATGAAGGGTTCCCTAAAGGGAGGTTGCAGGGAGAGATGGTCAGCTGCAGTAAATGTTATTTTCTTGCTTGCCCAGGATTTGCTGCAGACAATGAAGATTTTTCCTGCATGAAAAAGCAGGGATTTGGGCAGTTATTGACAGAAGTTAAAAAATACTGGAAGAAAACCCAACCAACTGAACAAAAAAACCCCAAATCTAAACAAACCCACATTTATAAAATTTCAAGGTTTTGGACATTTTCTGTAATTACTAATTCTTGGTGATGTTCCCTGTCTTACTATATGTAAAATCACTGCCTATACAAGTTTAGTTTTATGTAATACTCCATATGGTGGATTCATAAAAGCCTTCTACTGGGAATACCACCATAAACTACTATTTTCTGCTATAAAAAACAACCATTTAAGTCAGACATGCACAAACAAGGTAATCTGCCATAAATTTTGAAATGGTAAAATACTACAAATGTAAATGTATTCAACTCCCATTGCAATGCATGTAATTTCCATAGCTTTATTAGAAATCCTGCAGTTGCAGTGGTTTGGCGATAGGTTATAAATACAGTAGGAATGAGTCAGCATGCAAATCCCTTCTGTGGAAAACAATTTGAGAGATTTTATAGCCCAAAGCTGTTTATTATTTTGTAAGAATAGTAATGCAAGTTCATGTTCAAAACCTGCTGAGAGAAGAATTTGCAAATATCCTATTATAGAACAGCCAGAAAAAAAAGTATAAGACCTGTGTAATAGCATTGGGCCAGATCATTTTCACATCCCCATTTAGCTCATTCTTTTTTTTCTCATGCACTTATTAGGATCCTTGTGAGATTATCACTCTATCACACTAATAAAATGAGAGCACAGCTAAGGCTTGGGATTTCATTTCTGAGTTAATGGAAGAGTCCTGAAAACCTGAGACACACAGAACTAAAAAAGGGTTCTGGATATAAATACAAAAAAATTGCCATTAATTTTGAAAGATTTCACGTTTGGGATTTTTTAAAATAATTTCCTGTTTATGTAAATAATGAAGAGCAAATATATTTTCCAAACCCCTTTATATCCATCTGACCCAAATATTTCTCTGTTTTGCATAACAGATTGCAATGAACAAATTCTATGAACATGATCTAATGATGTTGCCTAGGTATACTAGCAAGTGCAGAAAGCTATTTAATTTCAAGGCTGTCTCCATTGTGCATGTCACACTGCAGAGAAACATTTTTGATGCCAATGAATAAATAATGAGGCAGGTTCTGCAACTGTGCTGGGTTGGCAGTGGAGGCAGAAGGACATTCCCCAGCCCTTAATGCTCTGTGCCAAGCAAAGACCTTCTCTGGTGTGAGATCTGCTCAGGTTTTATACAGCGCAATGTTGACCAAGACTGTATAGACACCAGCTAGGCTGGCCCCGACAAAGCCAGCTGTGTATGGCCGCACTGCCTGATAAGCACAGAATTCTTGGCTTGGTGCTTTCCGACCTCTCACAAATCCAGGCAGAGCATGCATATTCCCTAACTTTTGTGCATTAAATACAGCTGTCAGTGTAGCTGTAAGGATTACAATTTTTTAACCAGGACAATCAGATCAGACTCATAAAATCGTTATTCAAAGTGCAGGAGTTTTATCTGTTCACTTGGAATGTGGGAGAAGAAAGATATCGATAATGTCCAAAAATTTTTTTAACATTTCAACATTTTGACAGGAAAAATGCAAGCAAAGTGTGTAGTTTGGCAAGGGCAGTTTGCATGGAATAATGTAGGGTTGAGGGTTTTTTTCCAAATCAAAAGAAAATATTTTCAATCAGTTTAAAAGGGAAGGCTTCAGGGTACCCCAGCTGTGTCCTTCCATTACCTGAAGGGGGCCTACAAGAAAAATGGAGAGAGACTATTTACAAGTGCAGATAGTGACAGGAGAAGGAGGAATGGATTCAAACTGAGAGTAGGTTTAGAGTAGATATTAGGAAAACGTTCTCTACTATGAGGGTGGTGAGGCACTGGAACAGGTGGCCCAGAGAATTTGTTCTCTGGAAGTGTACAAGGCCAGGCTGAATGGAACTCTGAGCAATCTGGTCTAGTGGAAGGTGTCTCTGCCCATGGTGGGGGGTTGGAACTAGATGATCTTTGATGTCCGTTCCAACTCAAGCCATTCTATGACTCTATGGAATTAATGGGGGCTCAGCTGATTGCTACAATGCTTGAACAGAGTTGTCATTCGTGTTTTCCATATTTCTGCTTCTCTCTGAAGGCTGAATACCTTTGTTAAATTATCTTTCCTGGGCAACCTCCTCACCTATTAAGGGCATCAAAGGCATCAGATGCACCCAGTATATAATGACAGGTGTGGCCTCATAGAAATACACACTACAGCCCTGATGAAATGCTAAATAAGATTTTCAAGATGCCATTCAGTGGAGACAGAAAAAAAAATCTGATTCAATCTGATTTAAAAGACTGAATGTTATTTTCAATGTTGCAACACAGGAATTCTCATGTTTTGTTTTCATCAAATAGAGTTTGATTTTGACATTTTGGGGATATTTCGAACACTTTCATATTTTGAATTCTCAGACTTATTTGAGAGAAATAGTAGAATTTTATGTAAACTGGGTGCACAATAAACAATATAAATTATTCACCTACTTGAGATGAAGAATATAGCAGAAGTCAGCTAGATAGTGATGAGATATAAGTAATGACTGTTTATATAAAGACACTGATTTGGAACTCATGTGTACAGTAGTCATAAAAAAGTAACTTAGACAACACTGGAAAACAGTTATTCCTATGGTGTATCTAATTACCATGTTATTTACAAAAATTATTTTATTTTACTTAAGAATCAGTAAGAAATTACTTTTTAAGACCAATCAGTTCTGATTTTTTTTACTGACTCAGAAGTACCATAACCATAAGTCAAATCTAAATAATATTTAAGACTAAAATCAACAAGGGCCACATCTGTAGAACGTACCCGAAGCGGAAGGGGCAGGAAGCCCTCATTTGCTATACGCAGGTAACATTTCCCTGTCTAAATAACCAGTCTCATTACTGTAATTTCCTTCTCCAGTTTAAAAGGAAGTCATATTTCCATATGCATGACAGAGTAAGTAGGATTTTTTCTATTAATAAGAATAACAGGTACTGAACTATTCCAGTCAAACACTGATCCCACATTTAACTATATTATTATTATTTTTCCTAAGGAACTTACTTTCCCAACAGTAGACAGAGTTGCATGAAATTCTATTCTCCCTTATGGCAGTATGAACGTAGAATGACCCCATCACTACTAACAGGACAGAGAAAGTGCAGTAGCAGAAATCTACATAAAGAGCTGAAAGTCACTAAAATCATTGCCACTCAGTTTCCCACTTAAGTTCCCAGCTCTCAAATTCAGTAAAATTTTGCCCAATCTTAGTTTCATTATGCACTTCTGTACTTTGTTTATCACAGCCCTGGTATAAATAACTGCATAAAATTACTGTTTTCAGGTAGTATAAGACATGAAGATACAGAGAGACACAAGTTAAAATAGATCATGGATTACATTCTTCTCCAGTTCCATGTTTTCTTCCAGATAGCCAAACCCACAAGAGCTATATGTAACTGATATTTCTTAGGTTTTTAATTTCTGAATGAAGTCAGAGAGTGTTGGTGCTGACATTGAAAACTGCCACTTACTGAGCAAGGTTTGAGCTAATTGTCAGCAACATTAAAAGCAGATTAATAGAATAGAATTTCTGTTCCTCCTCATCAGATATGAAATCACAACAAAAAATTTTTCTTATATTTCTGAAGTCTCTTGAGGGTGAGTAGGCTGTCTGTGTAAAACATTTTAAAAATATAAGGTTCGTGGCTAAATCTTCAACTGCATGAAACTCTGTCCTAGAACAACTCAGGAGGAGAGATAAGAAGGCAGCTTTGAGCTAGTTTTCAGCTTTTTTTCCCTATAGTGGCCTAACCTGTTCTGTATTACACTGTTGGCAGAGCTCACAGGGTCTGCCAAGCTGGTGGAGCACCAGAAGATGTGTTTTATGCTCTAGTCCTGCCTCTACCCTTGAAAGCCACGCTTCTCGTGCCCCTCTTGTAACCACTGCCCTGCCTCCATGTGGGAAGGCAGGAAGCAGAGAAGTGCCACTGCTGCCCTTCTGCCATCTCAACATCCTTCTGGGGCCTAGGATCTGAATTCTTGAAAATTTTATCATAGGGCATGAGCATTTGCAGGAATATCCACAAAGGTCATTGGCACACTCAACAGAACAATGCCTAAAAGCTATGCATATGCATAAGGAAGAAAGATATCTGAGGACAACTCTGTTGCATAGGTATAGGTAAGGTCACCTAGAAGTCCCTTGCAGATGTGGGAATGTCAAGACACACTCAGAAAGATATTTGGGGACTCTCCTTTTAGAGTCTGCTATGAGCCCTGCTATCTATTAATACTGCATCTTTCCATTTCAAGAGACTTTAGCAGAAAGCAAGCATAGAAATGAATCTGGCTTCTAAAAATTCCATCTCAGTTCTCTGAGCTGAGCTCCATGAGCCACAATACTATGGCTTAGCAAACCAGCCTCTGAAATTGGCAGGTTTCCACCACCAGCTCACATATGTGCAAGTGTTTTTTCAGGCTTGTTAAACAAAAGTTGTGATTTCTCATTTCTTTCCTCTTCCACAGGATCATAATTTAAGATCTATCATTCAAGATTGAATGATGGCCTGATCTTGAGGCATGTCAGTATATCACACAGAACATTAAAACCTGACCTTTATACACAGAATAATAAATACATGTGAGTCACTTACAAGGTAGTAACTCACTCTCACAGTTCAGCAGAGAGTAAGGGCTGAATCTCGACGTGAAAAACTCCATTTGTTGTCAAATATGAGTGAGCTTATAAAAATACTTTTACATTGGGAAGCCAATAAAGAAGGTTAAATGTATTTCAAAAGCATGATGATATATTAGCAAATTGAAATGAAGCTGAGCAGTCACCAAAACAGCTGAAAAATCCAGGCTGCTGTAATCTCTGCCTACTTAATGCAAGGAATTACTGGATTTGTGTTAGAAGCCAGGAGCATCTTCAGCCAGCTGGGTTGGTCTGACTGCAGTACAACAGGCAGTGTATCAGCCAATACATTCATCTGGTAGCTTCTTCACTTTTACCATCTGATTCATCAGCCTATGCAGTAACATTGCTGCTGTGAAATGGGGAGTGGATTTGCAGGGCTTCTTGCCTCTCAGGCTCTGCTCTTTGACACCTGATCCACTCCAGATCTTCTGAGGGGGTGGCTGATGGAGAACAGTCAGAGGGAGTAACAGGTAGCCTCAGTACCTGCAGGTGTAGCCCTCAGACCAAGAGGAATGATGAGCCTTGTGTCTTTTAGACTTCCATCAGGCAGAAGTCTCTGTGTGGAGTGAGTACAGGGCATACCATTTAGAACACAGTGCAAGAAGAAATATTATCATGATTTAAAATGTTGGCATCCGATGGCCAGGTCTCTTGAAATGCTCCTCTGCCTCTTGATAGCTATAGTTAATATTTACACAGAGAGCTCTTGAATCAAAGAAGAGGGAAGAAAAAAAAGAGAAGCCTTGATGATGAAATTTTAGCAAACAGGAGTATCCAATATAATATTTTGTGCATTCATCAGCACACAATTTCTACATAACATTAATATTCTTTACTTCACACGTGAAGAGGAACCAGGAAGCAAGAGGGTACAAGACAGTGCCTCTGTGCTCTCCAATGCATTTCCCACACTGGAAGCAAATCAGTGGAAACAATAAGTACATGACTTTTATGCCACCTGAGCAAGCATTTTTCTGTCTTGTTCTTGTTCATGCCATGCAAATGTGAGCTGAGACCACCAGCTATTCTCCCATAATTTTGGCAAGAAAGCAGCAGAGGAGGAGTTACTGCTGCTCACCCAGCAGTGAATTATAGGATTTTACCTCGTAATTTATACTATCCTGAGAGGAAACTCAAGAAAAATTAATTTACACAGCCTAGAAAAAAGACCGCTAAGGAGCCCCTGTCATGGGTCATGTACTGATTTCATTTACATGAGTGTAAATCCTACATACCATGATCAAAATCAGAGGCATTTTGAAAGGCTTACAAGTAAAAGTAGACTTTGCTTCACAGTCCCTAAATACCAGCAGCAAACAAACTTGCAAGGCCAGGAGATTGTTATTTTCAGTATGGGAGCAAGGAAAAGAAGGAATAGCACAAAGTGAACAGAAGAAGCCCTTAAGGGGGGAAATACGTTCAACAAGAAGGATCAGTGATGTATGAGAATGACCTTCTGAGAGAACTGTTTTATTCTCTTCCTTACTGGGAGGGAACCTAGGAGATATCTAGAGGTAGAGAATTCAGTGTTGACTAAGCCCACAACATCAGCCTTCCCCTTAACTCATAACAAAACACTTTCTACCTGCTGTCAAAGGCACTCGAGGACCTCGCTCATAGATGCCACCTGGTTGCTAAGCCACAGGCAACATACAGCAGGGACAGCATGCGGGGTCCTCTCACCTGCAGTGCCAGGGGTGTTGGGACAGAGACCATAGGAAGAATCCTGTCTCCCCTCGGGCTGTTAATCTGCATTGCCTTTGTGCAGAACAAGATGGGCAGAGTCTCCATAAGGAGGTATTTTTTTCACCCCATACAGTTTCTCTTTCACCAGCAAGGTACAAAATGTACCTTTCCTTCCTGGAATCTTGAGCTGATTATTGACTTTTGTCAGTGCCCTGCCTTCATTTTGTCAACAGAGCAGGAGACTTAACGATGGTAGAGACATTATAAAAGTTAATGGAGAATTTTGCTTCAATAAGTAGCCCATAAAACTAGGAATCATTGAACACCAGGGGGGAGACACCAGAATTAGTCAACATTATAAATGCCTGGTTTCACAAAGGAGCACAAAAAGCTTTTAATGCAGGTCTACCTGCTGATCTACTGGCAGATATCCCTGGATGTGAACTACTCTCATTTGAACAGGATGCTCACTCCTTTAAACACCACAGTAGCAAAACTCTTTGAATTAGAAAGGGTTTATTCTGCATCTCAGTGACAGTGCTGAACTTACTTATCAATCTGCAATGTAAGAAAGCCATGGCAAAGCTGCTCTTGGACTCTACCAAGCTGGTGCCTCACAAGGTACAGACATTTTTACAGGACAATGTGCTTTTAATCTCCTGCCTTAAGGTATTCCATAAAATCCAAAAATGTATGCAGTATGATTTGCTTCCCTTAGACTGAAAACCAAAACACTGCAAAACAGAATGAAACCACAAGTTAGACAATTACGCATGTTTTTCAGCCTGCAAATGTCAGTTCTTTCAGTGGTCCCAGAGACAGCTCTGCATGATACTTTCAGCAATAATGCTAAAGGAAGCACAGATATTTAATTAGGAATAATTATTTTTTCCTTTTGGTGCCATAAAAATTACAAGGACTTTGCTTTACTCTAGTAATTTCACCAAAAAAAAAATGTGTAGGTCCTAGTTTGCCCTGCCAGAACAGATTTACATGCACAAAGTTCCACCCTATGCAACATAAAATAGCTTTTTTGAAACAACTGCAATATCTATTATTCTTTTATGGCACATGCTCAGTACTTAAAGAAACAAAGCAAAAAATCATTACTATTCATAATTCATTCTCTATGTATTCAAACTCTGTAGTAGTCTTGCTGGGCTACCATGTCTTTAGAATGATTTTTGTAAGCTGGACTGCTCTATCTGTTGGCATCTCTACTTTCTTTTAAGCATCTACTGCGAAATAATAATTATCTTATGAACACAAATAGCATTTTTAGCATCAGAGAAATAATTATAAAGCAGTTAAAAGAAAATTCAGACATTCCTTTTCTAGGCATGTTAGTCCTTTCGTATTCTTCTTTTCATTCTGTAAATTAACATTTTTTTCAGATAAAAAAGACAAATTCATAAATTACTGCATTTGGCAGTGGAATGTAGCAATGGTGGCAAGGCACAGCTGGAGAGTTTGAAATGTGGCAGCTTTCTTCAAGGCCATCATTTTCCTGCTCCTTTGGGAATCACTGCTAAATGTGGCTACTGCTAATGTAATGAATATGAATCCATGTAAATCTCTGATGCGGAGCTGGGATCTGTCCCCTTGTGGGCAAAAAGGAATTTTTTTTTCTATGCAGATTTTTTGAGTATGTATGTGCTTATAACTCTGACCTTACTTCGGCAGCTCACCCAATCTTAGGTATCCAGGTACTGTCGACCTTCTCATTTTTCATTCTGCAGCAAACTAACAATATGCACTCCTTCCCGTTTGAAGATCCCTGGCAGAATAATACACCACCTGTTCAGTCCCCCTTCCCACCCCCCTCCTTACTAATTAAGCTCTGAAACTGTTTCCAAACAAAATTGGATTTTTTTTTCTTCTGCTCCCCTCGCCTTCATCCCCTGACTGCACCTTTGTAAACATTTTTGATCGGGAGTGAAAGGCACAGAAACAGCCACAAATAAGGGGACCTGTCAGTTCAGCCAAAGCCATTAGTGCTGCATGCAGAGAGCTGGCTGGGCTCGTACTGAGCAACCGTGGCATGCCCAGGAATGGGGAGCAACAGAGAGGGTCTCTAACCCTTGTCCAGAGGGGTCTCAGAAATAATGGGGTGCACAGGACAGAGCTTCTTGGCTCCTCTTCTGCCCTGCAAAGGCTACTGGTTGACTGTCTCATTTAAAAGTAGAACATCTGAATAGCTGACAGACATTTTCCAAAGAGGGGCTGTGTGAGGTGTGCATATTCTGAGTTTGTTTCCACCGCGAAACAGGCATGGAACAGGAATTTTAATCCGTGTAACTTTCATCTCTGTGGTCGTACAGTGCCTCACACAATGGGTCTTTGTGCGCTGCCAGGATACTATGGCAATACATACCATAAATAATAATTGTAATAAAACTTATAAAGCTAAGATTTTCTTAATGGTCTCTAGAGCTGGAAGACTTTTCTGGGCAATTGACATTTTTAAAAATCAGGTCATCTAGTTAGGCTCCTAATTCTGAATTCAGAGTCTTATTTCACCATTCATTTTCTTTTAAACATAAGCCTCCAACTTGGCTCATGCAAATAAATATTAAGTAAGGGGGAAGCAATGGAAACACTTGTGCAAACAAACCAAGAATCATTATTGGATTCCATTCACAAGTTTTTGGAGAGGAATGATCAGGCCAGCCATCAAATAAGAACAGCTTCGGCCAAGATCTACAAGTAGAGGGACATTGTTCTGCTTGGCAGTTCTTCACTGAGGTGATTAACAAGCCTGGCTGATGACCCTTTGGGCTCAGATGTACAGTTAGGGTATCACACATCAGCTGAGCTATCAGTGCACTTCCTATGTGTGTGGCCTTGCAAATATAAGATTATGTGACTTGACTTCACTCTCTTCACTGGGACTAATGAAAGTCATGTTGTCTTATATTTGCTGTCACTAAAACTATTCATATAGATACCAAAGGCTCAGTTGTGCCACTGAAAGGCAATACTGGCAACTATTCAAAGCAACAGATTGATTGCAGTTGGGAAACCTTTAACCAAAAGTAGAGTTACTGAGTCGGTCTGGGTGCCATTCACCTTCTCCTAAAACCCAAGTCTTGAAGTCAGAGGAATTGCACCCGAAAAGTGCATATTTTTCTTTGCGGATCATGAAGGGAGCAAAGTCAATCACCTCAGACAACTAGACAAATAGTGTTACCTGGTGTGAGTCCTGTTCTGTGTGCCTGAGCTCTTGGGCAAGTGCTCTGTCCTCTAACCTGAAAGTTCCAGTTCAGAATCCTACATACAGGTTATTAGGCAGCAGCAGAGCAGCATATAAAAAAACCCTTTGCTTCAATCCAAAAAGAAAGCACTTACTGGGCTCAAACTCCTCCAAGGAACCCCACATCACTGTTTTTCTGGACTAGGGTAGAATTGAATGAGTGACCAAAGGAGAGGCCATGCCATTACAATCATCTCCTCTAACATATTTCATAAGAAATTTTATAGCCTTGGTAGGATCCTGCTCTGCTGCACTTCCAAACACACTAAATCACAGTTCTGCCACATCTTGATTGAGAAACCGATGCAATCAATTTCAGCTAATTATACATCCAACTTGTGAGCTTGTAAAGTAGTTGTATGAAGCTCATGTCACCGCGTATAGCTGGACCACTGCTGGAAAGCAGAATTTTGGCAAGGATATTTTGTGAAGGACATTTTGTGTGAAGACATGGTTTTAAATTTATGAAAAAGTACAAACAGAGTTTCAAAGCTGAATTTGTTTTTTATGTTTGTGGACCTGCTTCTGCTTCTAATGCAATTAATAGCAACCTACCACTGACTTCAGCAGAACATCTGAGGTCTTTATTCCATAGAAACTCTAGCAGTAAAATACAAGACATTCATTTTAGCTATTATATTTTGGAAGGCTGACAACAGCTGCATGAAGGACTGAATCTGAATCTCCTGGGGAGACACGTAACACTTAAATCACTAAGCCATTCCCTTTGATATCCATGCTGTATTATAAAATTAATCTTTTGTAGCAATTAATTAGAGTAGTTACGAGGAAAGTCATGCAGTCTGAGACTCACATTTATTGCTCAGTGTGGCCTTGTTTGTTCAGTCAGATTCCCTTAAGCCATTAATAGAGCTTTATGTTAATTTCCTTAATGCTTCTGATCAGCATGTTCAGAGTTACAACTCCACTAGGGCTTCACAGATTATCCCAACATAGAGTACAAGTAAACAATAGAAGCTACTTCCCCCTGCATGTCATTCTCCATGGATACCCTAATGAGATTATATCTATGCCAGTCCAAAATCTTAGAGATAAGTAAATGAAGCTCCTTGGCCTATGACTGAACTTTCTCACAAATTCAGACCTGAAGAGGTTAAAAATACAAAAACTTGCTGAAACTGTGAATAAGAAGAAAAAGCAAGCACATTCTTTAGCCAGATTTCTCTTCTCCAAAGGTATTTATCTGGAAATGCTTGAAGAGCTGAGGAAAGCACAATCCCAATTTTCTTGAAAGAAAGTGAGCTAAGAGCAAATCTTGAAAATGCCAGACCTAAATGCCAAACTGGAATTTGTTCAAATGCCTTTCATGTCTAATGCATAAAGCCTAGTTATTCCATCAGTCGCTTTGAATCAATCCTAAGTGTTTAAACATGAGAAAAACCCTAAGCTCATGTAGGAGATTTTGAGTTTATATATGTACTGTATATATTAACAACTGCCCCAAATCTCTCATTGGTTTCAGATTTCAGTAGTGATATGGAAACAGCTAGGCACTTGTCTCAGGATACTAGAGAATAATCACTACATTTGTAACACTTTCCTAAGGAAGTCAGCCAATGGAAAAATTACACACTACTATGCTAAAAATAAATTATTACACCTCTTAAACACAATCGAACAAACAAAAATCCGCAGTCCAAAATTAATGGCAACCCCTACACAGTGGCTGCTTATTGCACTTGGTCATGTTATGTTTTCTTCTTCAGACTCTAGAGCAACTACTCACAGCTGCAGAACTGGAGTAATGATCCTCACGTCCTTCATTTCTGCAACTGTGACTGCTAAAAGTGGCAGTCTGAGGATGTTTCAGAAAGCCTGGAAGCCCTTGGAACAGCATGTAAACTGCAGTTTGAAGGCTGCAAACCTCACAGAGATGAGACACTCCATCCCACAGGAGGCAGAAGCTGCTGGTGTGGAAAACAGATCAGACTAGGGCAGCTTGGTCAAGCCCTCCAAGCTACAGCACACACATGGCCATGAACCCCATCATGAACTAACTGAGCTCCTCACCCAAGGATCCAGCCACTGGAGCTATATATCTGTCTTCTCCACAAAACCTGAAAGTCACCCACATCTGAACAATCTCAATGTCCACTGATGTGTTTGTCACAGATGGTTTCAACTTGGGCATGTCAGCATTACTTGTGAAAAGAGGTTTTGTCCTTCGATATCTCTTCTTTGTTGAGCAGAGGACTGGCTCTTTTAACAGTCTTTTGTCCTGGCCCTCATTAGCAAAATAATTCTAAATGTGTGTCTTCATTTATATGCTGGCTTCTCTTCTTATTTGCAATGGCGATTTGGATTTTTTTCATCAATATAGAAGCCTCATTTAATTTTTCTGCCTTTTTTTTCCCAAACCTGAATTTCAGTTATGATCAAACCTTATCCTCTGCAGATATCTATGTTCACTTCAGTTCAAAGGCACTGCCTTCCTATCAGCTCTTAGAAATAGGCTGCACTAAAAAAAATTAGCTGTGGGATGCAGAAGCTACTATTGAGTAGTGCATTGAACTCTTGAGATCTTTGCTCTAGAGATGAACCTGGAGAAAAAAGATGAGACATATATTCAGAAGAAAATGGATATGTGCATGTCAGTGGTATATCAGTTTCTAATCAATATTAAATCTCTAACTGCCAAGATCAATAAAAGCTGTAGGGTCATAGCTGTCACATAGTTTCTCAAACATATCAGCTAATAGTGATTTTTGCGTTGTGCTTTTTATGCCTAGCAGATGAGGAATCTCTACTTTCTTCTTTAATATTTTCAATATTGAAATTCATATATGCTCTCATGATCAGATGCCAGGGCCACAGGTAAGCTTACCCCCTAGCTTTGCAGACAATAAACACACCATGAAGATACTACACTCCTTCCAAAATATAGTTCTGGAATGTTGAGTTAATCTGGAGTCAGACTTTTCAGTAATGCAATGGTCAACAGCTTTTGGTTTGGGGACCTGTCTGCTGGCACCCAAAGCAATACTGCAATAGCTCAGCATGATACTTAAATGGGATTTTTTCTCTATTGTATTGTTGCTTGTACTTTAAGAATAGCTGGCAAATCGTCACTGCCCATAGATTCTCAGGAACATGACAGCTGCATGTTCTGGTAGCATTTGATTGAATCACCTATTTAAGGATCCTTTCCACCTGTGCTTTTTCATCAGGGGTTGTTCACTTCCGCCATCTCACAAACAAGTGAAAAAATTGCATTTTCTGGTGAAGTTATAGCTTTACCATAGCTGCAAAGTTAAAGAAGTGGGCAGGATCTAAGTAAAAGCGTAATGCAATGTATGGGACTAAGCACTGTTGCAGGAAAAAAACTGACACGCTTTTGGGTACATAATTTTTTTAAATATGAAGTTTAACTGAATAATTGTAATTGTTAGACTGTCTGAGAAAAAAAGTGATTAGTTCCATTGGAAAAGGATAGATTACGAAGCAGCAAAGTTTTCAGCAGGAGAAACTTGGACTGTCCACGCAGGAAATTGTAAGTGTTCTTTAGGTGTAATATTAGTGCTCTTTTAGTGTAATTGTTAGTGTTTTGCTCTTCGGTTGTAATATTCCTTGCAGTCTAGGGATGGCAATCTGGAGTTGCAGTGGTCCCTGGTGGAGGTGACAAGGGTTTTTGCAGTGTCCCCCAGCCAGAAAAGGAAATTAATTTTGTGTATTTCTTTCCTGTCTCTTCTCTCATTCTGATAATAGTGTGTTTGTGAGGGCTCTGTTTATTCACTGTGTACAGTCTGAATTAACACAGGAGCCTGAGAAAAAGCCCCACACAGTATGATCTCTTTGCCAAATTCTTACAATCAATGCCAACTGCTACAGAGTGGAGAAGATTTCTTTTATTCTGTCGTGTCCAACCATGAAGGAAGGGAACAGATTTTGTTTTCAATAAAATTGGGATTTTGAAATGACCATTTTTCTTTAGAGAATAATACTTCAATATGCACAGTGCTCAACTGATGTACACATGGTAGGAGGAAAGATGCTTGCCTTTTTTTTTCAATTAGCAAATATGTAAAAGGAAAGCAGATATGACCACTCCCAAGAACGGGCAAGATATTCAAAGAAAAACAGCACATTTTTTAACATGATCCTCTCCTTTCCTCTCTTATCTGTGAGTTTTTGTGAAAACTAAAGGTTACAGGAAAATCTGTAAGACAATGCTTTAGCTTGATTTCACAAGTATTTTGCTTCATTGGCATTCAATGGTTTTACAAGAGAAAATAATGAAAGCAAATAAAACCTGTAACCATCCCCAGTGGGACAGAAGTCAAATGAGAAAAAGCTGATGTCTTTGAGCTGACTGAGCCACAATAGACAGGTCTTAACAGAGCAAGGAATTTCGCGGTCTGCGTTAGGGACTGTCAAACCTACCTCACTAACACCAATTAACTGGAAGACAGGGGGATCTTAGAGTCTGGATCAAAGCCTTTTTTGTCTAGATGAAAGATCATATCGGCTCTGAAAGGAAGCTACAGATGTCTATTAAAAAAAAAATCTCTCTTCCATTCAGTTTGTTTTTCAGTGGATTTTGAATTACTTTGTCAAGAAGAGCAAAATAACAACCCAGCTGGAGAATGTGTCAGATATTTCATTTAAAAACAACATGAAGTCAGGAAGGTTGTAGCCAACTTAGAGGGACTGTTTGATCCTTTCCCAAGACCACACTGCTTTTGAGGAAGAGCAATATTAAATCGTTCACTCTAATCAGTTCTCCATTTGAAAACAAGACATCTTTTTAAAAAAGCCACAAATCAAAACAACTAGCTGCTCTCTCCTGCTTCATATGAGGATGGCATGCCCTCAGCATACAGTGCATGATACAGCAAACCACATCCAGGAATAGTGACCTCACCATGCTGTAACTTACTAAGAAGGTTACAGTGGCTATCAACCAAATTGGCATAATAGTATTCCATAAAAAGTTATGTGAATAATAAATTCAAATATATTTGATGCATTAGTGGATCAGCAAAACTTACTGGAAAACAGTATCTGACACCGTGTTCATTGCCTCATTCATTTAAGAGAGCATGGAGATGAGCTGATAGCTTTGGAGATTAAGATACGCAAGTGCTTCACTGCTAGCAAGGAGCAGACACATTAGGGAACATCAAAGAAATGCAGTCAAACATACTACAGACTGTTTTGGGGACAGAAAGTGCACATTTAGCGTCAGTAGACATTTTGCCAGGGTAAGAATGCAATATGGACACATCCTCTTCTTGTTGCAATTCCTCTCACATACTTGTGTTTTAACTCTGAGGGACAACACAGTCAAGGGATGTGTGAGCTTCTCTGTTGTACAAGTGGACCAGCTCAAGTTATTTTATCATTTGTTGGGAAGGATTTTCAGGCAAGCTTTCATAGAGCACTTACAAATGCAAGATGTCAAGATTAAACCATTGGAGCAAACAAAATGGATCTAACCCTAGACATTGACATAGGAAGGTTTTGTAGCCCAGGTAAAAGTATCCAACACCTGTAGTCTGCTAGTTCAAGAGCAAATTCTGCTGTGCTGTACCAACCACATTATATTCAGAAATAGTTTTGCCTCTGCCTGCTATTACTCTGGGCATTATTTAGACTCCCTGTAGGAATACATTTACCACAAAGAAGTAATGGCTTTTATACCAAAGCCAAAGAAGACAGTACTTCAAGTTTTGCTGAAGAATGGATTGAATTCATAACTCCTTCTCTCAGTTTCTTCTCTCTGAGAGGAACAGGACAGGGCTCCCTCTTGGACTTTGAATTCACCTGTGTGCAGCAATCTTATTTAGACAGGCATCAGTACGTCAAAGGCACATAGCAAATACTGCAGAATTGAAAGCACAAAATGGCAAGAAATACAAGACCTAGATTTATGATTCCTCTGAAATGTGTGAGCTGGATCAAATACCTGGATCGAAAATGTGCAGTACAAAATCCTGATTTCCTACTTATTTTGAAAAGAATTTTCTACTTATTTTGAAAAAAACCAAGCTTTCAGGTACTGTAAACACTTGCTTATACAGTGTGACTGCTGATCATTTTTGCTTTGATTTAAAACTACAGAAACAGAAGTAAAAAGATTCCAACATTTTAAATACAAATAAGATCGGTGAATTATCTTATAAATAAAAAATCCATAAAAAACAGACTTGGAAATAGTCTTATAAATATTCTGCTGTAAACAAACCAGTTGACTGAGCAAAATAAATTTATAAATTTAGGGTAGAACAACAGCAGAAAACAATACACATTCATTCCCTTTGGAAACCGAAGTGGATAAATGGGTTTAGTCATGTCTGCCCCAAGAGAGTCTCAAAGCATGCATTTTTTTCAATGTAAAGTGCAAAGAATTGCATTGCATTTTGAATTCCATTTTAAAACTAATTAAAGGTTTGATTGTGCCACTTTCTCTGTGTTGGAATGCACTTCAATACATATTCAGCTTAAGGCATGTGCTCAAGGAGAACTACTCAAGCACTTAACATCATTAACTATGATTTTATGTGCTTTGCTGGATCTGGGCTGTGATGTATAGAGCATATTACTCATCTTGCAAGTCAATGACAAAAATTAATGTAATCTAGGCAATTAATGAAATGGATTTACTCCAGATATAGGTTGCTATATCTCAGAGCAGCCTCCTCATTTAATTTAAATGTTCAGGTTATTAAAGTCATACATGCAGGGTTATATGGAAGATTTCAGATTTTATTTACAGAGAATCATAAAACTATATTTAAAGGCCAGGTTAACTAATGGGGATATTTAAAATCTGTTTTGATATTCTTTCCCTTCCATGCTGTATTTTTGTTTGCTACTATATTTTAGGTTAATGTCATTTTCAATAATTGTTTGCTGCGTATTTTGATTGCAAAAAAAAAGCAAGTGATAATTCTGATCCCAGTTTACCAGGCAGGCTTCCTATCCTTATACATTTCCCAATCATATGCCTAAAAACTCTCTTAAATAAACATCTCATGCCCTCATGTGGTTAAAGGGAGACATTGCTGAATAAATCCTTTGGCGTGGCTTTTGTCTTTCATTTGCACACAGCAGTGTTTGTCCAAAGGAAGAATGCTAGCCAAACTGTGTAATAGCCCAATTTAGATACTTTTACCAATAATGAAGGTCTACATATAAGCAAAATATAGAAAATTACGAGCTGTTTTAGGCACTACCACGGCCTAACCTAGGACAGAGCATACAAAATTCTGACTAAAAATTGCGGTATGTATTGTATCGACCAGTGCTGAGTACAGCACCAGCTAAAACCATTTGTTAATGTCTAAGCATCTTAGGTTTTTATCTATAGTTTAATTAAAAATACGCCCTGAAAATACTAACTTACAATCTAAATCAGTAGATTTAGAGTCAAGGTAGGGGACATGTGGGCTTTTTTCCCAAGCAAATGTCCAATCTTAGGATTCTTGGCAAAGTGGATATCAAGATAGATTTTTTTAGTATATAACTTCACATCTCAGGCTCAAGAATAAGACAGAATGATTATGATATGTCACTTCCAGTACCTTGTTGTTTGCAACAAAAAGAAACAAAAAATCCCCCATGTGTAACTGATCCCATGACTCTACAATATTAATTTTCTAATTAGAATTAGAAATAACTTGTAATAAAACTTCTTTCCAATAATTTGTGTTCATCTAAAACCACAGTCCTGCAAACATGTCTATTATACGTCCATTAGTCTGCATGTGGAGACAGAGGTTTGGTTCCTTTTGGCCTCAGATATTCTTTTTGACCTACAGTAAAATCACTGGAAGTTATACTGAGAGATATTAGTAGAGACACTGAGTTTTTCTGAATGCCAAGGTCAGTTACTTCCATTAAAATCAAAAGCTTCTGGGTATCCCCTACCTCTCTATTCAAACACTTAACTCTTTTAAGCAGCTCTTCAGCACTGTTGCCAAGTTTGTGATGTCTTCTCTCTCAGTGCTCAGGGTACAAAGAGTAGATTGGCCAACTGAGCTGACACTTATATTTATTTATTTGCACTAAGTAATTGGCACAGTTACCTGTGGAGCAGAATATGGCTGTGACACTACAGCAGACTAGCATATGACACTTAAATTACCTACCTACTGTGCTCATCCCCTTTTGCTGTGATTACCTCCCTACCACACTCACAACTAATCAAATTAATGGTTACATCCATCTGTTCTGAACCAAAATGCGTGGCATTGTGTTAGGGGGAGATCAAGCTCAAGACCTGCCTCTTGCTCAGTCCTTGCATCCACCTGTGGTGTTCCACACTGACCTCCCCTCAGCTTCCTATTACAGTGATATCCTGTGTGAGAGGCTGGTGAGATGAACTTTAATTGAGAAATTAATGTACAGCAGGAGGGCAAGAAAGAGAAAGGAATCCATGTGAAAGTAGGAGTCTTACAGCTGTTTGTCACAGAGACATGTGAAATTGGTAGTCATTATGCTCTCCTGCATCGAGACAAAGAGTTGCTAAATTAAACAATTTTTAAAGAGACAGAGAGGCAGAAAAGGAACTTCCCTTCTCTGTCCCCAGCCTCTGTCAGCCTGTTCCTAAAGAAAAATTTTAATTACAAAAACAAATGCAAAACTAAAGTCAACTATCTGATAGAACTAGGTGGCTGTTACCAATTTCTCCAGTGATGTACTGTTGTAAACAGAAAAATAAACAGCTCACTACTGTAAAAAATTACAAGGCTGTAAATCCACCAGGGGATTGTGGTGAAATAATAAACTGTAAGAGGAGAGCTCAAGTGGCCTTACACAGTCACCACAATGCAGCAATGGAATTATAGCACTATAACTCAAAATTTACTTAGTTCTTACATTCAAGAGCAAGGAACTAAGATTTAAATCGATGTCCTGCACAGACTGCCCAAGTTTGCTCTTCTCCTCCTGCACTTTCTGCCTCTTACTGCACTGGCACAACACACAGCTCTCATTGCTCCTGGCACTTCCTTTACAGTGCAGCAACTGCCACCAGAACTCCTTTGCTATTGGGACTAAAACCCCTTGATTTTGTTTCTTAAGAAAATTAGTGTGAGGTTCAGGGAACTGAGTAGCAAATGAACTGACTTGGCTTTTGATAAGGATTTTGAGGAACAGTGTCTTACTAAAAGTTTCTGATGTCTAAGCCAATACATAATTAAAGAGTGACTCTTCCAGGCCATTTCCAGGCCATCCCAGAAATGTTGGACACTACTGGTAACTTCTGGAAGGACCAATAAATGTTCTTTACTCATAGTTTAGACAATGCTCTCAGGCACGTGGCGTGACTTGGGGTGTCCTGCGCAGGGCCAGCAGCTGGACTCTATGATCCTAATGGGTACCTTCCATCTCGGCATATTCTATGATTCTATGATAAATTAGGGACCCCTGTGCAACAGTTTCAAAATATTCTCTTTCAAAATGAAGTGAGGTTGCACACAGCCATTTTAGTATATATTGGCCTCAAATCAGCACAGCAATTAAACCTGAGTAATCCTGGTGTTTCCCTCTAGATTCTTTCATTTAAAAACGGCATATCCCATCTTGTATGGGGATAGATTTGTCCTGTCAGTGCTTTTATTTTTGCATGTATGTCTTCATGAGCTTTCCTCATTCAACTGCCCTGAGATACCACAATGAGCTGCAGAACAGCCAATGCATGGATTCCAGTACTCACTTGTACCTTATCATTCCAAATCGTCCCATTAGAAACTTTCTGATCCCATAGTCACACCACAGGGATCAGATCTTCACAAGCATCTGTCCTTTATATTTCAGATTAACAATAAAAAAAATATATATATATATAAATTGAGATGGAGGAAAAGTAGGGTAAAAAAGTAACTTTTTTTTCACAAGCCCATAAAAATGTCAATGCTAAAGCAGCCAAGCTGTCCAGCAACATCCAGTAGCAAGTTTCAAAGAAAGCTGCATAAGATCTGCAATAATCAGACAGCTGTCTGCATCGTAATCTTGTCTGTTTTCTGTCAAATTGGTACCTCTTTTCCCAAGACCTATTTCAACCAGCTGAGAAGACCTTGACCCTCTTCCTGGGAGGTGGACCTGGCAGGAGGCTTGCTCAATGGCTTCCTGCCTTCTTGGATAGTCCTCATTTCTTTCCCAGGTGAGATGACAGCAGAGACATCTGTCAAGCCTTTTTCTGTCTCCAGCTTATTTGGTCAACATCAGCAAAAGCTGGAAGAAGCTGGCAGGTCTCTGGAGCTGGCAAGAAGCATCAGGTGGGCCTGGTTTGTCAGAGATGACCACATCCCTGACACTGGCACTGGAAGATGCATGTCTGAAATGAGTCAGAAGTTTACCCCACTTTTCCCCAGGCTCATGTTGGTGGGTTGGGGACCTTTAGAGATAGAATTGTGAATTATTATTTCTCTGCAAGCTTCAAAAGTAATTTCCAGCCATTGACCATGGCCCCAGCATGGTGGCTGTGTTGCCTCACATTCCTTCTCACTTTTCCTCAACATAATCAGAGAATCACAGAATATGTCAAGTTGGAAAGGATCCACAAGGATCATCGAGTCCGACTCCTGGCCCTGCACAGGACCATCCCCAAGAGTCACACTACGCGCCTGACAGTGTTGTCCAAATGCTTTTTGAACTCTGTCAGGCTTGGTGCTGTGACCACTTTCCTGGAGAGCCTATTCCAGTGTCCAATCATTCTCTGGGAGAAAAACCTCTTTCTAATATCCAACCTAGATCTCCCCTAACACAACTTCAGGCCATTCCCTCTGGCCCTATCACTGGTCATCAGAGAGAAGAGATTAGGGTCTACTGCTCCTCTTCCCCTCACGAAGAAGCTGAAGACTG
>NW_016690286.1:2872728-2878305 GCF_001604755.1 Lepidothrix coronata | reverse complement strand
AGAACCTGTCGAATCTGGAATTGTTGTTCACACCTTATTTACCAAGAAGACAAAGTCATTTTCTGCTTGTTACCATAATAACTCAAGCCTCTCATTGTTTTCTGTCTCTCATGCTGTTCTGCTGCTCCAAAAGCTCAAAGAAAGAAAAGAAAAAAAAAGGTGAAGTTACACATCTGTATCCTGGATTCAGTTAATCAAGGTGGAAAATATCTTCAAAAGTTGGTGACTGATTCCTAGGGGTTAACATTAAAATAAGATTATTTGTATCTTGGTATTTGTATGCATTTGTCCTCTGTTTATTACTACCCAGCTAACAGGAAACCTTAGAGCTACATATAGGTGAAAATGTGGTTTAAAATGGTTTCATAAATGTTATTTTTCCATACCAACCTATAGTACACAAAGAAGGGGGCTTTCATAGTAGAGTGAATTCCCCTATTCTTCTAAAAAATCCCAATAGCTGAGCTAATGCCTCATTAATAAAGATAGAAATTATCACTGTGTCCTCAGTAATTGTACTGATGTTGAGGCTTTATACCCGTGGTATTTCAGCAGAGTCATTTCTGATTTAGTACTGGTTTCCTAATGAAATGAGGCAGATCTGTTTCTCTGTCCATAAGTGTGTGTCTGTCAGTCACCCTTGATAACTCTCAAGTCTAGAAGCCAAGTTCAGTAAAATTTGGCAGGAATAGACACGCTGCTCATGCAGACATCCTACAGTAAGGTTAATAGTTACTGGACCTCAGAGAATATACATTGTCATTAAATCTTCAATCAAAAAGTCATGGGAAACTGAGCTTCACTGGTTCCTCTGATCACAGAAATATTTATTATCAGTATGAGAGGGACATCCAGCCTACATCTGTAAACAGTGTCAGGATACTGAGTGGAATGAAGGTATATTTATCTGCTTAGAGTCATATATATTCAGGGCAAATGCACCTTGCATTGTGCACCAGAACCGAAGAACAACAGAGCAAAGCCAGCAAAACCCACTTCATGCCATAGGAATGGGTGAAAAACAAATAGAATTGCTTGCCAATGAAAAAAAATTATACATTTTTAAATCTTCTTTCTTCAAAATGAGCCATAGGATAGGCCATATAATACATAATGGCAAAATGAATATATTATGAATGATTTATCATTATGGAAATGCACATATGCTTATTGGTGGCATGAGTCATATAACATGCAATTTTCACACAATGTGTTGTTAATAATGGATAAGGATTTATCAGTATATTCTTATATAAAGAAAGAGCAATATTAAAACTTGTTCTTTTACTGGAATCAAATAACTGCACTGGAGTTGCTTATGAAATTGAGCTACTTTTGCCATTAGTACTAATTCTATTTTAATGTCAAATTTTTTAAGCAGATATCCATCAACTTGTGACAAATCAGAGCCACCTTATTGTTGTATTACTAAGCCAAAGTGCTCCTACATATGTGCCAAAATGTGCCTACTTACACTAAATGAAGAGTCAAATGTGCCAAATGCGCTTACCTACACTAAATGTAAAGACAAAAAGAAGCAAATGTTACCTTGTCCTAGTTTGTAGCATGCACTTGTGGGAAAACTCTTAAAATTAGCCCTACCTGTGAGGCCTGTTTCACATGTAGATGGCAGGGCTCATTTCTATTGAACTGGGGACTTTTCAAAACAGAAGTCCAGTTACGGTCAAGTCCTCTGAAGAGCTTGGCTGATGAGTGATGTAAGACAGCAAGACAAAACAAGTGTAGGACCAGAGGCTAAGAACTCGAAAATTGTTTTCAGCTGTACTCAGAGCCCTTTCCCCTCTATATGCCTTAATCAGACCCTTTGTGGATCAAGCTGGAGCAATTCGAGAATAAAGAGCCCACTTCTCCGACACAATGTGCCTCCAATAAATGTGTCTTCCCTCTGCAAATTAATAATTTTAATAGATCATGCCAGGATGCCTCAGCTGCCTCAGTTTGAAGTTAGCTGGGCCAGTTTACGCTGCTACTGAAGACGGATTAAATATAGCAGAATTTTCAGTCACATTGATGAAGAGTGCTCACGTTATCCATTCTGGTACTTGAGCACTAGGTTCTTCCTCATGAAAGATAATGAACAATCATTGTAACTGCTTGACTTGAAGTTTCCAAGGAGTTCCTGGCAAATTAAAGGCAAATTAATTCATAAGAAAGTATAGGGACATACAATTCCCTGACTGCTTGGCATGAAAAATACCTGAAAACTTCACTTTATGTTGATTAGAAAATCAACATACATAGGAGGTAAACTGAATGTCAAGAAAACCTGATTTGGCTTAGACAACAGCAATACATTTTCCTGTTCTGTCTAGGGAAAACAAAATTTGCATTTGTGCCAAAAAAATGTAGAAGAGTTTTTGGATCTTGCCAATTCCATTTAATTTAGAAAGCAAATATCTTCACACAGTTAATTGAGAGACCATCGATCAAGAGAGGTTCATAAACCAGCAGCTAGATAAAAGGAAGGCCCAGTGGTAAATGACCATGTTAGATAGATATCAGAGCATGAATTGCATTCATTATTGTCTTTATTGTAGCTATAAAGAAAAGGAACTTGAAAAATCCATCTGTTCCCACAGATGGAAGCCCCCAGACATGAGGCTCCAGAGAGCCAGGAACCCACATTCAGCCCTTGGTGAAAAGAGGCAGTTGCTGCCCAACATAATAAGGACATGGGCCCATTGGAGTGGGTCCAGAGGAGGGCCACAAAGATGATCAGAGGGCTGGAGCACCTCTCCTATGGGGACTGAGAGGGATGGGTTTGTTCAGCCTGGAGAAGAGAAGGCTCTGGGAAGACCTTAGAGCACCTTCCAGTAACTTAAGGAGGCCTACAAGAGAACTGGAGAGGGACTTTTTACAAGGGCCTGTAGTGATAGGACAAGTGATAGGAATGGATTTAAACTTAAGAAGTGAATTTGGATCAGATATAAGGAAGAAATTCTTCACTATGAGGGTGGTGAGTCACTGGAACAGGTTGCCAATAAAAGTTGTGGATGTCCATCCCCTGAAGTGTTCAAAGCCAACTTGGATGGGACTTGCAGCAACCTGATGTAGTGGAAGGTGTCTCTGACTATGGCATGGGGGGTTGGAACTAGATGATCTTTAAGGTCCCTTCCAACCCCCAAAAAATCTATGATTCTATGATGTTTGAACCCAACCTTTTCTGCTGTCAGCCAGGGCCAGAAGGATTGCACACAGCAAAGAAACAAAGAGGAGATTATGTAAATAGTATGTACGACAACAAGGGAAAGTGGCGTACAAAAGCCAGTGACTGATCAAAATTCATTCTTTTCTCACAGGGGCTTCTGATTAGCTTGCTGATACCATTCTCATCTATTTTAACAATTTGATGGTCTCCTGTCACATAAAAAATGAGCAGAATCTTTCACACCCCTCCACCTGGTGAAGTTCATCTATGAGAAACTGTTCCCTTTTCACTTTTAAATCTGTCAGTGAGATTTCCCTCTGAAGGCTGTTTATGGCTTTCAGGATCTCAGTTTCAGGGAATCTAAGGTAGAATTGGCTCCATGCACGCACCCATAAAAACAGCCACCTTAATTCTAAAATGAGGTTACTTGTGACTTCTTCAGCTTCATTGTCCAGCAAAGACAGTAACATACTGTCAATTGATAAACAGTCCATACTATCCATGATGTTCACAGCATAAAACAAGTTCTCTTGAGACAACGTTTCCTGTGCTGCATGGAACAGACATTTTACAACCCTGGTGATAAATTGCAAAATAACATGTCTAGAGTCCAGTTTCCAGTGTGAGTATTTATCACAAGTAATCAGGTTTCCTCCATATGTGGCTGATTTTAAGTATTAACTTAAATCAATTCAAGAATTTAAGAAAAACAAATGGAAGAACAACACAATATTTTTTTTTATGTTAGTCTGGCTCACCAGCCCATGTAGCAACTGATTCAATGTGAACTTTAAGGGTACATTTAGTGTGCATCCTTAATCTCCTTCTGGGACAGAACATGTATGAGCAGTCCAGTGTTCTCACTGCATGCGGCAAAATGCAGATGCCTTTTTAAAAAATACTATTGGAAATATAGCCTAAAGAATATAGATGTAACATAACCTTTGAAAGTTCTAAAACTTTAACTGATGGGCAGAGTTTCAAAAGCATGTGTCTAATCCATTCTGAATGCAAATTAGCATGTCCAATTTAGAGCATAGACTCTATGCACGTCAATAGATCACACTGACGCATAACATTTCTTATGACCTGATCAACAACTTAGATAGACAGCACTTAATTTCAATGGGTCAAATGTCCCTAGCTCTACATAAGTATATAAACGAGCATTCTATGATCCAAAAGGATCATTTAAGCAGAAAAATATTTACATGGAGAAAGCTTCCTTTCATAGTCCTTCTGAGGACACTGATACAAAAGAAAGAAACAAGGTGATTTTGTCTACTGGTGATGAAGCATTGTGACTATTGTATATCCCTACTGTTGTTGCTTAATTAGCTAATTAAGACATACTTCATCAGAAGAAAATGTTTGTAAGGTCAGTGTATCCCTAATAAGAAGTTATGTTGTTTAAAAAGCTTCACAAAAGAAATTCTGAACATTCTTCAAATATATTCAAATTGGTTCCCTAATTAATATTAAGAATTGGAGCTTTAGAGACTGATGTAATAGCAAAAAAAAAAAAAAATTTGTTTTCTGATTATATAAAAAGATGGAAGTTTTCTGTACAGATTCTGAGCTCTCTAAATAAGCTTAACCTGAGAAAAATGAAAGTAATTTCAACCAAGAAGTTTATTCTGTTTGCTTTAGCTACAGTGGTCTTTCTAACATCAACTAGTATGTGCCTAAGTGAACCAACGAAGTCCAGTCTGGAGAGCAGAGAAGATGATGAGAAATACTACGAGGTAAGATCTGTATTACTATGACCTTATTTGGGGGAACTGTGGATCAGATCCTGAGCATATTGGACTTTTTGGCAGAGGCTCTCCTAACTTCATTGTGCAGCATTCAGTATTACAGCACTAGCAGTATGAAAAAACTTTGCCGAAAGAATTTTCAGGAGGTTCATTCGCTTGGACATACATACCATGTAAATCAATTCATGTTTCAATTTTCTTGCAATACAGATTTGCGATTAACCTGAGATTTTTTCTGAAATGATTCTTACACAGTGGGGTCTCAATTAATATTCCTGTCAGGCACTTTATGCACATAATATAACAGATAGATTATTAATCCAAAATTAATAAAGGCATGCTTGTAATACTCAAAGAATAATAATAAACAGAGAACATTTTAAGTCTAATATAGTCAATGGTCTTAACATTTTACTCTGGAATTGACCATAAAAATTTCTTTGCACGGTTGCACATTTATTATGTCTCAATAGATGCCAAATGAAATTTGCACACTTCATCTGCATTATTTTTCATATCTGCCCTGCAAATACTCCCTAGGAAATGAAAGCCAACCTGTCTTTTTGACTTATCATCATTGGTATAATAAACATTCTTCAAACCAAAATACAATTTCAATTGTGCTAGTGAAATCCTCTGGTCTTCAGCTTA
>NW_016690286.1:2857689-2870598 GCF_001604755.1 Lepidothrix coronata | reverse complement strand
ATAACAAACAGAAGCAGGATCAAAACCACCAGTAGCCTAAACAAAATCAAGTAAAATGTTGAGAAAGCACTTTTCCTGTTGTTTATGGGTCATGTTAGATATAAATCTCAAAGACAACTTGTCTCTGGTAGGTGGCTCCAACATCTCTTCTCCTGCTCACCAGCTAGTCCAGTTTTAAATTGATATTAGAATCACACACACATATGGGTCCCTTCATCAGCAGCCATTCCATGCTCAGTCTCTTCAATAGCTTGTATCCAGACAATATGTCTCTCCAGTTCCTACCCCTAGACCTGCATGTCAAGCAGACCACTCACTCAACTCACTCAACTCACCAACTAGCCCAGCTTGAGATTTGCTAGCGGATCATACACACATATGTTCACAGTGTTCATGCACACTCATATAGAAAAACATTCAATTATTGAGTTTAACAAGGACGTGAGACCAGGAACAGGACATAGCCTGACTAAAATTACTGGCAGCAGCTTGACTGCATGCAGTCAGTCTCTTTTATCCCTCCTCTTCTCCATTTTCCTATGCTCGTTCTCCCTCCTTCTGTCTTGATCCCTTCCTGTAACTGTCTTTTGTGCTCCCCTAAACATCCCAAAACAAGACTAGCACTTTCCCACATCCTTTACAACATCCCATAATAAGTTTTATAAGATCCTACAAGCCCTCTCAAATACCTCATTGTTTTGCACTTTCCCATGAGATCCGTGATACCAGATACAGAGCTCTGGTTGAACCTCAAGTCATTGAGTGGTTCCTCTGGAGTCCCATAAGCAGTGATCTAAGAGTTCTGCTCTTTGTTACAGTTTTGTTATCTCCTCTTGCTCAAGGTTTCGGTATCTAAGAGTTTAATTTATTACTTCTCCTGTCTCTTGTCTTACTTAGTCTTTTGTGCTGAATAACCAGTAACCAGATATCCTTACATTCCACATATCTTTAGAGGAACCTGGAAAAAAAACCTAATCAAATTGATCAGATAAATTCATAGTTGGGACAGAGCTTGAGTTGCCATTCCTCTACAAAGTTAATGAGGCTACTTGAAACACAACACTATTCGTTCAACCTATAGCTGGTCTAATTCAACCCAAAGGAATCAGACCGCTGTCCTGAGAATATCTATTCTCTCTACTCACTCATACTCAAAATAACAAAGAGATCTAAACAGATTAAAAACAATGTGATTGCATCTTTTGAATGAAAGAATCCAAAAGCAATCCCTGGGCTTCTCTCTAAGCCTCAGAAAACACTTTACCTAACAAGGTCTGGCAAAAGACCTGTTTTGCAGTATAACATTTTGGTACTACGGACGAGTCCATGATGAAGGACACTGATCAACAGATTGTTGATCAGTGAAAGTCCAAGACACAGGCTAAAAACCTGCCACAACAACAGGTGTTATTCTTTCTTGAGTCAGGAAAACTGGGATCTTTTAAGTGATTTACAATCAAACGAACAGTGGAAGGAAATGCCCGGAACTTTGAGCTGTGTTTCTGGTCCTGCAAACCTCACTGCACATCATGTGAACCAAGAGTAAATAAGGTTTGTGAGAATCCCTGAGCAGCAATAGAAGCTGCCTTTTTAAGGCACATATCACCTAGCAATAGGGAAAGGGTACACATCAATTGGCATTAATGATGGCTGCTATGGGAGGAAAGCAGAAGCCCAGATATTGGCCCAGCAGCAAGTACAATCAGGTGGTCCTCTTATTGCAAACTTCACAGCATGGATACGGGAGATGGCTGTTGATTTATTTTCCCTCAGCAGAAGAACAGCCAGGTGAAAACTACATAAAGGAGGAATTATGCTATGCTGTGCAAAATTTCTGTTTGGCTTGAGAGTATGTGAGTCAAGAAAACAATCACTGGATAGTGCAATGGGTGAAGAAGTGGCACAACAGGCAACACACATTGCTCTAGTTATCACTCACCAGATTATTTATTATCCATATATAAATATTATTCATGAATTGTGAAAAAGCAAGGAAAGGACTAGAGTAAATCAATTGACAGACAATTGAGGCTTACTGGCATGAATTCCAGTAGGGTTCAGGTGCTCCCAGCCTTCCTTGCCATACAAGTAATATTTATGTCTCTTATTAAAGTCTCCATGCAAAAACACCAGGCTTATTTTAGATTCTGACTTAAGCTTATAGAGAGGACAGCTGACAATCTACTGATTAATTTATAAGTCCAAGGGCTCATCATGTGGTCGATTTCAATATATCATTTGGATAGATTTAGTAGAATGTAAATTGACACTTTCTGTTTACCCTCAGAAGGAGCCAGACTTGGGAACCTGGCATTTGAAATCTGTCAATCTTAAATTCCCTTCAACTGCTTTTGCAACTGCCTTTTGCATTTTCTTCAAAATATTACAACTGGGCTAGCCTTAGCAATCACAGACCACTAGAAACTTTCAAACTCTAAGCAGGACATTTTAAAAATTGCCTCAGGTTTAAGAGCAGCTACAAGCAGGAATTGGTAATGCTTTCTTTAGTGACAGCCGCTAAAGTACATCTAGCGTAGATGTGTGGACAACCACAGATATCTGATTTTCATTTGTGCTGCTCTCCTGATCACATGAAGTGTAGAAGGGCTTCAGCTAGTGCCACTCAGATCTTTCATAGCACAGAGTATGGATGAGAAAAATCTGTGCATTAAGAAAGAAAAGAGAGACTTATGGTATCCTTATGTGTATTTTATCTCAAGAACAACAGACAGTGCCAAATAAGATTTTTTCTTCTTTTCGTATCTATGTACATTTATCCTATACAACAATTTGCCAAAAGGTCAGTCCTATGGCCTTACTCAGAACTGTATCCAATTAAAATTTTGGTGAAAACCAACAAAAAATGGGTGTCTCTTACAGTTGTCATCCAAATTATTCACTTAGAGGCCTAAAGTTAACTGGTGAAATAAATATTCTAGACAGGCTTTCAGAAAACTTAAACAACTTTGTAGGCTACCATGGTATTTGTAATATTAGAAAAGTATATGGTTATAATAGTTTTCTAAAAACAGAAGGTATTAAATGCTATTAAAGTTCATTCCATCCCTTTATGACCATCCTCCAACCTGCTGACAGTGCATAAATTGAAGGGAAAACCAGAAGGTTGTTTCCTTTGTTTACAGGTCTTAAAAAAGGAGTCAGGTGATTAAAACAGAGATAGGTCAGAAAAACTCTGCACAAGAAAATTAATTTCGCTAAATCTCAAATTTTCAGAAGCACCCAAGTACTACTTTGTCTCACATAGCAGCACCTTGGCAGATAATTTCTTCTTTTAAGGTCCTGCTTTCAACAGGAGGTTGGACCACATGATCTTCAGAGGGCCCTTTTAACCCAAACATTTTATGGTGATTCTACAGTTCTTCAGGCTTGGGAAATGTAAGACTAAGACAAAACACTTCACAAAGGAATCTTTATTTCCTTATATACCTTTATAACTTTGATCCTAAGTCCCTTACCAACTGTAGGTCACTTGCAACAACAGAAGGTTTCCTAGTCAATAGCAATAATGGCACAGCTAGGCAGGAGCATTTAACAGTTCTCATTTTCTGGAATATGCTGACTACTTAGCTATTTTCCCCTATTTTGTCATATTTAGGATATTTGTTCTGGGTTTGAAACATTTGGACCTGGAACACTTCCTATTTGGATGAATTAGTGAAGGAGAACAGAGAGGAACTTTTTAAAATCAGCTGCTTAGTTCTGTGGATATTTAAAACACATCTACATCTTGGGGTAATAAAAGTGTTTGGAATTTATTATATGGCCAATACGGAGAAATTTACTTGTAAAAGAATGGAGACAAGCTTTCTTTAAACACTGCTGTTGAAGAGAGAGGCTCAAGGAAAACATAAAAGCATATGTTGGGTGCTGAGCTTGTCTTTCACTGTGGTTACCATTTTGACTAAGTACCTACTTGCCTTTAGAGACCATCATCAATTCTGAGAGCTGCAGGTTTGCCTCTCCCTCAAGCGACATTTCAAATGAAATGGTACTGCTTAATTAGGCAGCTGATTTCTTCAGGCAGCTATGAAAGAAAAGTCAAAAGTTTAATTTAGATGTGTGTGAAGACATAAAGTACCAGTGGAGGTACTGCAGGATACCTATAGTGTAGATATACTGGGATCACATATGGTTTATGGAATCTTGAAAGAAGTGAACATGGGTGATTCTGAATTGCTCTTGATGTGACAAGTCTGCAGAAAGAGCAGGGGAAGGGAAAAGAGCAGACAGTTTTCAGATGGTACTTCCTGTGTCAGCTCAGCCACCAAAACATGCTTCTAGAAGTTCTATATTTCAAGATATTTCCTAACAAATGTATTCTTGCACATTTATACTGCATATGATTTAATGAATCCACAAGAGTGGCCTGGAGGATTGCAGAGCCCACCCCAGTCTCAGATGTATAACTAGCAATACATTTTTTCTGGATCTTATTTGCCTCTGCTGCTAAGTGCAGATGGTGCAGATACTGCAACATGTGCAAAAGTGATTTTCTTAGTCATCCCAGAAATCACTGAGATGAGGATACAGTAACTTGGGCTGACTGAAAAGGAACATGCAGGAAAAAGTTTGCAGATAATATATAAGGTAATGAGGGTTTTTTTCCACTGTTTTCCAACATGTAACAGAAAAATATTCCCATTCGTTAGTATTATTTTGACAGTGAATAATCTATTATTTTTTTAAATACTTTTCTCTTAAATCACTATTGCATTATATGCTCTCATAGATCTGTTACAAAATTTCTTGTTCAGACCCTCACCAGAGAATAAGCATGAAAGCCATCACTGTACATGCATGTGTACCTATTCTGTCTCTAGATACTTGACTATCAGAAAATTTGATAAGCAGTAGCCTTAACTGAAACCATTCAACCCTCTATAAGCCTGTATTGGACAGCATTATTCATACAAGGGACACATCATCACACTGAAAATGTATAAGGTCTTTGAAAAATATAAATTGACCTTGTGGCCTGATTCTGCCATCAGTCTGGGGTAAATCTAAAGTAACTCCAGTGGAATCAATGTATGGATTGATCGATTGATTGACATGACACGACGTGGAAACGGAGTGCAATTTAACTTATAAATAAGTTAAAGATTCGCCAAAGTTGTGTGTGAAGGAGCTGCCGCATGCAATTATGCAACATTCTTCATGTTAACAAGGCAAAAGTAGGGCACAAACCCTAGAAGAAAACTACCTTAGTGCCTAGAAAATAAATGTTTAACTGTTTTTTCTAACATGCAAGTCACAGCTTCATATTCTGGTTTATGACATAAAACTAAAAGAATTGTACATAATTAATTTGATAATCTAAATAGTCAGCTGTTATGCTCAAATGAAAGATGCACATAAATACATTGTATACAGAAAACCTAACTCGGAGATACAAAATTTGGTGTCCGTTCTCTAAAGTAAAAGCAAGACGTTTGGGATTGCTGAAATGCGATGTAAGCCTTCGGAATTCCCATCGTTGCAAAACTGGCCTGTGGCCACGAGAGGGCAGAAAGAACAGTCCTTCTAAAGCTTGATTTCTGGGAGAATCCTGTATTTCCTCACAGAACCTGGGCTGTAAATTGCCACAAGAAGCCCTGGAGGAGTTAGGAAAACGCAAACTACACAGTCAGCTTTACAAAATCTACCTAATGAACTTTCAGCCTTAACAAATCTGGTCATGTCAACTTTCTATCTTTAAATAACTATTCCTAGAACAAGGAAATTAAAAGAAAAGAAAAAAAAAAAAGAAAAACACCTAAAAAATTACAATGGCATTTGACATAAAGCCTGAAGAGAGGATTTCTTGCAGTGTGTATTATTAAGCTGTGTATCAATGCTTTCTAACTCTTGCCTTTTAACACCAGCTTAGGGATAAGAATACATATAATTTCTCACTTCAATAAACAGCTTGATCTGGCTCTTTTTGGATCTGAATGCATGTGTAGTTCTCACAATATCATGGCTATTAAAAGCAGTAAGAAGTCCAGAGAATGATGTCTCAGTCTTCTTCACTGAAATGCTCACATCCCTCTATTTTAGGGGGAAAGTATTAATTAGATAAATTACTTTTCTCCCTATTTAGCTGAATGGGACTCATCTTTCCTTGGCCCACCACCATGTAGGCAACATAACTTTATTCACTTAGAAATTATGTTTTTATTTTTGGTTTCCACTGGCTATGCCACATTTCACCATCTGAAGAATATACACCTTGGAGAGGGTTTAAGACTTGGAGAGGTTTAAGACTGCCTTAGCAAGTCATCTTTTCTGCATTAGTCAATTGGAAGGTTATAAGATCCCTGACCTGAGATCATATACCTACCACAGCTAACCACAAATTGCTATTTTATCTGTCTGACAGAGCCATCAATTTATTTTAATCCCCGTGAGGGGAATATTTTGCTTAGGAAGGCGGATTATTCTTTGAATTCAAGGGATGCCCTGTTGTAAGGCTCCTTCCTCACTTTGCCCCAGCAAAAGGGATAGTTTTCTTAATCTGACTTTCCACATAACTGCTAGAGTGTGGGAACAACCTTCGAAACCACTTCCAGGCACATGAAGGACAAAGTGATTGGGAGCATGGATTCAGCAAGGGGAAGTAATGGCTGACCAACCCGATGATGCTCTGCAGTAAAATGACTACTTGGTAGACATAATGAGAGCAGTGCACACTGTTTACTTTAAGTCATGGTTTTGATACTATTCCCCATAAAATCCTCATAGCCTGGATGAGAAGACTGAAAACTGGTTGAACGGCTGGGCCCGGAGAGTGATGATCAGTGGTACAAAGTCTAGTTGGAGTTCAATAAGGAGCAGTGTACCCCAGGACCCAGTACTGGGGACAGTCTTGTTCAA
This sequence comes from Lepidothrix coronata, assembly GCF_001604755.1. NCBI lineage: Eukaryota > Metazoa > Chordata > Aves > Passeriformes > Pipridae > Lepidothrix > Lepidothrix coronata. Next base: position 2,863,722 of record NW_016690286.1, on the reverse strand, counting down.
TGTCTTCATTGATGATCTGGACTATGGGGCAGAGTGCATCCTCAGCAAGTTTGCTGATGATAGAAAACTGGGCGGAGTGCCTGATACACCAGACGGTCATGATGCCAACCAAAGGGATCTAAATAGGCTAGAGAACTGGATTGATAGGAGCCTCATGCAATTCAACAAAGGCAAATGGAAAGTCTTGCGTGTGGGGAAGCAAAACCCCAACACCAGTACATGCTGGAGGCTGACTAGCTGGAAAGCAACTTTGCAGAAAAGGACCTGGGGATGCTGGTGGACACTGAGTTGGACAGGGGACAACACCATGCCTTCTCTATAAGGAAGCTAAATGGTATCTGGACTGCATGAGGAAGAGTGGCCAGCAGGTTGAGGGAGGTGATCCTTCACCTCTACTCAGCACTGGTGAGGCCACAACTGTAATACTGGGTCCAATTCAAGACTCCTCAGAATAGGGGGGATGGAGCTACTGCAGGAAGTCCAGTGAAAGGCCACTAAGACAATGAAGGGCCCAGAACATCTCTCATATGACGGAAGGCTGAGAGAAAGGGACTGTTCAACCTGGAGAAGAAAAGGCTCAAGGGGGATCTCAGCAATGTGTACAAATACTTGAAGGGAGGCTGCAAAGAAGATGGAGCTGGGCTCTTTTCATTTGTGCCCAGTGACAGTACCAGAGGCAATGGGCCCCAACTGAAACACAGGAGAGTCTGTCTGAACATAAGGAAGCACTTTAGACTGTGAGGGTGACTGAGCAATGGCCAGGTTGTCCAGAGGGGCTGAGAAGTCTTCCTCCTTGGAAACACGGTCCTAGGAAGCCTGCTTTAGGTGGCCCTATCTGAGCAAGGGACTGAGTGACCTCCAGATGTCCTCTCCCACCTCAAACATTCTGCGAATCTGTGATTTTGTGATGTCCATCTTTCCCCGACACCACTGTCACATCAGCACAGAACATCAGCACAGAATCCACTGCAGCCTGGTAAGGGAGCTATACAGAGATGTATGAAGGACCTTCACCATCACAGTTATTTGTTTTCCAAAGAAACTCACTAATCTGGAGATACAGGTGCCAGTGAAACATATAACTTAGGTACTGATAGATTTACATGTGGGGGTGACCTCTTTTGTGTGAAGATTGAGAGAGTAGAAGTTATGTCCTAAGCCTTTTTCCTCCAGTCAGCACACCCTCTATAACAACAAATGAGGCAGGTCATTCCCATCGTATCTTAAAACCACAACTGTAAATCTTCCATAGTATTTTTTTGGAAGGAAATAACAGAGATTTTTCAACAGTTGAGTAATAAATTAAATGAATGAAAAGGTTCTGCTTAGCTTTTCCATACATCCAGCTCTAGACTAGGATGAAGCATGAAAAAGAAACACAGAAAATATTTTTTTTTCAGATTATATTGAACTTGTGAACTATGGAAATCACTGATACAACTATATCACTTGCACATGGCACAAATATTAAAGAGTAGTTCACTTTAATGTGATGGTCAAGTCATCCATGTTAAAAACAAACCAGTGGTCCAAAATCATAATAAACACATTACTGGCTCTACTGGATATTAATAACATGACAGTACATTTAATAGGTATTCAGAAAAGATATTTATGTATTATCACTTGCCAAAAGACATGCTTTCAGGTTTTTTTTCACACTGCTTTTCCAAGAAAAGTAGGACCTCCAGCTAATTTTACTCTGACTGGTGAGAAAAAGAGAACAAAAACACTCTTTTCAAACATATCCATTTATTTTGATGCCAATTCAACTCAAACAAAAACCACATTGAGAGAAAAGGTCAGCAGAAGAAAGTAAATCAGATCAAAATCTATCAGCATGTCTGTCAAACGTAGGAAGGCAGAAACATCCAGTAAGCCAACTAACCAGAATCCAAACTCCACCAGTGGCCAGGTCCAACTGTTTGAAGGATGGTGTGAAAATCCCACACAGGACCTAAACAAAGGATATTGGTATTTCCAAGAGTGGGAATAAAAATTGATACTCCACAGAAGTTCCTGCTGCTGTGCTGTCTGCCTTACTTGAAATCTACTTAGGCTCAGCCATTTTGTCAGAAATGGAACCAACACCCACATGATTTCACTCAATTATTCCCAATCAAATTTTCTGTAACTGGCTTGACTTGTGGTTGTATTTACTGCTTTATTCAGGAGAGGCAAAACTGCACATCGCCTGTGTATGTCTTGGATCCCAGATGCCAGGTGTTCTCTAACATCCTCCCCCCTCATACAACAGTTAACCACCTGCTGGCATCACCAGCTGTCTCATTCTCTGTATGTCACTCCAGAAGATCCCAAACACCCTCTCACTGTGATGTCAAATTCTACCAGAACACAAGACAAAGCACAGTCACAGTGCACTGGACTGAACAAGAAGGCAGGCTTAGTTCTGAGTTCTGCCCTTCACAGTTTCTTATTAACGTTTTCTTCCAAAGAGACAGACAATAAAGCTTGGGATGAGAAAGGCTATTCCCCAAAAATTGTCTCCTCTTTTGGAATAATATTTCTTTGGGGTTCTGTAAACACAATATTTGAAAGGTTATTACATTTAGAAATCAATTTTTATATAGGTATCATTTCTCAGAATAATAATGTATCATTTTCCTATACCTTCCTGCCTTCTCTCACTGGAAGCTTTTTCTCATCAAAGCCTCATGGTGAGATGATTCATTCTCTTGACCATGAATTTATGAAAGCTCTGGGGCTGAAATGTGTATGACCATGGCTCCTCCCTTGGAGAGATATCATCCTGGAAACTAGTAAGTTCTTTTGTGGGTGATTTCCCCTAGATCAATAAGGATTTGGGACTTCAGTCACTGAGCTGTAATCCCCTTGGCTTCTTCTACCAAGGAATCAGGCCAGTTTGCCAGGGAACAGAACTGAACAGACAGTGTGCGTCTTTCTGCACGTATTGGACTGCGTCCAGAGACCACTGTTCATAGGGATGTCTTGGACCTTGATCTGGATCCTGCTGCTAAAGGAAAGTGTGAATGGATACAAACTTGTGGTCCCCAAGTCAGCCACCTGGAAGTGCTGTGCAATGAAAATTTTTCTGGAGATGAAGGCAAGTTTTAGGATTTGCATGGTGGCTTTGGACTAGTGCAGCTGCAGGGACATGGTACATATACGTTCAGTACCCTTTTGATGAGGGCGTATGGGTTACTGCCTATCAGTGGCACTTGTGTTGATACGCTGGGAAAGACTGCAAGAGGGGTGTAAGTCTATATGTACATTGTGGATTTGGAGCTGAATGCAGTCAGATCATGATCTGGTGCTACGGATGATGATTGAAATGCGAGGAGACTGATGAAGTAAAATTGATGGCATAGATCCCTGCCTCAGTGGGCAACTGCTGCTGTGGAGTTGCAAGGAAAACCTATGAAATGTGGCACCTCCCTATATGTGCGACAGGCAGAGGCAAAAAATCTACTAGTCACAGGCTCCATCTGTAATTCTGGCAGGCAGAAATACATGTCTGAGAAATGTGGACTCAGAAGTGCATTACATTATAGAACCACAGCAGTTCTGCTGGAAGGAATGTCTAGCTTCTGTTTCTTGCCCACTTGCAGATTGTGGATGAACAACTCGGAAAATTTTTCTCATTGCAAGCCAGTTGTACTTGAATCTGAATCACCAGGATGAGATTCCCCCAGTGCTCCTGTAGCATATAGCAGACCACCCAACACTCTATAAATTGCCAGCGTGATAGAACTAATTTGATTTTTTTCACTTGAATATGCCACATCAGCTTCTTCTCATCAAAACCATATGGCCCAAACCCCCAGATATCCTAGAAGAATAACATACTTAAAATATTTTCAAATTAGTTTCCTATTTTAATAAGACAAAGCAAAGTCTTTTGCATTTCATTGACATATTCCAGAGAAGGAGAGGGCTTGATCATAATATCCTTTTTTTGTCAAAGTTTTGCATAAGTCAGGATGGCAAACATGTCCCAGTGAGATGAATATATATTGCACTGTTCTCCTTGAGACCCCTCAGATTCCTCTTGCCATTTTAAAATCTATATCTGAAACCTAGCAGACCATTAAGAGCACAGCAGCGCGGAAGTGGCTTAAAGGTACAACTGAAAATGTAAGGGGGTCAAACAAAGGCCTCTCAGCCTTCTCCATGTGATGAGCCACTGGGTTTTAGTCAAAAGAAGTTCTGTCACAGCTTGTGGAGAGCAGAGTGCTTCCCTTTGTATTTGTGAACTTATACTAGACATTACTACATGCCCCTACTGTGCTTGTCATAGGGCAAGTAGGCTCCTGGGGCCTTCCTCAAGATTCTCCCAGAAGAAGCAGGGCACAGATACAAGGGAATGCTCTGCTGGCTTTTGGTGGATGGGGGAGGAAGCAATAGTGCTTCTTCATCTACTCCATCTCAGAGAGAACACTCTTTGTCACTGTGAACCAGAGCCTCACTGGGTAAAAAGTGCAAGTCCTGGTGCTTTTCTCTTGTGCAACAGAGCGGCTCACAACAGAGGTAACTTGTTTAGGTATAATGCCCACATGGCATTCTGGAGAGCACAGGAGTTTATACTGACCTAACACAGCACTTCTCCTCACAAGTAGCTAATCAACCAGTATTGAAATACTGGTGAAAGAAGGACTAAAACATTTCCTGTCAGCACAGAAGTAGAAATAAAAATCATGGCAATTAAGAAAAAAAAATTCTTTTCTTTTAAAAGTATCATGGATTTAATATCCTTTTCAGAGTGAGACTGGAACTTTATAGTGAATCTGAATTCACCAAGTGAGACTTTCTAAGTCCAAACTTCCTCCTTTGACTACTTGATAGCTTATTTCTAGCTTATGTTCATCAATAACAGAAAGCAACAGCATCATATCTTTTTAATCTGCCTCCTTTTTCTGGTTTGGTTTTCTTTTGTAGCCCAGTACAATAACCAGGTAGCAGTAGTAAAAGCAACTGCTCTTTCTTGTCGACACTTGCCAGAATTAGGCAGAACTCATGTTTCCTCCTCAGTATCCAGGTGGACTAACAAATTCTTTGACATTTGGTATTTTATCCTGTATCTTCTCCCAGAAGTTCATATATGAAATATGATGCTACCACATGACCTGCACCAATACTGTGGAGAAAATGAGGGACCTGAAATCCTACCAAGAACCTTTGATTCAAATGAGGTACTAACTCCACTTCAAATTCCTTCTTGTGCAACTGTCTCACAAGACAGGTAAGAACATAACTTGTAAAGGTAAATTATTCCATTAGAAGTATTTTAGATCAATTTACTCTTACCAAAAGTATTTTCTCATAGTTATGTTTTTCTGGCAAGACACATTTTTTTCTTTTTCCTTTAATGAACCAAAGTATCCTCTACTTTGTGCAATAATCCATCAGTTTCCTAGGAAAGATGTTCATTACAGCTGAAAAGAGGACTGCAAAAATACATTTTACTGTGGCTTTAGCACTCGAAATCTCCTGAAATAATTTTCATAAATAATAAAACCAATATGTGTATTACATTTCTAATTTGGAAAAAATGAGCATATTTCAAAAATGAATCACCAACATCTGTCATGCTAGTCTTTGATCTACTCCTGTTTTAAACAATATCTTTTTCTAGATTACAGGTTGACCTAGAATTACTGAGAAAAACTTTTCAATTAAAATTTAAAATTACAGGAAGTCTGCATTTTGCTTTCATAGTCATTAATGTGTAATTGTGAAGTTCCAGGAATCAATGTGTTTTTATTGTATTTTGCAGGCTCAGTCATACTATTAGCTAGGCTGCAGGATATGGCAGAATTCCTGCAGTTTTCAAAGGTCTGTAAAGCTGAACCTCCATGCTGCTTGGTACTCCCAACAATTTTTTTTTAATCTAAATTTCTGGTTTTCCTATACATTACAGATTCCAGAGTGAGCCTCAAGTCCTCCAGTGTTCTTTCATGTGAGATTTTATCTCTTTTTTTAGCACAGTCAGGTCTTAGTTTCCGTCTTTCTGACAACCTTCTGGTTTACTACTACTGATAACTTCTTCCATTA
>NW_016690286.1:2805280-2856949 GCF_001604755.1 Lepidothrix coronata | reverse complement strand
ATATATATATGTATATATATATACATATATATATGAATATATATATATATATACAAAAAAAGATAGGTACAGATTATACCCTATGATCAGCTAGTCAGATTCAGTGTTGATATACTAAGATTTCTTTTATATATATATATATATATATATAGGTTTATTGGAAAGAGTTAATTTTAAAAAGTTCAGCCAATCCCATTAAAAAAAACCCACTGAATTCCAAATCAATATGTTGCTCAGTGACTATGCCACTTGGCAAGTATTGTGGACTATGGGAGATGTGTAGAGTGATACAGTCGGTGCTGAGGATGTGAAGTGCAGAAAAAATACATTTCAGGTGCCCTTTACTTTGGATTAACTCTGGTGTGATTCCAGGGACTGAGGGTCCATTTGTGGCTGCAGTACCCTCCTGGTGAATTTCTGGAATACATCTTCCAGATAATTTCATCCGGAAGGAACCCAGTTCATATACTCCAAGGCCAAGGCACTGCAACATAGAGACTATTGGACGATTCATGTCAAAAGTAGACTCCTGATCCAGATTAAAATGCCAGTGTGAATAAGAACTCTCTTTCCAAAGACCTTCTGGAAGCTGTTGGCAACACACACCTTTTGATGTGTTGGCTTCATGCACTGATCAAACCTGGAGCCCTTCACAAGCTCACAATTTAAGACACTGTATTCATACACTCTGGTTTGAGCTCCCCACAACAAAACAAATATGAAGGGGAAAATGTAACTTTTTAATAACAAAGGAGGCACTAGCAAACTGATGTTCTGATCCCAGAACATTAGTTGTTTAGTGGTGTGGGGGTTTTCTCAGAACAAAGGAGCCAGAAAGCTGGAAGTTGTCTGTCGGAATTCAGAATAATTCTATAATTGTGGAAGTTATAAATGCTAATAGTCTCTACTAAATCATTGACTATATTACTGAGACTCTTAAGGATTGTTCATCATCCAATGTTTAAAAATGTGTTCAACGTAGCCCTCTTTTGACAGTCTCTGGGCTGAGACATTTTTTAATGTGTCCTTGAGATCGTCAATATCAGCTATAAATGATCCTTTGTGAGAAGGAGACTTGAAAATATTTTAGGTTTAACACAGTCCTATTTGACTTGAATAGATGATCAGACCTTTGTATACAATGTTTCTCTTTTATGTCTAAGGTAAAGTGCTTGTTCTGCAACTTAGTAGCCCATAGATAGCACTCAGCAGGAATGGTTTATTAATGTTTCCAATGAGAGTTGGCCTAATGAACACAAACATCCACAGCAACACAGATGACTTGACATCTGCCTGCCTACTTTCAGAAAGGGGAAACAAAGCTGTAGATAGAACTTAAGAAATAGATGCTTCGGTTCCTTCAGAAACTAAAAACCTGAAAAGTTTTCTGATAATCTATGGTACATCAGATTCTTATTTTGGTTCATCATACTGTACAAACATATTGTCCTTTGCTCCCTGGCAAAATGGATAAAGGAACAGCATCAGACAGCAGCAGTGATGCTGAACCACACAGAAGGAACTATATGACAGAAGGACACTGCACTGCCAAGAAACCAGGGAGAACAAACCACAATGAACCAGCCCTGTCTGTGTGTTGTAGATTGTGAGCTCTCCCACAGATTTTCCTAAGATTTATTTAGATATCTAGGACTTTGCCACAGTTTGAGTCAAACAGAGAAGTTTCTGGAGCTGTTATTGTAAATTACCTGAAAGTCTATACTCAAACCCAATGTTACGATTGTAATGTCCATTGAAATGCTCATAGGCACATAATAATAGGCCTATTTCCTCTAACATTTTAAGAGATGTGTGCTTGGAGATGTTATTCTACCTTTGAAACAATGTAAGACAAAATCAAAATTAGAGGAACCTTAGAACTGAAACGCACCATAAGCCTGAATACAGGTAGTACCTGTAGAATGGCACTTTTTCCCAGTATAGATTAATAAGAAACACCCCTTCCCCTTCGTTTCCAAAGTAATGCTCAGTGCCAGAAAAGATTAATAACATTTCTGCTTAAACAAGAATTTCTTTAGCTGATACACATTGCTCCATCAGGAACACACATCCAGAAACCTAGAGCAAGGCCATACTTTGGAATATAGTGCAGAGAAACTGTGCCCTGTCAGAGCAACTCGGAATATCTCCATGATTCACCACAGCCTATGCTGTGATAGCAGTGCTGTGGTTACACTGCGGTCAACAAAGGCACTCCTACTGGTCTGCAGCCATGTCCAGCTGCTTCACTCCTTAGTAAAAAAACACACAATATCAGAAAAAGATGGTGGTAGAGATAAGGTGTAGCTAAACAAGAATGAGGGTCACTCAGTGATGGAAGGGCTCACTCACTTTGGCTCTTATACAATTACAGAATCATAGAATATCTCAAGTTGGAAGGGACCCATAACAGTCATGAGTACAACTTCCTGCTCCATGCAGGACTTGACTCCTTAATAAGATGGCTGGATGTGCATGTATTCTCCTGACTGAAAAATTCTTGCAACCCAAAAGAAAAGGAAGTTTTAAATTTTCTGTGAGTTTGATGTCCAACTTTATAACTCTGTAAACCAGAACTATGTGAGGTTAACACGCATCAAAACACATCAAACTGCTTGATTTCAAATTACACCAACATATGGAAATGTACTGAGTATCCTCAGCCACTAGCACATCTTTATGAAGTGGCTGACACAGCTTGCATTCAGTGTGAATTACAGCTACTAAACAATAACGTTTCTCCCCCCTCTCTAGAGATGGAGAGGAAAAGTTTTCAAAGGCATAAATAAAAAATTCTGAAATCAGTGGGAATTAGATACTAAAGCTTCCATCTGTGCTATTGCATATATTTGCTGTCCATATGCCACTTACGTAGTACTGGGAGGACAGCACAGGTATCTACATGCTGGCATCTGGGACTCAATTACACTGCAAGATGTACATGCTGCATGTATCTATCACCTTCTTTCTTTCTCTCACAGAACAAAACATAATAGACTTCATCCAACCTTCATTAAACAATTGCCAATCAGTGTTGTACTAACTTTTCCTAGTGACAGTTCACCATAACAGCATTACTCGCAATAAGCTGAGTAAGTCAGAGCCATGAAAATAAAGCCAAGTTGCCATTGTTTAAAATATTTCAGGTAACCATCACTGTTGCTGCCACAAAAAGATATTTTGGAGGGTTGTTTTTTCTGTTTTTTTCTTTCAGATATAAAGAATTCAGGAAATTCCTTCATTGCTGCAATCTTCCCTGGAGAGCAGAAGGGGAGCATGGAGGAATTGCACTACCTGTACTGCCAGAAGATAAGAGAACAAAGAACCTCCATGTACATTTGTTAAACGACAAAAGACATAAATGCCTTATGGTAGTGGTGTAGACTCTTGGCCAGTGTAGACTACACATACACTTCTCACTGTCAAAATATTTAAGGGAAGTGCTTTTACCAAGAAAAGAACCAGACAGCTAACAGGTTGGACAGCAATATAGAGATGTACAAGTATCTGCATTCCAAAAATGGGCACTTTAAGCTTTTATTCTTTCCACAATACCTAAATAATAATGTGGAAATATATTGGTACTCACAAATCTCCACACAGTATTTTGCTGAAAACACCTGAAGTTCCTAATTTACATATTTATTTTTTGTCCATCATTTGATAATTATTTCCTGTTGGCTGTTCCCCCAAACAGCCTTCCTGACCTTGAAGATCTCACTTCTGGCCTAATTTGCAGCATCCACAAATACCATAGGTATAAAAATGAAAAGTCAGTGTTCAGCTGTTTCAGAAAGCTATTGTAAAAGAAGAGATCTGTCTAGACAATAGCTGAGGGGTAGAACTCTGGGGTATGCGTCTGGAGTCAAGGCTCCTTTTCCTAGCCTCTTACTACAGCCAATTTTTTCTTTAGAATGTAGTGGGATTGGTGCCACCTCCACTGAAACCAGTTCCAAAACTTCTTGTTCATCACAACAACATAAGTTAAAAAAGAAAAAAAAAAAAAAGAAAAAAGAAAGACTTCCTAATAGATGAGCAAATGATGATGCCAAATCTCTGTTGAAATCTACTGTACTTGGGTAGGTTTCAAATCACCATTACTGACTTTTAAGGAAGCTCTGGAAGCAGAATATGTTGCTTAGGGCTCAGAAAAGTCCAAGAGTAGTCCTGCAGTCTTCCTCGGAGAACAGGAATGGAAGATGCAGACTCCGACATCCAAGAGTGAAAACGTGACTCAAAGACTGGAAACATGCCTCCCAGCCCTTGTTCTCCTCTGTGTTACCATAAGATAACTCTAGGTAAAAGGATCATGGAATATCTCAAGTTGGAAGAGACTCATAAGAATCATCAAGTCCAACTCCCTGCCCCTCACGGGACTACCTAACACTAAACTATATGACTAAGAGCATTGTCTAGACGCTTCTTGGACCCTAACAGACTTGGTGCCATGATCACATTTCTGGAGAGTCTATTCCAGTGACTGGCCACCCTCACAGTAAAGAACCTTTTCCTAATATCCAGCCTGAACTTCCCCTGACACAGTTTCATGCCATTCCATTGTGTCCTATCACTGGTCACCAGAGAGAGGAGATCAGCACCTGCCCCTCCACTGCCCCCCTTGAGGAAGGTGCAGACTGTGTGGATGTCACCCCTCAGCCTTCTCTTCTTCAAGCTGAACAAACCAAGAGACTTCAGCCACTCCTTTTAAGTCTCGCCCTCGAGGCCTTTCACCATCTTGGTCGTCCTGCTCTGGACACACTCTAATAGTTTGATGTTCTTCTTATATTAAGGTGTAGCACTAAATCTCGTATTAAGGCACCCAAAACAGCACACAGTGCTCGAGGTGGGGCCACATCAGTGCAGTGTAGAGCGGGACAGTCACTTCCCTTAGTTGGCTCGCTGTGCTGTGCTGGATGCACCCCTGTGCAGAGAAGGTCCCTCCCTCAGCACCCTTTTCAGCTAATGAATCCATGGGAGACAGACTTTGTCCACGCAGAACTCTCTTGTAACTTTATTATTCCATTTATATACAGAATAAGGGTCTGAACTATCAAGCCAGGCCAGAATTTACTTATCTGCACACATTCCACACAGACACTCCTGTGGCTGCCTTCAGCCACAAAGAACAATCATGTCAAGCAGCTTTCCAGCTTGACCTTGAGATTGTTTTCCCCCACACACTAATCTGAGCTCTGGCTCACTCAGGACCACAATATTTTTGCTTTAATATTTTCTTCTTCTTCTATCATCCAGATGGCTGTTGTTGTCTTGTTAAGCTGCTCCTACACCCCTGGATAAAGCTGACTCTTACACCTGCCAGGGCACGCTGTTAACTCATCAGATCTCTTTCCCCAGGGCTGCTCTCCAGACTTTCATCCCCCCATTTGTACATATAACCAGGATTACCACATCCCAGGGGGAGAATCCAGCACCTGTGCTTGTTAAATGATGCTGATGGGACTTCCAACTCAGAAGCACGGCAAGGTGCTGTGATCCCATAGTGATACGATTGGTGCAAGATTGTATAATGATCTCGAAACAAGAATTTTCATTGCTCTTGTGTTTTTGTTTTCTGAATACGCAATCCCTTGGATTATTTGTTGTCCAGGCACACTAGTGTAAAGTCCCTAATCAATCCAACTGAATCCCATTCTGAAGAGAAAAAGAAGCCCAGAAACAAGCCTTCCCTTTTCCACAAGGTGGAAATTGCCTAGATGGCATATAGTCTGTGTCTCTGCATTCCTCCCCTCACATCGTAAGAGAGGAAAGCTTTTAGCCAACTCAGGTGTAACACCTCATGAGAAAGTAGATGAGTCACAGCAACTACATGCCCCATCTCAGAAAACCAGCGTAGCAGTCAGAAAGGGAGAAGAGGTTTGCAAGCTACTTTATAAACCTACGTTCATGACATCCATTTTTTGTTTGTCTTGGGCAACTCTCACAGTGAAATGTTACTACAGAAAAGTTGAAGCTACCTGTACCCAGGTAGCCACAATGCTGGTGGTGCTACTGTAGGGGCAAAATAGAGTAGCCTCTCCTCCACACTAAATTTCTGTAATACACAGAAAACAGGTAAGCAGCAGGGCTACAGTAACCCCAATAGCAACAGTTTCGCTGACCTCCATGAAACATAGCAGAGATACAGGCTAGAAATTAATTAAAAATTTACACTACTGAAAGTGGTTATAGAGGAGAAAGCTGAAGTAGGCAAAATGCAAATGAAGTATTTTCATGGTTGTGCCTGTGATAGTAGCGCCACAAATTTCAGCAGGGGAAGCATAAGAAGTCTAAATAAATATGTTTACTATATACCCTGTAAATAACACTTCAGGAAATATCCACAGTGAGAATTAATCGATTTTTTTATTGAGGCAATACAGCTTTTTCATAAGAACCATATAAAAGTATTTAAATAATATCCCACACTTAGGGTTGTTTTAAATATAACTTTCTAGTAAATAATGCACTATTAAATTATGCTGATATTGGTATTTTCTATATATGTGCAGAACTTTTGGCTGTGAAAGTATAGTACATAGGGCAAGTACCGAAGTTACTGACTCTGTGGTTCTAAAACTAGTGGTAAGAGGGGTGTGATTGCTTGTGCTTGTTTTTAAGTCACTTTGTATGACGTGTATGAAATTTATTAGGAAAAAAATGAAGAATATATTTTCCAGTGCATCTCTGCATAACTAATCTGTGGCTTTTACATATGCTGGCAAGGAGCTGGCAAAGTTGGCTTTAAGAGGAGAACGAAATGAAGCAATGCCCAGTGCTACCCAGAAGATGCCAAGATGCAGGGAGAACACAGGAAGAACAGCTCATGAAAGCTTCTTTTTCTGGGTAGTGGAGTCACAGCCGAATTGGAAGAGATCTCTGGTTCCAAACCCCATGCACAGCCAGGCCCCTCTCCAAGTTACAGCCAAACTACTACAACTACATACTCTTCTGAGAGGAGCAGACAGATATGAATGGGAAAGCTGTCCACCTTTTGATTCAAAGCACAAGGAACAAGACATCCTCCTAGAGATACAGCTACTGCCACTTTGCAGAAGCACTGCTCCAAAAGACTTCAAATGCAATGTGTTTCTTATTGAGCCAGGTCACCTGCATGCATCAAACAAAGAAGCAGTGAAAAGTGCATCTTCACAAGCACTGAACTAGGCAAAAACTAAGCGTTGCCAGGTTAGTAGGTATCCATTTTAGTGCTGGAAAGAGAAGTCGTGCCATGGTAATCCTACATATGCATTGATCATCCCAAATCAGCATTCAGACCTCTTAAATCCCTGAATTTGGCTCTAAAGGGAGCACTGCTGCTCCATAGTAGCATCCTCCTGTGGCACAGTCTGTCAGAAGGCAGCTCCCTCAGCACCGGCTGTCCATTTCAGAAGGGTGCACGGCACCTGGCCTTTGGATGGAAGTCGGGTACTACCGTGGTGTGATGGAGCTGAGAGGGAAGGAGGGGAATGAGGTGGAGGTGCTCAGTATTTCTGAACACACAGTCTTGCACAAGAGCTGGAATGCTAAGTTTGACCATGGACGCCCGCATCACTCACCCGACGGCACCGTGGCACAGGTGCACACAATACCCTGCATAGTGTGAATGGGGGAACCTGCTTAAAGAGGAAAGAGAAGAAAGACAATAACCATTATCAATGTGTGGTTAGAGTCAGAGTATTATAAGCGTATTCCTGTTCATTGAACCAGTCACAGAAGTCAAACAAATATCTTCTGATTCAGCTCATTTCTCTGCCTTTGTTGCAGCCAACATCTCTTCTTCAGCCATGCAATTAAGGCCACCCATTCCTTCTAGCAAAAGACACTTGATTAAATGCTTCGAGTAAAGCTCAGCTTTAGCAAAGGCAGGTGAGAGCTGTAAGCCTTTTTCTAATACCAGGAAAATCTTACTGGTTATGATTGATTTTTCCAACTGCAATTCCATCATTTTGGCTCTCTCATTCAATGTTTTCTGTTGTTTTTGGATTTTGGTGTGGAGCTGTCTTCTCTTCAGATTCTCATCAGTGAAAAGTACCACACAGTTTGGCTATATGCTGTGAGCTCTTTGGCATCAAATGGAGCTGAAAGTGATCCCCATGATACAGATATAACTCATTATAGGGTCAAAAGTTAGAAGCTGTGCCCACTTGAGGCATTCCCACAGCTCCTGCTGAGTGTTAGGGGGGTGTGTGTGTGGTGAGGGTCTCTGAGAGCCTGGCTTTCATGGGGGGGAAGTGCTCAGCGTTCTCAGGAACTTTAAATTCAGGTATGGGTGCTCAGCACTTCTGAAAACCCAGCCCTGCATGATGTAGATTTTGAAACCCAGGATAATTTTCAGAACTCATCGTCTATGAGTTGTGACCGGGACAGAGAGATTTTTCCTGCACTCTGTAGGCCTTGCTTGCCATGGAAGTGTCAAGCGTGTATTGTTTATACTTATAGACTGTGTGAAAATATGTGATGCTTATACTTGTTAGCTGTGTGTCTAATTATAAGGTTTGAGAACATAATATGTTTACAGAAAGAAAACCTTGAGAAACTGAAGATAATGAAACACCTGCAAATTTAGTAAAACCCTAAAAGCAGATTAATTAGAAAGAGGTTTCTATGCCAAGGATGATTTCAGATCGCGTGGACAGAACATCAGGTCCAATGAACTGGAGACGTGAGATGCGTGCACAGACTGAGCTATCCAATCATCTTGTTATGAGCATGTGCCCTGAGCAAACTAAACTGTATAAAAGTTAACTGATTTAAATAATAAATTTGACATATGCCGATCCTAAGGGTCTGTGAGCTTATGTGCGTGCCCCTCTGCCGATAATGAGTTTTGCTATTAGAGTCATCTGAAAAATCAAGACAAACCCATACAAATTTAAAAGGAAATAGAGCATAAGCTTTATATATTTATGCTTTTTCTTTGCACAGAGGCCTTCCTACTCAACGATACTATGACATCACTCAGCTGAGGAAAAAAGTGATGTGTGTGTATGAATGATGAACTGTATGTTTAAATTGTCTGTTAACCAAATTGTGAATTCAGTGCATATATCAGCAAAGTCAATATTCATTACACTCTGGTAATATGAAGTGCAGATACGATACGAAGTCAAAGGGCCATGTTCTGTTAAAAGGATTAGCTAGTAAGAAAGGACAGCAAACACACTTGGAAAGGAAATTCAGAATACAGTACTGTGCCACTTCAGTTTATGTATCTCTTCAACAAGCATTTCTGAGTTTGCTTCACAGGTTGCCTATATTTATTACTAGTATTTGGGTATTACTAGTAATACTCAAAAATATTAGCCTTTCTACTAGTTAGAATCCAGATCAAACTGAAGTAATATGACACCATGAGTATTTCAGTCCATTTTTCTCATATATATTTATATACATCTGTATTTTTGGAGAAGACTTGCTTGTCCAGGGCTATTTTCCTCATTGCTGCTGTTCAAGAGGTACTAGACTGAATTTGGACGCGCTGGAGTTTTGCAATCCAACATTTTGCCACTTGATGGCACCAGCAAAACACCTAAATTTGATCAAACTACTGAGATTTTAAATTAAGGTAGTTTAAAGTGTAGATGTAAATTCTTCAAAGGCAGAAAATTAATAACCTCACATATTAGCACTGATTAGTATATTAGAAACCTGAGAATAATTCTGTGATGATTTCAGGCACTTTTATACAGCTGTGAGGTGCATTCCTCGCAACAGTTGCTCACCGGAATGGATCATCCAGGTACACAGGCTGGGGCAGAGATCACAACAGCTTTCTGGGGATTTTCTTCCTTAAGAGGAAGAAACCAGGGACTGCTGTGACTCCATGTCCTATGGAGCTATATAAGGAGGAAGGAGGTTTTTCACAGGAGTAGATCGAACTCTGTCCCCATACATACTAAAAAGTACATAACCTTGGACTCTAAATATTTGATCAACAGTACACTGAGTACTTTCTCCATTATTATGCACTCACATCTTGACTTGAAATATGCTGGGTCTCTAAAAATATTTTCTGCTTTTTCCTAGTTTTTGCATTTTCTTTTCCTATAATATTCTATATTCTTAGTCCTCACAAAACCTTTAAATTGAAGGAAAGAGTCTATCCTTCAAAACAAAAAGTGAAACACACAAAAAAAGAAGTCTTCCACATTCATAGTCCAAGATCTTTCAGAGCAAATATTCTTCCTGTCATCAGGGGCTATTAAACAGTGACAGCCACATGGAAAATTTCCTGAAAAATATCCTCTGAGTGGTGCTCTGCAGACCTACCTGGGAGCTATTAACACACAGTTTATTTACCTTATAGCCTGTGAGGACTCCTTTGAGCTATTACTATCTTTTGTGGGAAATTAATTACCAGGTATTTGCAATAACTCTGTACACTTTCATGGGCCAACTATGCCTTTGCCTTAAGGATGAACACTATCTATCCTTGTGCAGTTTTGCACTAGATCCAATCACTGGATTTGTGCAGATGTGCTTTTCTAAGCTCATTAGCAGTGAGTCACATACATATGCCAGTTAAACGTATGCATGTGAGAAAAGTAGTTGCCTCCTCCCTTCTAAATGTGTAATGAGTCCTTAAGTTCACATCAAACAAGACTGCAAAAATCAGGAAAGGCCTTGAAAAACACCCTTCAGCCACTGCCAAGAACCCTAGTTATACACACAGACATCAGCATTGGCAGCTGTCCATCCACTGACAAGCCACACCAGTGAGGTTGTCAGTGGGTTTAGTGACAGCATAGAATGAATGAAAACTGTGGTGGTTTTTTTTTCCCCCTGTGGGTTTTAACATGTTTTCACTGTTTATCATGCCACACAGAACTTATATTCCTCTGTCTGTCCCCCAGCTCCTTGACCTGTGGTGGTTCCCAGACCTGCACATCCCGGACCAAGCAAGTTTTAAGGTTAGGTAAGATTGCCTCCCTTTGCAAGAATAAAAGGCTGCAGAGAAAGTCACTTTACACATATGAAACAATTTGTTCTCCAGTCATAATTCCCTTTCTGTTAAAATTGGTAAGAGTGATATGTCTTATTCTCTGAATATTTTACTGAGTCTGGGGGAAGTTAACAGGGAAGAGCAGCAAAATGTTCTCTGGCCTGATCTGGCAAAGAGGGTGAAGGTCATGAGGCTCCCCATGCTGCATCACTTCCAGGTCAAAACCACACCTGAGAGAAGAAACAGATCTTTAGAGGTTCCTAGCATGTGTCGTAGAGTAGAAAAATACTGCTAAGTGGGAGACCCTCATGAAGGTCACACAGGTTCCAATGTGTCTTTCATTGCTATTATTGAACAAGTGTGTCTCTCCACCTAATTCTCTGCACTACATCAGGAGAGGAGCTGCAGACCTACTGCAGGGAAGTCAGTGTCTCCATAAGGATACTCCCTCTCATGTGAAACTTGATTTATGTTTATTTTATCAAAAAATGTTTGAAGAGTGCCCACAGTGTACTCATTGCTAGGGAAATGGGATGCTGTCCATCTGGACCACTTCCTGGATTGGTTCTGGGCCTTTCCAAATGAGGAGCATAAATCCCTCCAGCATGAGTCTGACTTCTTTTCAAGTGAGAGATAGACTCCACATCCTGTGTGGACTAAAAACAAAGGGGTAGATAATATAATACCAGCAACTGTTTCTTGTGTGATACTGCAAGACTCCAGCAAAAGTCTGTTGAAAGCATCTCAGTGCCAAATTTTGAAACACTGCTGGATCCTTCTTTCCAGACAAAGCTCTACCTTTGTATACTGCCATCCATTCTGGGTGGCTTCGGGTTTGATTACCCCTTATGACTTTTAAAAATATAACAAACACTCTAAAAGTCCACCCTTGAAAATACAAAGCTCTGCTGGCTGTTATAACCACAAAGCTTCTCTAAATCATGGCAGTCAGGTAAATGCATGTTCATCTTTATTTTATTGCTGCCTTAATTTTACATGTTAGAATGAAAAGTGCTCTACAAAGGTACTTAAGTAGTTCTGCCAGGCTGGTATTTAAATTCTTTGAGTGAAGGGGCATACTTCCTCTTTGTAACCATGCAACATGTATCTTTATGGAGACTTTCCATGATGGAGTGGCCAAATTGTACCTCGAGTCACAGGTGACTTGAAGAGAGCTTAGGTGCAGCTCCCATGCCACAGCCATGTCATGAACCAGGTTACTAAGCAAACCCCAGCTGCAGGAAGAAGTGAGTTCCCATGGGAACTGCTAAGGCTGAACTGATGGAGTTCCTGTGGTGCCCATTAACATCCCAACAGGGCTCTGCCCTCATGCCGAGCAAGGGGAGGAATCCTGAGAAGTTATCATCACCTCCTGCTTGGTAATGAATTTGGGACATCTCTCTTCTCTCCGAGGAAAATAAGGGGTTTTAGCAATATGAAGATTTTTGTATGCAGCTTGAAGAATCAAGAAACTTCGTGTGATTGATGTACAAATAATAAAGCTTTAAAAAAGGCTATCATCAGACAGCCTCTCCTACCCATTTACACTAAACACCCTTTGAAGCAAGACCTGGTAAGTAAGTCTTTCTCATGAAATACACAAGATTTTGGAGCTCCAGGTGAACCACTTAGATTAGCCTAGTAATACTGTCCTTCAGGCATTTTTTTTCTTTTTCATTATACCACAAAGAACCATTAAGCAAATTAGTTATTTTTTTAATCTTAGATATTTTTCTGGCTTAGTGCAATTGCCAAGCTGGGCTCAGTGACGAAATTCTTGCCCTTTAAAATTAGTATTTCTTTTGCTGTTTAAACAAAAATATTTGAAGCATAAAATAAGTTTTCAAGGTAAAATATAAATAATTTATCAGCATGGAAAGAATGAGTATTTTCTCTGCAAGTGTAAACAGGATATGATTTTTGTTTTGCATTAATGACAAAAGGATTCATTTTTACTAGTACCACATATCATTGTTAATTAATATAGAATTTATTACATAAAAGTGTAAAAGCTAGATTTTTTCCTCACTCCTTTTAAAAAGACAGTCTGCACATCACATATTCCTGATGTTTTTGCAGTCTTTGGCACCTGGCAACACAAAACATTCCTCATGTAATAAGTGGTATCAGTAAGAATTTTGTCTGCACTGCTTACACATTGATTAGTCCCTAATGTATATTGATTGCACTGATTCAGATAAAAGTGTGGGAGATGCAAATGAATGTGGGTCACTTCAGGTAAGTTATTACATTCCTTCCCTAATATAGGCTTTGCAAAACACCAGGCAATATGGCTAAGTATGTTTCCACTTTATCTTATCTTTCCTTAATGAAATAAAAGGGCAAGTTGTTCCTCTTACAGCCATAATTGCACAGTGCAGGTTCCTTGGCAATAAGCAACAGTAACACTATGAGGCAAAAATATCTCT
Source organism: Lepidothrix coronata (assembly GCF_001604755.1). Classification (NCBI taxonomy): domain Eukaryota; kingdom Metazoa; phylum Chordata; class Aves; order Passeriformes; family Pipridae; genus Lepidothrix; species Lepidothrix coronata. The sequence goes on along the minus strand of NW_016690286.1, from coordinate 2,843,578 downwards.
CTTGAATGAAGCATGTAATGATTAGTTTTAGCAGATTAGCAGTGTTTGCCCAGCACACCCACTTTCCTAACAAATATCGATCTTGCTGACTCGCCTATGGGCTAATCTGTTTTCTTGGCTGTGTTGTTCATGACCTCTTTACCTAACGTGAATTAAAGTGTTTGGGAGCACCTACAAAGCACAGCTTCTCTCTCATAAAGCAGATTTATGAGAGAGAAGTCTCAGAAAAGCCTAGCTTGGTAAGATGTCTCATTATGTCATGATGCACAACTTCAGGAACAGAATTAATTTGGCTCCTGTATAAGGTTGGGACTTTGCTTTACAAAGCAGTTGGGGGAAGGTCTTTGCTCCCAGTAAGCTGCTGTATGCAGTTGTGGTAAAGTTTAGAAGAATTCAGATAGGTTGCTAGTCTCTCTTACTGCAATAAACCACTGCTTCAGTTTTCCTCAGATTTCATTATTCCCCTGATTTTAAAAGTTTTTAGCTATTTTGTCCTTAACAACTGAAAGCCGAAAAGAATAGCCACAGGAATGTGGGTACTTCATGAAATCCCAGTTCTCAATATCCCATAAAAATCTCCAGTTTAACTTTATCCTCCTTCCTTCCAGAAATAAATGAGGCAAATTTTGATTACACAAGCAAAAACTCAGTTACTATTAATTGGAGCTGTGCAAGAAGCAAGTCCACGTTCTCCTTCCCTTAAGTCCCATAAAAGTAAATGAGAATCAGTATGACTGATTATGTATGAAAGCTGCAAGGGCAGCATCATTGGGAATTCTTTTCAGGGTGCAAGCAAAAGAGGATTAAAGAATTAAGATATCACCCTTCTGATTCTCAGTTCTTGCAAAGTGTCATATTTAATCTAAAACTCAGTGAAATGTGAAATAAGGAAATTTTCTTTCTTTTTTTCTTCTTCCTAACAACTCAAACCAATGCAAGACTACTGTGCCTGCCATTTCCCCCCTCTCAGCCCTACCCTGCACACATTTCTAGGTACACCGTGTTCCCAAACTTCAGATCAAGACACTGAGGATCGAGACAGTGGGATCAGTCATCAACCTTCTCATACCAATATTTCTAGCAAGGTTTTTGACATGGTTGTTCTGAGGAAGACCAGAGGTAAGACAGTGCTCTGCTGGTTTACCATTTATTCTTGAAACGTACTTAGAAAAGCTACTGAAGCCGCAACTCTTTTCTTAGTGAAGTTTAAATTTAACAGAGCCAGAATCTGAATACATCAGTGGTCAAGGTGAGCACCTTGGCTTAAATTAGATCTATATATGCTGATAGTTGCAGTCCCCATGGAGAGTACTGAGAATGATTCTCAGCACTGAGAATGATGAATAAATGCAACTCATGTGACTACCTTGTAGCCTCAGAAGCCAAGAGAGCTATTAACATAGCTGCTATTCCCCACAAAAGCAACATGGATCATTTAGTGCATCTGATATCTTCTGTCAGACAAATAATTCTTCACAGTCCAAAGCAGGGAAACAAAAATGAAAATTAAAAAGCATCAGTGGGATCAAAAACTAGCACTTCTGGGGCCAAAGTTATGCCTGCTATACCTTTGCTGAGGACAACAGAAATAGCCCTGGAATAAGAGTTGAATGTTTTTAAACATTTTATCACTACATGGATGGTAGAACAAGATTCAGGGAGAAAAACAACTCTTCTTATCCCTTACAAAGACTGAGATGAAGCCCTGGACTTCATTATTTACAGAACACTATGTAAGCCATCATGAAGTGTTTGTTTTTAACCTCAGCAGCATTTTACCCTGAGAATGTTTTACATAACATATTGGAAGGAAAGGGCACGAAATTTTTGTTTTTAATCTGCTTTTTCCTGTAGGCATTCTACTACAATTGACAGGTACTTTGTTTTGGAAGACTTTAAAGATCACCTGCATGAACTGATGTCCTTGGCAGTTAATGACCACACATGGTTATGGGGAATTCAGGACAGAAGAAAGTCAGCACCCCTATGTGCCATGGTACTGCTTGTCAGGAAGGATTTGGCAATAACTGGGTGAAACAGAAAAAGCATATGCTGGCATGCAGAAGAAGCTTTTCAGGAGAGTAGAAGCTGATAATGTTAAGTTGAAGGTCAATTTGCATTACGTAGCTGCCATTCCCAGTCATCAGCACAGTTACATATGTAACTGGGTGCATGAGCTATTTTTAGTGGAGTATTTGTCCATCCAAAACAAAAATGTTTCCACAGAATATGTAATGCTAGGACTAGTAATTTTTAATCACTTTTCATTGATCATTGGTCAATTTAAGAAACACTAATCGTGTGGAGGTGGACTTACAAAGCCTATTTTTGCACAACAGGAGCGTCATCAGAGACCAAGACCTATTTCCAACAAAGCTTAGCAGATTCAAAATTACTAGCTAAGGGGACAGCTACCACTGGCACTTGGAAAATACTTTAACTTCATTTGCTATTCCCTCCATGTTTTTACTTCCTCTGAGATGTGGACACTCCAGTTCTCAGTGACTGAAGGAAAAATCTCTGGTTAAGTGCCAATAACCCAGATCACGCTCAGGTGACTTTTACTACTAGAAGGTTGTGTTTAAAAGTTTTGTGCCTTCTCCACATCTCACCTTTACAAAACTCATTGTAGCTATTATGTAATTAATGCTGGCAGCATCGTTGTAAGTTAAATAAGGAAACAGGTAGACAGACTCTGTAGAGTCTTTCCAGAAAGACTCTGGAGAAAAAAAGTAGTGAGAGAAATAGGGTTGGAAACTAACTGTAGTGCATTGGATTTTTACAAGACATCTACAAGCATTCAGTTATTCCTGACGGTGACATTATGAGTTCAGAGCCAGCTTCACAATTCATCAAGCTTTATTGTTTGCTGTTGCTGTTTGCAAAAATCACGCACAGAAAATGCAACAAGAATCTTCCCTGCTGGGGTGTGAATTAGTTCAGTGCTCCTGTAACTGGCCATGGAAAGATGGCCTTCTGCAAAGGCAGGTTTTTTTCTGGTATAAGATCCAGCCCTCAGCTGCTTGTTACCACCTCTTAGCCTAAGACAACTAGTCTTGCAGACCTAGTGGTGCAGATGATCACACTGAGTGCTCCCAAAAAGACTTCGCCACACATCATTTGGTTAACTTATGCTGATTACAAAGCTGATCTGATCTAATCCTGCTGATTTTGTACCAAAAGAGTGAAAAGGATTTCTGTTTGCACATCCATCAGGTCAGTTTCCAAAGGTAAAAGAGACATTAGCAGCAGCTCACAGAAGAACCTTTTCTATCAGCAGAGCTGTCTTTATAGTGAACATTCATCTACAGCTTAAAAGGCAGATTCATCTGTCATTCTGAGCAATGGTGTTTCATTAGAATATATTAAATATTTCCCCTGTACGTAATATGTTCAGGCATGAAGCTGCCAGTATTCTCTCTGACTTCCTGAAGAAGGCTGTGCACTGGCAAGGACACACACGTACTTCCAAGTATGTAGCTCACACAGAAAAGAGCAAAAGGCCTTTTTTTTTTTTTTTAAGTTAAATTTCTCTGCATCTCTTTCATGGAAGACATTTTTACACAGAGAGCTCCTGTACTGTTCCAAACACTTGCAGGTCATGAATTAGGCATCAGTAGCTCTGGAGACAAGAAGAAGCAATAATAGCTTCTGACCATATATTTGGGAGAGTAGAGGGTGGGGAAGGGGGATGTGCTTCATTCAGGAGCACAGATTGTGCTCTGCAGACCTCCAAAAAAATGGATTTGGGCAACAGTAGATATTTGCTCCTCCTTACATCTCCACAAGTCCTGCCAACATACTGACAGGCTGGTGTCTATTTCCCTGTCTTCAAGAAAATACATGTCCTCTTTGTTTATGAATGATCACATTTTTACTATTCTTCAGCTTGGCTAAACACTAGATCTCTTCCCAAAGGGATACAGCCTGAAGTTTGATGACAGATAAAAGCTATGAATAATGTAGAATAGCAGTGAAAAAAGAAAGATACAGCTTTTGTAGACACCCTGTTTACAGATGTGGCAATGGAAGAAATAAGAGGCAGTCCATTTTAAGGCAGTCTATAATTGTGACTACAAAAGAAAGCTTACATAGCTTTCCCTGCCTACCACATGTGACTACCACGGAGAACTTGATTCAAAATTATTTTACTTGTGTTCAGCTGAATTATGTACCTGTTGAAACTTCCACTTGAGTACTAATATTTTAGCAAATACATTTTTCTACCAGATTTTACTTTTATTAGCACCTGCTAAACAGACAGTTGAGGGAGAGGAGCATGATGCAACACAGGGTATTTCAAGTCTTTAAAATACTTTTTTCCATCCAGCACATATATTTGGTTTATACCTTACCTATTTCTTTTTATCCTTCAGCTTTCTAATTTTGTTGAAGAAAAGGGTCACATGTATTATTCAAATCCACCAAAGATAGTGGCCCCCAGCTCCACTTTTAAACAGCTAGAATAAAATCTGTCTCCAAGAACAACCAACATGCTATAAAACACTGTAAGGGCTCTGGAAATCACAATATACAGTCAGGACTTCACAGCATTTGGGATAGCAGTGAGAGTCTACTAAGTGTTATCCCCTAAATTTCTCAAAGAAATTTATTTTTTGTCATTTAACAAAGGACACAAACTGTAAATTATCTGAGGTTTTTCAGGAGGATTGTGCATTAATTCTGATTTTCCTAACCAATAAAAATGCATGACAATAAAATATGTCTCTGTTAAGGAAGAGGACCTAGCCCTTATCCTGGACAGCTACCACATGAAAGCATTTTGCATATTAATTGGAGAACTAGGTGAAGACATGGAACGAGTAAATACTGCATTTACTAAGAATCTTGTGCTTCCACCACAAGTAATACTGGCAAGAGTATTATCAGATTCAGCTGGCAGAATTAAACCTTCCCTTCGATAATACTTAAGCACAGGGTAAAGCTCACTCTAAAGCAGAGGCAAAAGTTCAGTATACTAAATCAGTCTTGACAGAGCTGATTGACAGAACTTCTGTAATGGATTAATGAGTTGTTCAGGGTTTGCAGACGGGGAAGTTGTGATTATCTGCTTACTTTTTACCTTATCATTTTAAGTTGGCACCCATACAAGACAGCAATTCAAAAGACCTTTTGCCTTGAGCAGTATGAGTACAGTCTCCATAAACCAACTTGGCAGCTCTCATGTGAATGGCACAGCACTGCAGAGTATTGCCTAGATGTTCAGCTGGTATTAATATGGGCAACCTCACTGAACTCATCAACTTACTGTCCTTATTGCACTATGTGTATTCATAAGTGATGTATTAACACTGCAGACTATTGTTTCCTTACTCACCATACCAGTGTAAGTTCGGCAGAATTTTTATGATTTATCCTCCTCCACTTACAGGAGTGATTTGCCTTTCTTCCTTCAGGGCGCATCAGTAACATTAACAGATTCGATTTTAATGCAAATATTTACTCTAAAGAATAGAATAGTTTTATATTGAAAAACTCTGTGTTTGTTGTCTTCAACAGTTTTTATATTCTCTGTGGCCTGTAGAAAAGTGAAAAGATACTGTTTGCATTCAATGCTACTCACGCAAGTGGAGCACAACTTGGTATATAAGCAGAGCAAATTAATTTGAGCTGTGTTTTGCTAATGCATCATTACCTGGCTTTACATACACAGCTCTGATTGATTACAACTGACCAAGCAATTATGCAGGTAAAACAGAAGGAATAGTCTCCTGCTCTGCTGGCTATACAGCACTTTCAGGTTCAAACAGCACAGACCTACAAGAAGCAGGGCAACTAAGTAAGGTGCCATCATTTCCTTAGTTATAGTTCAAAATGGGCCTGGATAAAAAGTCCCCAAATTGTCCTGCTTTTTTTCTGTTGCATTAAAAAAAAAAATCCAAGTAAGGAAATCCCTTTTGAAATAGCATTTACAAGTTTCTAATAATTGAATCCCTGTATCTGTAATGGAAAAGCTGCCTAACTTTTTCTCTAGTGTGATGAAGAAACAAATGTTTTGCTCTGTGATGCTAAATGCTTCAAAGAACACTTTCAGAAGTTTGTCTCTGGAAATGAAAATCCAAACTAGCAGCTTACATTAATTCAAAATTGAGCAATTGTATTGCCCTCTGCCTTCCAAAAAAGTGACTGGCAGAGGCCTACCCTGGGCCATGTTGATTTGTCTGGACAATATTCATCCGCTTAAAGCATACATACATTGAATATCAAATGCTAGGATTGTTCAGCACAGTTACTGCTAAAGTTCATTCAAGCAGTGGATCAAACTATGATTGAGAAAGCTAAAAAGTCACATGCTAGTCACATGCTCTCCATCCCCAGAGGTTTTTAAGATGAGACTGGATGTGGCACTTAGTGCCATGGTCTAGTACCCACAGTGGTAGTGGATCAAGGATTGGACTTGATGATCTCAGAGGGCCTTCCCGACCCGTCTGATTCTATGATTCCATGATTCTGTGATCCAGTCTCATCTTGAAAACCTCCAGGGATGGTGAATCCACCACCTCCCTGGGCAGCCCATTCCATCCAGCTGATTACTCTCTCCATAAAAAATTTCTTCCTAATATCCAACCTAAAGTTCCCCTGCTAGAGCTTAACATCGTGCCCTCTTGTCCTAGCATTTCAGTCTCTAATGCTTCCTAACTTTTTTCGTCACCTGTTTGAGTGAATGGGTTAAAGACAAAATAAACATAAAGCCATGAGTATATTCCAAATGAAAGGACTTGCATTGTAACAGTTTTGAAAAGCCCTAGCATCAAGGATTTTTCAAACCCAGCCTAGAATCATTCTTTCATGTTGGCAAACAAGGATTTGAAAAAACTATGGAGATACACCTTTCTCCCAAACAATTGCAAAGGTTAATATATTAAAAAAAAAAGAAATAAAATAAAATAAAAAAAAAGGCAAGCAGGTCTTCTGAACAATTCATAATGGTGCAAATTAGTCAGTAGTGTTTTGTGACGAGATAAGATTTATGACTCAGGTCATAACTCAAGCTCTTTCTTAAAACCAGCTCACATGACTGTGACTGCAGCACAAATCACAGACTCCCCAACGCTGGTACAATTCGCTGATAACTGGCAGCAGCTCAGGCTTAGTCCACTTACACGTGGTAAGAGGATGAAAAGAGGCCAAGGTACTCAAACACCTCATCCCTGAAGATTTCAACACAAGAAATGGGTTCTTAAGGTATTTGCCAAAGACCAAACAACAAGTTTATCACAGAATTGAGAAAAAAAATCACACGTTCTCCTGAGTTCCAGTTTAGGTCCATAATGTAATGCCATCTTTCTTCTTTCATCTGCAGTGTACCTCCTAAGGAGAGCTAGATGGCTCTTTTGATATGTTTCCTTTACTATTGGACTTTACACAGTTGGTTTATTTTTCCTTCCTTTAGGACAGGATTACATAGAATTACATTCAGAATTCCGATTGCATAATAAGTATTGTTCCAGTGTGCCTTTTTAGCTAGCTCAGGCTAGTAAAAAGGCAAAGGTATTTCAGGTATAACCACAGTGCATAACTGAAAGACTAAAATATGAGCCTTCTAGGCAAACAATCTAATGGATGTTAATATATGTAGAAAAATATAGAGCGTTGAAAATGCACCCTGAGTCATTGTAGTTTACTCCAGCAATTCAAACCACAAAGCCAGAAAAGCCCTGACTTTGTCTTCAGTGTTGCCTCTGGAAGTCCAACAACACATTCTGTCCTGCATGTGCGGGATTCACGCATACACTACAGATGCCATATTTAGCAGAGAAGACTAAAATTTCACTATTAGTCTGTCCTACCAGAGAACATTTCAAAAAGTAAACACTGGGCAGTTTGAACAACCCCTCTCCTGCACCTCCTGTTTTACTTACAAACCAGCTCTTAACACTGTGTCGCTCCAAATCCACACTTGGTAATGCCCAAATGGACCTAATCAGACAAGACAAATCCTTTCCACTCAAGATACTTCTTTTTACTGTGAAAACACATCTTCTAAACTATAGTCTTTTTACATCAGGCAGAACTTCTGCTTCCAGTAACAATACAGTATGCAAACCCACAAATACTCTTTGTTGTATCATTTCCACCTTCAGGAAAGTGTATCTCATCATGACTGCTGGCAGTCAGTCACATTGCAGACATCAGGTGTAAGGCTCAGAAAATAACAGCTCATTTTACAGACTGATTTCAGTACACTAATCTTTAGCACTGAAAACCTCACAGGTTCAATATTTTCCCCGAGAGCCTTATTTCCTTACTTCAGAAGTTTAACAAAAAACAATTTGGTTGTCTTGAACTAAGTTGCAGTTTTCAAAAACAGCTTCCAGGAAAAAACCTAAAAAGACATTGGCTACAATGCCCCTCCACGTGCATCAGAAGGGTTAACTATGAAGCACAACGTGCAATGCTCAGTACGAAAAAATTTAAAAGGCAAAATGCAACGGAAATTGAGAGAGCTACAGATGCTTGAACTCCGCATTCTGTGAAGAAAGGGAGAACCTTTGAATAGATGTCAGCTGGGCATCAGTCCACATCAAGTGCTTAAAGAAGCTTAAGAATTTACACTGCTGTAATTTCTTAGAGCAGCTTAAAAGGTACTTTCAGCTCCTTCCTCCTTTAAAAATATGAGAGACCAGGGGTTTTATCACGTGTCTTGTGATATTAAGTTACATACATCTGGCTCCTGGAATCATCTAAGACACAGAAGCCTTACTAAATCAAATTCAGTCCTGACAATAATGGTAAAAAGTCTAAAAAAAGAGTGCTATAGACAGGACGAGCACTGGAAGGGAATACACCGTCTGAGCTAGGGAGTGATGATTTCTAAATGTTCTTACTTAGAATTATCTGCAAAGGTCTGCCATCAGAAGAACTTCTGATGTATTTTTGATGTATTTTTACTGTCCTCACTCCTTTATGTTTCATGTTAGCACTTCAGATGACAACTGCTCCACAAGCAGTTACGGGCGCACACTTACACCAGTTCCAGCACAGCATAAAAGCACACACAGAAAAAAAAGTTTTTCGAACGCCAGACACTGGGAAATTCTCACAGTTTTAATGTCCATAGTTAAGGCAAACAGTCCACCTCTTCTGAACACTGGACGTTATGACACTGGGCTTTTCTAAGAGCTCTTCCTCCACCTTGCCAAGCAGGGTGAGATGGCAGTCATGTCTGGAATTCATTATTTATATTCTGCTTGGAAGCCCACACTATGCGAATATCAACACGTTCTCTTTAAGCACCACCACGCTGCCCAGCCTGCTGGGCTGACGACTGAGACACCTTCATACGTTCAGGTAGTGGTCCCTTCTGTAAGCCTCTCATCTTCGTCAGGACGGTACTATTTTGGCATCCCACAAAGCCGTGCACCCGCTTCCCTCCAGCCCCACGTGGCAGCACACTGCAGGCGCTATGGGTAGCGTCACCGAGGGGGATTTCGAGGCGAAATCCCCTCACTTTGGCTCCGTGACACGCGGGGCGGATCCCGCCCGCCCTTTGCCCGCTCCCTTCGCTGCCGCCCGCCCCGCCTCGCGCTCCCTCAAGGGGCCCCCGGAGCGCGCGGGGAAAGGGAGGGGGGGGTCCCGTGACGTCACTGACCAGGCCCCGCCTCACGCGCCTCCGTGGCCACATGCCCGCCCAGACCGCGCGCTGCTGAGGGCGCCGCGCGACCCTTGCTTCGACTGGCGCTGTGCGCATGCGCTAGAGCCCGTTTCCCCCAGCCTTGTCCCCCATTCCCACGCGCGCCGTACGTCCCAGAGTGACGTGTGACGCCTTTCCGCCGGCAGTGGGGGCGGGGGCAGGAAGGAAGTCCGCAGGCCCGCCGGTCGCAACCTACCCCGCTAGCCCCCGCGCCGTGACGTAACTTGACGGACAGCCGTTGCAACCAGTCAGAGCTCTAGGGGCCGGCAATTGATTGGTTGTCGTGAGGGGGCGGTGGGTCCCGCGCGCCGGCATAGGTTGGTGGCGGCGGCGCCGGGTTACATAGGGCGGAGTACGGCGTGTCCTTGGGCACAGACCGAGCGGGAGGTGTCGGAGCGCGGTCACTGGGTCTGAGGGCGCAGCGAGGCAGCTGGGCAGGCAGGTGCGGGCACTGGCCGGGGGTAGCCGGGCTGTGTGTGGGGGCGGTGAGCGCCGGGTGGGGAGCGCGGGGAGCGGGCGGCGCGCCCGGTGGTCCTGACCCCATTCCGCCTTCCGAGGCCGCGGCCTGAGGCGGTGGCCGGGGGACAGAGGAAGGTCACGGCGGGGCCGGGCGGCCTCACGACGGGCCGGGACCTGGAGGAGAAGCCCAAGGTCAGCTGGGCGCAGGGGGAGCCGGGGCCAGGCGGCGCGGGCGCCCTTGGGCGCTCCCGCCAGCAGGGACTCTGGGGTCATCCGGGGTCGCGGGGACAGTCCGGTGCCCGCCGCCCTCCGGCCCTGCTGGTGCGCTTTTCCCGCTGGAAAGGAAAGCCTGCGAACAGTCCTGTGCTTTTACACGGGGCTGTTGGTCACCGGGAAACTCTCCTGTTCAGGTGTATGAGCTGTATGTAGGCGTTGTGTTAAGTTTGCTCTTCGCAAGCTATCGTCGTGCCCTTCAAGCGCCGTGGGGCGATTTGTCTGGGGGAAGGCTTTTCCTGCTCTTCAAGCATGTTTAACACTTTGATATCTTATACGTAGTTCTGTACTAATTTTCAAGCCCAGGAGCTATAGCTTGTGGATACACCGTGTGCTGGAGAATTCCCAGGCCCAGGGGCAACAGATGTTGGTTTTGTAAACCAGCGGGGCACTTTTAAAGTTTCTGTTCGGTCGCTGACCTTGAAATGGCAATACTGACCTCTGTGTGCTTGGTCTAGTGCTGAAAATGGGAGATATCGAGAAGGGCAAGAAGATCTTTGTCCAGAAATGTTCCCAGTGCCACACAGTTGAAAAGGGAGGGAAGCATAAGACTGGACCCAACCTGCATGGCCTGTTTGGACGCAAGACTGGACAAGCTGCAGGCTTCTCGTACACAGATGCTAATAAGAACAAAGGTAAACTTAAAGCTGCTCTTTTGAGCTAAGGAACAAAAATACTGAGTTCTCGATGATAGTTCTGGAAGTACTAAAATCTGACAAAAATTAAAATAATAAACACACTTATATTCTTGTTCTCGCCATTATTTCAAAGTCATTAACTATCTTCTTTTTCCTTCTCTCTAGGTATCACCTGGGGTGAGGATACTCTGATGGAGTATTTGGAAAATCCAAAAAAGTATATCCCAGGAACAAAGATGATTTTTGCGGGTATTAAGAAGAAGGCTGAGAGAGCAGACTTAATAGCATACCTCAAAGATGCCACTTCAAAGTAAAAGTTATCTGCTGCCTTATTTATTTCACAAAGGAGATGGCAATGGAAATGTCTGTGATGGTTTTTAAACTTTCTATTTTTACATGTACTGTGTCTAACCTGAAAATCTGTCTGACCCATCAGATAACCTTGCTCAGGATGGGTCACTGGAGTACACACTTGTTTGGCAGCCATTAACTTAACAGAAACTATGTAATTGGTTTCATGATCATAAAAATTAAAAAAACACAAAACAAAAAGCATTTCCTGCCTCTTCATTGTTTAAAAAATGTATATAAATAATCAAATGAGTAATTGTCAGCAGCATAATAGCTTTGACAGCCCAACTCTTTCAGATTAAAAAGCAGGGTGGTTTTTGGCATCTTCCACCATGCATCTTCTGTTATATTACTTTAAAAACTTAAAAAAAACCCACCAGCGAAACAAGAAAGACTTTAAAACACTCAACCCTAACATAATATTTTTCTAAATTTAATCAGTGCTAGGTGTTGCAGTATATATTAATCTGTCTAAAGCTTGCATTAAAAATGCATTTCATCTGATTTAAGTATTTGTGAAATGGCAGTTGTGCCCAGCCACTTGTCTTTTATCTGATGGAAGTATGTTACCTGATTCATCCAGACTTGCACACTGCATGCACCACTCCCCTTCAGAAACATCTTCAGTTTTAAAGTGTTATTGAAGCCCTTTGTTCAGTAAATCTTCTGAAAACAGCCATTCTTAGTGTAATGAATAGAACAGAAAAACATCCTGATCTGGAAATACAAGTGCTAAAGACCAAGCTGAGAGTTATTTAATCTTCTTAATTCAGCAGAAGCGTTCACCTACAATCTTGTTACTATTTCAGATGAAGGGGTACAGGAATGAATGTGCTGGTAGACTTAAAAACTAATGGTCTTCCTCTGTGCCTGGCTGTAGCCTGTCATTACTTCTGAAGGTTCTGTTTTGCCCATTGTAAAGCATTTTTAACGTTTTAAATGGGTTTTTTTTCATAGTAAGCAAGTTGTTCAGAAGAATGTATTTACTGTGTACCAACAGTAAGGCATAACTTGGAGCAATCAATACTGTAAATTAAAAAAAAAAAATTAAACTTCTTTTACTGTGTGTGTCTGGAATTAAGTGAAAAACTGTAGGTGCCCAGGTTTACATCATTAGGAAACCAAATAAACAAAAGCTCCATGTGAAAAAAAAGTAAATGCTACTTGAGTTGGTGGGAGAAGTACTTAAAAGCATGGCAGAGTTAGAAAGTATTTTGGACTAGAACCAGCAAAGCTTTTTTATCAATGTTCTCCTTAACAGCACTTTTGCTGTGATTCCCAAGTAAGAAGGGAGATAAATCAAGGTAGCTCGAAAGCTGTAGCTGTACTGTAGGATGGGCTGAGTTGAATTATATCAAATAGTGTGCTTAGTGCCTAAGCTTCAAAGAGCTGTTATTCAAAATTAAACATGAAAAGAACTAAGATTACTAACAATGATCTCAGTGGTTGCTACCATATGTGTTGTGATTATTTTTTCTTTCCAAACTAACTTGCAAGCACCATTTCTTACAATTAGGGAGACAGACAATATTAACCAACAGCAACTTCTTGTTAAAAGAGAGCTTCAAATTGCAGTAGTTTATTACTGTTCCAGTTTTCAGAAGTGATGTTTATCAGCACCTTTATGGCTGTGCAGAACTTAGTTTCCTCTGTGCCAAAATCCTGATAGAGCAGTTGTAGATACAGGATGTAACCATACCCAACTCTGCAGTCTTCTAAAATGGTTATGGTGGATTGCATGGAGAGAGTTGTGACACTCTGTTCTGTCAGCACCTTTATGAGGGCAAAAAAGACCATGATCTCTAAGTTCCTCTTCTCTACAACTTGTTTCTTCTCCAGATCAATTAGAGAAGAGTATTTTTTGGTAAGGTGCCATTTAATTCTGCACAGGCAGCCATTTACAAAAAGTAAGCTACCTATCTTTAGAAAAACTTCAGGAAAAAGCAGAGTGATCCTTTGCCCAGAGTAAGCAGGGGACATAGTTGAGCTTGGCTGTTCTATCTGTGCCTCAGAGACCTCGGTACAAAGAAAAGTGCTGCTTATATGTACCACAGAAGAGGGAGAAAAATGTAACTTTTAATTTTAGACTGAGCATGCATCCTTGTTTACATTTTAGGGGAAAGGCCCTTCAGACCTTTAGAATGTCATCTTTTTATGTATACAGCCCTAGACAGACCTATACATAAAATATTTGTTGTAGGCAACTCGCAGCCGTTTGCCACTGGACAAACACAATACTATGGTGTTTCTAGTATCTTATAGAGAATACTGAAACAGAAGGAGGTTAGACTACCACTTCTTGAGGTAAGTCATAGTGCAAGGGCCTGGGTGGGTTCTTTGCAGGGTGGGAAGCAGATATCCAGGTCAGTTGTATAATCAAGCTTTAGTTCTTTGATTTCTGGTTTATATTATAGAGTAGGAGGAGTGGGGTTTGCCTTTGTTTTATGAAGTACCACATTTAGTGGTTTTCTTTCTGACAGTGGTATCAGTCTAGACACTTGGCATTTCAGTAGTTCCTTTACAGTTCCAAATTAGGGAATCAAGGCACCATTGCCAAACATTGCAACATCTCATAGAAATGATTCTTGGCTACTAGTTTATGGCTTTGGTGGGGCATGCCTTTAAAACTGACCTTGTAATATTTTCACACGTACTTATGCAAAGGAATGGAGATTGTCAATAAAGAGAGGAAAAGGTAAAATCCAAAAGCACACTTTTTCACAGTATGACTTCAAAATAAGTAGGATACTTTTAAAATTATAACATCTATTAGTTATGCATTCCATTGAAATTTAGTGATACAGAAGCTATTTTGTTTATTTAGAGTCTTAATTCAAGTGTAACCACTCTACAAACAACTTAGGAAAGTTCCATTTGTTGCTGCCTATCCAGTTGTAGATAATTGCTTCAGTTAAAGATGTGTTCATTTTGATAGATCTTGTCTTGTATAGGATTATGAAATACTTTCCTTTTTTTCAGTATAAAATACAGTATCAGTGATCCAAAAGAAGTGTGATACATTATGCTTCTTTTGTGGGGAAGAACAAAAATTAAACAACTAATAGATAAGAATTAGATTTTCTAGTCTCTTACATATATCAAAGACCATTGAGTTGCACATATTTACCTCTGTATTAAGCCTTGTCATTTGCCTTTATCCAAAACACATCCTAAAAACTCTTCCAGGGCCAAAGCCAACAGAAGTCTCTGTTTTACTGCATACAGGATGAGTTGAACCATTTCAAATTGATGTCCTGAAAAGCAGGTTATTCTGGGAGGTGAGCAGCCCAGAGCTAGCAGTAGGAAATGTTACGCTGGGGAAGGATGTGAAATCCTATCCCCTCCCGTGCTGCAGTGGCTGAGTCAGGACTCCAGATAATTGTCACTATCTGCTCATGATTCAGAGCTTGCATGTAAGTACTTGCATGTTTTTTTCCAGGATTGTTCTTTTGATCTGATATACAGAAAATATGGTCGCCTTTTGAATATTAGTTTCTGGTTAGAGATCTCACAGGAGATAAGAGACATGGATGATGTTTGCTTCTGTGACATGATACAGATTCACATCCCCAAGTTTCCAGAAGGCTGAATTCACCACCAAACTGAACGTATGTGCTGGAAAGAAGATGCTCTATGCCTCTGTTGGAGCTGTCATTATGCAAAAGGAGAGCTAGAAAGAAAATTAGCAAAGGAGGAACTAACACTAGCAAAGTGTTCAAAACACATACCTTAGAGCAGGGGAGGTATATTCTTTCCAGATTATTTATGCATGTAATTTTAAACAGTGTTGGATAAAAATAAACCTGGCAGTAGAAACCAGAAGTTATTAACTCTGCTGCTTTACATCTCATTAAAGCTGTTCAATGCTGCTTGCTTATGCAATGTGAGCCTCTGCCTTGTATCTTTCAGAATCACCCACTCTCCAGATGCATCTTCCCCTTCCTTCATATGTTAAAGTGTGCTTTCTTATCTAAGACTGTGCTTGCTGTCCCCATCTTACCACACTGCCAGATTTTGGTCATAAGCACTCAAATCAAAAGCTGTTACTGGAAACACTGCATAGTGTTCTCACTCTTACAATAATCTGCAGAAATTCACTGCCGATGGTCCCATTCATTCATGAGAGTTTGATGACAATTTCTTTTTAAGATGTCTGATGATTCTTAATCTATGGGACAATGCCTTTTATTGATCTTCTTTAATTCTAAATTTTTAATAGACCTAACTACAGAAGGTAGCTTTTACCTGCACTATACCTCAGGATTGTTTGGGGTTTTTTTGGTATGAGATGCAGTGTGGTGATGTGAGCATTCCCTGATGTATAATGCTTCTAGACAAGTAGGAAAGATGCATCACATACACTGAATTTTAAAAATATCATTAGTGTCACCTACGTGTCACCAGTACCCTCAAGAATCTGGTGCTCTTTCTTACCTAGGTTTCATTGCAAGAGTGTGCCTATGCTGACTGTAACCAGCCTTTCCCTGAAGGCATGTCTCATATTTCTCTTTCCACTGCTGATTTGTTAATTGGCAAACAGAGAGGAAAGGAAATCAGATTTCTCCATATCTTGCCATGTTTGCTATAGGACTCCTGTCATTTTATTTCCAGTTATTCTGTCAGTTTATTTGCTATTAATCACGGAATCACAGAATCATTTAGGTTGGAAAAGACCTCCAATATCATTGATCCCAACCTTTGACCAAGCACCACCTTGTCAACTAGACTATGGCATTAAGTGGCAAACAGCATCCAGTTGTTTCTTGAACACCTTCAGGGATGGCGACTCCACCACCTCCCTGGACATTCTGTTCCAATGCTGAACAACCCTATCCATGAGGAAGTTCTTCTTGATTCCAACCTAAACCCCCTGGCACAGCTTGAGGCTGTGTCCTATCCTCCTGTCACTAGAGAGAAGAGACTGACCTCCACTTGGCTACAACCTCCTTTCGAGTAGTTGTAGAGAATTACAAGATCATCCCTGAGCTTCCTCTTCTCCAGGCTAAACAACCCCAGTTCCCTCAGCTTTTCCTCATAGAACTTACTCTCTAGATCCTTCACCAGCTTCGTTGCCCTTCTCTGGACTTGCTTCAGCACCTCAATGTCTTTCTTGTAATGAGGGGCCCAAAACTGGACACAGTACCTGAGGTGAGGCCTCACCAGTGCTGGGTAAAGAGGAACAATCACTTCCCGGGCCAAATACTAGATATTAGATCTGGAGTCCTTCCAGTGGTATTTTTATAGGAAAGGTACCACATTTTCAATTCCACAAATCTTTGCCATAAAGAATTATCGTAATTATCATGTACAAATTGTCACTGGTTGGCTATCCATCTGGTCTTTCTCTTCTTCATTTTATGTTACTATTAAAATTTATACTTCTTTTATACTGTCTGAACTGCAAACAGCTTCTTGTACTTTACTATTCAGATGTCTTTAATTTACACATCTCTTAACTCTGTAGTGGGCTTTAAAAAAGTTTCCAGTTAAAGACTTGAAAAATCCTTTTGTGTTGTTTCAATTTTTTTTATTTATTTTTTTCTTAATTCACTGAAAACGGTTCGGTTTCAACTGGGTACGCAAGAAAATGTCTTTTCTTGTGAGCCTCAGAAACATGCTTCCAAAAAGCAATGATGGAAGTGTGGAGAAACGTCTTCAACTGGCAGCATTTGATCGGTTTCTTGCTTACACCCAATGAACAGGAGAGGGAGCCAATGTGCTAAAAAGCTGCAGAAGAATTGTAACCTGCACTTGAAGGTAATTTTAAACAAACCTCGGACAGTTTGAAAAACGAATTTCATTTGTACAAGAAGCGGTTTTAATGTAAGTGCTCAGCAAAAAGCACTGAAGGTGATTATTACAGCTGAATGCGTTGGTTTTTCTGCAGTAAGTTTGGGTTATTCTGAAGTCCTAAGCCGATTCATGTTTTATATTTCATGAGGGTAGCTCGAGTTTGAAATAGCCTGTATTAAATTTCAGTCTATTCAAATGGTAAAAGATTCAGTTAGCAAAATGTTTCTTTGTGACTTCTCAAAAGAATCTTAAATCAAAGGTGACAATCTCTAATGCACACTCTGGCTTTGTTCCTACTGTGGAGCTCACTTTGATGTCATCAGTTGAAGTATTGAGCTTGAAATGGACATACAGGTTGTAATAGAGTTTCTCCACTAGCAGTTAGGCAGGTACATGGTGACCTTTGTTAACAAAAATGCACTTTAAATCTGTTTCTAGTACTATTTTATGGATGGTGCTTGATGACAGTCTCATTACTCTGAAAACTGTGATGTTTTGTAATACTCGTGTAGCTAAATTAGCATTGTTACTATTATTTATTAATATTTGTAACCTTGAGTCAGAATTTTACTTAGCTGGAGTATTTCTCATGAGAATATCAATGGTAATTATTTAACCATCAGTATGGATTTTCTGGCACGTGCCTGACCATGAAGCCTTTGCAATTCTTCAAAAGACCATGTTGCCTTTTTTTCCTATCAATTCATGGTCAATGTGTATGTTACAAGTTAAGCTTCTTTTGCAGTGCCTAACTCTACCAGGAACAGTCTGATCAGACATTAATAATTTAGCTCATATATGTGTTTGCTGTCACTCTGAATTCTCAGAAAGACAGCATCTCTCTCTGTACCAGCATTCAATGACATATCAGAAAAATCTCCCCAAAGAGAGGTGCAATTGCTGTTGAAAGATTCTTCCACATCAGAAAATCTATCAAAAACATAGAGTAGTCTTCTACAAGTGAACAGGGTCTTAAGATATAAATCAAGATGACACAAATGAAGCAAAGAAAGGGGAAACAAAGTGGAAATTAAACAAAGTTAGTACAGGGTGACGTATTATATGTTCAGCAGGGACAAAGACTCACTTGTGCTTTCACCTATTGAGCTAGGTATTACAGTATGAAAGGAAAGGCACTGGAAACCCAGAAGTAACAAAAACCAGACTTGTCTATCTTCAGTGGAAGGTTTAGAGGGGGTGGGTGGGTGGAGTGTGCATTCAGTGAGTATATCCCTTTGGTTGGATACCTTTAATTTTGCTTCAGCTAATTGAAGTCATCCAATTGAAGCTACCTGGTTCCAGCAGTCTGCACTTCGCTTCCACCGATTTTGCTGATATATTTTCCATGTTAGCAGATCAGCCAGCTGAGAAATGGTGTGATGTTTACTCAGTGCACATATCAAATGATGTTTTGCAGGGCTGTGAGCTCTGATTCTTCAGTAATGCCAGAGCCGAATGTCACCACTGACACAACATGCTTGAGTTACACTGAAGTTCATGTCATAGCTTTAAAGTTTGCTCCAGCTTCAGATCTTACCTGAAAAGTACAGGTCAGTAATCTTCAGTAGACATGGTGAATATACTAAAGATAAAAGGGTAACAAAAGGGGCTCTAGCACAGGAGAGAGTAGTCACACAGTTGAGTCAGGATGAAAAAGAGCCTTTGTTTTTTAGCCAGAAAAGTATTGATAAGGATCTTGGCCTAAATTACATTTACATTGCCGATATATTTTGTTTTAAATTTAAGGATGCTAGTTCTCTGAACTGCTCTGTGCCAATCTAGAATGCAACTGAAAGTCAAGTCATCGTGAAAGCCTCCAGAAGTGAAGATAAAAGGACCCAAAGCCCAATGAATCTACATCTACTGTAGTGCAATCTGTCTGGCTCTTTGCCTGTCTGGCTCTTTAATACCAGTTTTCAGTTTCTAGATAGTGCAGCCTGATGTTCTGACTGATCAGTTTTAGCCAAATTTTTGTTTTTCTCTCAGAAAATGGTTTCCAATAATCTTAAGATTTCAAGAAAACTATTCCTTTGAGAAAGCAGTTGGTTTTATTTTTCTCATACAATCAAATCAATGCTATGTATAGCACTGGTGCTATTGCCCGGAAAGCAGGAGAAGGAAAGGTCACAGTGAAGGCTTCTCCCACTGCCTGAGTGAGCTGGGATACTCCCCTCCAAGGGCTTCACACCATGACCCAAAGACAGGACTGTCACGAGTTTTGCACCCATGACAGTTTGGTGTCTGGCAGCTGGAGTGCTTTTGCTAATAGCTCTGGGAAGCCTTTCAGAGTCCCATGCTCCATCCTAAAAAAAACAGGGTAAAACGGGATGGACAAAGAGACAGAAACCGTTATCAATTTGTGCACTGTGGTGTAGAGGTTCAATCTGGGGGAGTTTCCTGTTTGGGATGGTAGGCCAAGAGTTGTTTTTCCACCCAGATTTATCTTAAATCTTAACCTTCCCACTGCCCGTTACCATTAATATCTGCCACCCCTCAACTCCCCTCAATGCAGCTCCTTTTCCTGCATGGCTGCAGCAGTAACCTCCAGTAACCAGGTCTCGGACAGGCTTGACTTCTTCAAAAAGGGGGACAGCCTCCACTGATCTTCCAGGTAGGTGTAATTTTCTTTCTACTATGTTAAAATTTCCAAACATCTTTCTTTCTCACCTTAGGGTTACAGAGTTGGGTTTTTAAAAAACAGCACAGGATCTTAGAGTCACTAAGATCAGTGATTCCTTACCTAGTCTTCAGATTTTTCCAGGTCTTTCTTGGGCAATCTAATCACTCATTTGCTTAACTGAAAGAGTTGGGATCCTCATTCTCTGTAAGCTCTTCTAAGTTTAGGGGGATGTTGGTTTTTTTTCTTCTAAGTTGTTTGTTTGTTATTTGTTTGTTCATTTGTTTTGCAAGAACTAAGAGGTTTTAATTCAGAGAGTCTCTGAATGGCCCAGCCAGCCCCTTCCTCATGCGAGAATATAATAACATAATCATAAGGGCTTTCCTTTTTTTTTCCATTTGTCTAACTGCTTGAAGTTGATCCTGAGGGACTTCAAATACAAGGTAATTACTGGGTAAGTATTTCTTATTACTTCATCTGTGGAAGTTCACTTCATTGGTGCGCATCATATGCTCAATTTCTCTTTATCGACCTAATGTAATAAGAGAGCTTGTAACTTCACTGAAAATAATAGTAAATATCAAGTGTATGTTTTATGACAGTACTCAACATTAAAAGGTTTCAGAGGCAGATTTCTTAACTTTCAGTAGCACAGTTGCATAAGTCTAAATAAAAGCTTTATAGTAGCATGACGAGAATCTTTAACTTGGAGTTTCATATTAGAATAAGCAAATATTAATGAAATTCTGAAATGTTTGATCCTCTGGTGACCCATCCTGCTTTCCTTTGCTGTCTACAGATACATGTCTCCAGAGAATCAAATAAATGGTTGTAGTCATTGCTAAAATATTCAGCCAGAAGATGTTTGGTTTAAGCTATTTCTAACGGAGTACCTGCATAAACACAATCACTTGTTCATTTTTCTTTTATTTTTGTTTAACTGAGGTCCTTCTCTCTCACACACATGGAGGGTAGCATAGGAAAGAGAGGGGCTTATGAACTCTGCTATGTAGAACTGTTTCCCATAGCTCTGGATGTACTCCATATGGGTGAGACTGTCCTGTGACTTGTTCATGCCTACAGTTTCTTTCCAGCCACAGAGGAAACCTTCTCCCTTTTCATGAAGCCACCTTTTAAAGGAAGGCCTGTTATTTTGTTACCTAAGCCTATGTTTTCCAATAAATGTAGGTGGAATCAGTCTGAGTTTGTACAGTCTTGTGGCTGTCTCTGAAACTGTTTCTTTGCAAGTTTTAAGTGGTGCAGGCATTTTATTTTACAAGTAGAAGAAAAGTTTTAACTACTCTCAGGAATGGTATGCACTTAAAACTGTAAAATTGTATGCTTCAAACTTTTTAACTGTGGGCAAATATGCATTTGTTTAAAATTTGCAAGTAGGTGGATTTTTTTCTGTCTTGCCAAGCCTTGTAGGAATTACATAGCCCTACAAGCAATTTGTAAGTATTTTATAGACTTTGGTGAGTTCAGAAATGCTACAGCTTTTCTCTTATGCTTTAATGCATACATGAGACCGTGAATCTGCCAGTATGTCTAATTGCAGAAAATGCAAGTACCGGGAAGTCTACACAAGGTGTACAAAGCATGCCAGAAGTGTGAACTTCACTGTTTCTTTCCTGTCACTTTCAGGAAGACCAAGGTCTTAAAAAATTGTAGGTGTCAACTAGAAATTAATGTGGCCAATGTGTCTCACACGTCTGCCTGAAGTTTGGCTCTTACACCCAAACTTCGTTAGAAAGGGTTTACTCTCCATATTTGCCTTGTTTTTATTTCCCTGCCACCATGACCAAAATTAAAACCTCATCTGGGGGAATTTCATGTGTATACCACTGTATTAAAGCATCTCAATAGGGGCTTGCAAGGCTGGTGCATATATATATATATATATATGTATATATATATATATATATATGTAGGTTTGGGCTTTTGTTTTTCATCTTTGATTGCTTCTATGGATTTCTTTCTGGATTATTCCTCTGTAGCTTCAAAGTTTGGCTCAGAAAAGCTCAGAGGCCAATATTTGTGTTCCTTGTTTGAATTCCATGTTATGGAAGACATAGCAGAGGCAGCCCAGTAATTAAAAAGTGAATGTTTACTGATGTTACCTTGAATCTCTTGCAACAGAAGAAAAGCTAATTTAATGACTGAAGCAACAACTTTGGTTTAAAAGACATCCTATATATGGAATCCAAGATTTATGTCCTGGAAGGATCAACTCTTCATCCTTCATTTGTCCAGCATTAAATAGTCCATTGAGAAGAGCTTGTCTACAATGAATGGATGATGAACCTCACCCCATCCCCAGCCCAGTTCCTTCTGATAAAGTTATGGTGTCTCTATTCTCTTTGAATGAAGTCTTGTTTTTGGTTTTGCTCTGCTGTTTGCTCATCAGTTTCTGTGTTGTTCTATACTCTCGCTGCTTCACAGTTTATGTACAGATAACAAAAAATTAAGTCTGCAACATATAAGTTACTTCAATAATAATTGCATCNTCCAACCTAAACCCCCTGGCACAGCTTGAGGCTGTGTCCTATCCTCCTGTCACTAGAGAGAAGAGACTGACCTCCACTTGGCTACAACCTCCTTTCGAGTAGTTGTAGAGAATTACAAGATCATCCCTGAGCTTCCTCTTCTCCAGGCTAAACAACCCCAGTTCCCTCAGCTTTTCCTCATAGAACTTACTCTCTAGATCCTTCACCAGCTTCGTTGCCCTTCTCTGGACTTGCTTCAGCACCTCAATGTCTTTCTTGTAATGAGGGGCCCAAAACTGGACACAGTACCTGAGGTGAGGCCTCACCAGTGCTGGGTAAAGAGGAACAATCACTTCCCGGGCCAAATACTAGATATTAGATCTGGAGTCCTTCCAGTGGTATTTTTATAGGAAAGGTACCACATTTTCAATTCCACAAATCTTTGCCATAAAGAATTATCGTAATTATCATGTACAAATTGTCACTGGTTGGCTATCCATCTGGTCTTTCTCTTCTTCATTTTATGTTACTATTAAAATTTATACTTCTTTTATACTGTCTGAACTGCAAACAGCTTCTTGTACTTTACTATTCAGATGTCTTTAATTTACACATCTCTTAACTCTGTAGTGGGCTTTAAAAAAGTTTCCAGTTAAAGACTTGAAAAATCCTTTTGTGTTGTTTCAATTTTTTTTATTTATTTTTTTCTTAATTCACTGAAAACGGTTCGGTTTCAACTGGGTACGCAAGAAAATGTCTTTTCTTGTGAGCCTCAGAAACATGCTTCCAAAAAGCAATGATGGAAGTGTGGAGAAACGTCTTCAACTGGCAGCATTTGATCGGTTTCTTGCTTACACCCAATGAACAGGAGAGGGAGCCAATGTGCTAAAAAGCTGCAGAAGAATTGTAACCTGCACTTGAAGGTAATTTTAAACAAACCTCGGACAGTTTGAAAAACGAATTTCATTTGTACAAGAAGCGGTTTTAATGTAAGTGCTCAGCAAAAAGCACTGAAGGTGATTATTACAGCTGAATGCGTTGGTTTTTCTGCAGTAAGTTTGGGTTATTCTGAAGTCCTAAGCCGATTCATGTTTTATATTTCATGAGGGTAGCTCGAGTTTGAAATAGCCTGTATTAAATTTCAGTCTATTCAAATGGTAAAAGATTCAGTTAGCAAAATGTTTCTTTGTGACTTCTCAAAAGAATCTTAAATCAAAGGTGACAATCTCTAATGCACACTCTGGCTTTGTTCCTACTGTGGAGCTCACTTTGATGTCATCAGTTGAAGTATTGAGCTTGAAATGGACATACAGGTTGTAATAGAGTTTCTCCACTAGCAGTTAGGCAGGTACATGGTGACCTTTGTTAACAAAAATGCACTTTAAATCTGTTTCTAGTACTATTTTATGGATGGTGCTTGATGACAGTCTCATTACTCTGAAAACTGTGATGTTTTGTAATACTCGTGTAGCTAAATTAGCATTGTTACTATTATTTATTAATATTTGTAACCTTGAGTCAGAATTTTACTTAGCTGGAGTATTTCTCATGAGAATATCAATGGTAATTATTTAACCATCAGTATGGATTTTCTGGCACGTGCCTGACCATGAAGCCTTTGCAATTCTTCAAAAGACCATGTTGCCTTTTTTTCCTATCAATTCATGGTCAATGTGTATGTTACAAGTTAAGCTTCTTTTGCAGTGCCTAACTCTACCAGGAACAGTCTGATCAGACATTAATAATTTAGCTCATATATGTGTTTGCTGTCACTCTGAATTCTCAGAAAGACAGCATCTCTCTCTGTACCAGCATTCAATGACATATCAGAAAAATCTCCCCAAAGAGAGGTGCAATTGCTGTTGAAAGATTCTTCCACATCAGAAAATCTATCAAAAACATAGAGTAGTCTTCTACAAGTGAACAGGGTCTTAAGATATAAATCAAGATGACACAAATGAAGCAAAGAAAGGGGAAACAAAGTGGAAATTAAACAAAGTTAGTACAGGGTGACGTATTATATGTTCAGCAGGGACAAAGACTCACTTGTGCTTTCACCTATTGAGCTAGGTATTACAGTATGAAAGGAAAGGCACTGGAAACCCAGAAGTAACAAAAACCAGACTTGTCTATCTTCAGTGGAAGGTTTAGAGGGGGTGGGTGGGTGGAGTGTGCATTCAGTGAGTATATCCCTTTGGTTGGATACCTTTAATTTTGCTTCAGCTAATTGAAGTCATCCAATTGAAGCTACCTGGTTCCAGCAGTCTGCACTTCGCTTCCACCGATTTTGCTGATATATTTTCCATGTTAGCAGATCAGCCAGCTGAGAAATGGTGTGATGTTTACTCAGTGCACATATCAAATGATGTTTTGCAGGGCTGTGAGCTCTGATTCTTCAGTAATGCCAGAGCCGAATGTCACCACTGACACAACATGCTTGAGTTACACTGAAGTTCATGTCATAGCTTTAAAGTTTGCTCCAGCTTCAGATCTTACCTGAAAAGTACAGGTCAGTAATCTTCAGTAGACATGGTGAATATACTAAAGATAAAAGGGTAACAAAAGGGGCTCTAGCACAGGAGAGAGTAGTCACACAGTTGAGTCAGGATGAAAAAGAGCCTTTGTTTTTTAGCCAGAAAAGTATTGATAAGGATCTTGGCCTAAATTACATTTACATTGCCGATATATTTTGTTTTAAATTTAAGGATGCTAGTTCTCTGAACTGCTCTGTGCCAATCTAGAATGCAACTGAAAGTCAAGTCATCGTGAAAGCCTCCAGAAGTGAAGATAAAAGGACCCAAAGCCCAATGAATCTACATCTACTGTAGTGCAATCTGTCTGGCTCTTTGCCTGTCTGGCTCTTTAATACCAGTTTTCAGTTTCTAGATAGTGCAGCCTGATGTTCTGACTGATCAGTTTTAGCCAAATTTTTGTTTTTCTCTCAGAAAATGGTTTCCAATAATCTTAAGATTTCAAGAAAACTATTCCTTTGAGAAAGCAGTTGGTTTTATTTTTCTCATACAATCAAATCAATGCTATGTATAGCACTGGTGCTATTGCCCGGAAAGCAGGAGAAGGAAAGGTCACAGTGAAGGCTTCTCCCACTGCCTGAGTGAGCTGGGATACTCCCCTCCAAGGGCTTCACACCATGACCCAAAGACAGGACTGTCACGAGTTTTGCACCCATGACAGTTTGGTGTCTGGCAGCTGGAGTGCTTTTGCTAATAGCTCTGGGAAGCCTTTCAGAGTCCCATGCTCCATCCTAAAAAAAACAGGGTAAAACGGGATGGACAAAGAGACAGAAACCGTTATCAATTTGTGCACTGTGGTGTAGAGGTTCAATCTGGGGGAGTTTCCTGTTTGGGATGGTAGGCCAAGAGTTGTTTTTCCACCCAGATTTATCTTAAATCTTAACCTTCCCACTGCCCGTTACCATTAATATCTGCCACCCCTCAACTCCCCTCAATGCAGCTCCTTTTCCTGCATGGCTGCAGCAGTAACCTCCAGTAACCAGGTCTCGGACAGGCTTGACTTCTTCAAAAAGGGGGACAGCCTCCACTGATCTTCCAGGTAGGTGTAATTTTCTTTCTACTATGTTAAAATTTCCAAACATCTTTCTTTCTCACCTTAGGGTTACAGAGTTGGGTTTTTAAAAAACAGCACAGGATCTTAGAGTCACTAAGATCAGTGATTCCTTACCTAGTCTTCAGATTTTTCCAGGTCTTTCTTGGGCAATCTAATCACTCATTTGCTTAACTGAAAGAGTTGGGATCCTCATTCTCTGTAAGCTCTTCTAAGTTTAGGGGGATGTTGGTTTTTTTTCTTCTAAGTTGTTTGTTTGTTATTTGTTTGTTCATTTGTTTTGCAAGAACTAAGAGGTTTTAATTCAGAGAGTCTCTGAATGGCCCAGCCAGCCCCTTCCTCATGCGAGAATATAATAACATAATCATAAGGGCTTTCCTTTTTTTTTCCATTTGTCTAACTGCTTGAAGTTGATCCTGAGGGACTTCAAATACAAGGTAATTACTGGGTAAGTATTTCTTATTACTTCATCTGTGGAAGTTCACTTCATTGGTGCGCATCATATGCTCAATTTCTCTTTATCGACCTAATGTAATAAGAGAGCTTGTAACTTCACTGAAAATAATAGTAAATATCAAGTGTATGTTTTATGACAGTACTCAACATTAAAAGGTTTCAGAGGCAGATTTCTTAACTTTCAGTAGCACAGTTGCATAAGTCTAAATAAAAGCTTTATAGTAGCATGACGAGAATCTTTAACTTGGAGTTTCATATTAGAATAAGCAAATATTAATGAAATTCTGAAATGTTTGATCCTCTGGTGACCCATCCTGCTTTCCTTTGCTGTCTACAGATACATGTCTCCAGAGAATCAAATAAATGGTTGTAGTCATTGCTAAAATATTCAGCCAGAAGATGTTTGGTTTAAGCTATTTCTAACGGAGTACCTGCATAAACACAATCACTTGTTCATTTTTCTTTTATTTTTGTTTAACTGAGGTCCTTCTCTCTCACACACATGGAGGGTAGCATAGGAAAGAGAGGGGCTTATGAACTCTGCTATGTAGAACTGTTTCCCATAGCTCTGGATGTACTCCATATGGGTGAGACTGTCCTGTGACTTGTTCATGCCTACAGTTTCTTTCCAGCCACAGAGGAAACCTTCTCCCTTTTCATGAAGCCACCTTTTAAAGGAAGGCCTGTTATTTTGTTACCTAAGCCTATGTTTTCCAATAAATGTAGGTGGAATCAGTCTGAGTTTGTACAGTCTTGTGGCTGTCTCTGAAACTGTTTCTTTGCAAGTTTTAAGTGGTGCAGGCATTTTATTTTACAAGTAGAAGAAAAGTTTTAACTACTCTCAGGAATGGTATGCACTTAAAACTGTAAAATTGTATGCTTCAAACTTTTTAACTGTGGGCAAATATGCATTTGTTTAAAATTTGCAAGTAGGTGGATTTTTTTCTGTCTTGCCAAGCCTTGTAGGAATTACATAGCCCTACAAGCAATTTGTAAGTATTTTATAGACTTTGGTGAGTTCAGAAATGCTACAGCTTTTCTCTTATGCTTTAATGCATACATGAGACCGTGAATCTGCCAGTATGTCTAATTGCAGAAAATGCAAGTACCGGGAAGTCTACACAAGGTGTACAAAGCATGCCAGAAGTGTGAACTTCACTGTTTCTTTCCTGTCACTTTCAGGAAGACCAAGGTCTTAAAAAATTGTAGGTGTCAACTAGAAATTAATGTGGCCAATGTGTCTCACACGTCTGCCTGAAGTTTGGCTCTTACACCCAAACTTCGTTAGAAAGGGTTTACTCTCCATATTTGCCTTGTTTTTATTTCCCTGCCACCATGACCAAAATTAAAACCTCATCTGGGGGAATTTCATGTGTATACCACTGTATTAAAGCATCTCAATAGGGGCTTGCAAGGCTGGTGCATATATATATATATATATATGTATATATATATATATATATATGTAGGTTTGGGCTTTTGTTTTTCATCTTTGATTGCTTCTATGGATTTCTTTCTGGATTATTCCTCTGTAGCTTCAAAGTTTGGCTCAGAAAAGCTCAGAGGCCAATATTTGTGTTCCTTGTTTGAATTCCATGTTATGGAAGACATAGCAGAGGCAGCCCAGTAATTAAAAAGTGAATGTTTACTGATGTTACCTTGAATCTCTTGCAACAGAAGAAAAGCTAATTTAATGACTGAAGCAACAACTTTGGTTTAAAAGACATCCTATATATGGAATCCAAGATTTATGTCCTGGAAGGATCAACTCTTCATCCTTCATTTGTCCAGCATTAAATAGTCCATTGAGAAGAGCTTGTCTACAATGAATGGATGATGAACCTCACCCCATCCCCAGCCCAGTTCCTTCTGATAAAGTTATGGTGTCTCTATTCTCTTTGAATGAAGTCTTGTTTTTGGTTTTGCTCTGCTGTTTGCTCATATGTGTGTGTGTTGTTCTATACTCTCGCTGCTTCACAGTTTATGTACAGATAACAAAAAATTAAGTCTGCAACATATAAGTTACTTCAATAATAATTGCATCGGTGCATCAGACTCAATGTGATTATTTTTTATAAGTAATGGTCCCTAGTAATTCAGAATTTATAAATAGGATGTGGGACAAAGATATCTAGCCCAGAACAATGTTTTCAGCAATCCTGTTTTTGCAGCTCCTTTCCTACTATTCAGATGCATTTTCTTGATTTGTGTCTGAAGCTCAGGAGGAAAATAATCAGCTTTTGTGGGATTTAGACATTATAGTGCTTCTCTGTTTCTAAGCACTCAAGTAATAAAGGCTTTGTGAATTATCTCCAGCATACAGTATTACTATCTTTCCAAAACTGTCGTTGCAGTTGAGTTTAATGGCTACTCTACAACTTAGGAGCAGCTATGAAAATCAAAAAGGATG
This sequence comes from Lepidothrix coronata, assembly GCF_001604755.1. Lineage (NCBI taxonomy): Eukaryota > Metazoa > Chordata > Aves > Passeriformes > Pipridae > Lepidothrix > Lepidothrix coronata. The sequence continues at coordinate 2,814,858 of NW_016690286.1, read as the reverse complement.
GCACCACAATTACAGACTAAAATCCAGAAAGCTGCAGTTCTTGCTCCAAGAAAAATATTGAATGCATTAGCAGAACATGACTTCATTAACAGCAGTAAAAGTAATCATTTATGGGAAGGCGAGCTCGACTTTGGCACGCATTTCAGTGAATGACAGCAACTTTTTTAATATTTCAACTGATATGCATTGACAGATAGCTTAGGGCAGCAGGTCTAAAAGCATTTAAGATTACAGCAATGTTCCTTAAAATAATATGAAGAATTGTTACTGCACTAATTTTTTCATTTTAAAAAGACATTTTGCAGATTGTTTTGTGTATACTAACGTTCATATAAAATTAAAACCACAGACATGTCTTCTAGGTAATTATGCTCAGTACCTTTCTAAAAATACAGTCTTTTAGACTTTTTTTTTCTTCACAGTAGAAAGAGAAACATATTCTAAATTTTGCTACTTTGTGACTGTTATAATTTTGTTTAGAGTTGACTCAGTTTTGGGACTGGAGGAGTTGGATTTTTTCCTCCTGCTTCTCCTCCATCCTCACGTCTATATGCGAAACCTACATAATTCTCATCAGTCCTTTCTTCAGCCCTGGCAGGATTTGTTGATAATCTCTTATTTCTATCTAGCCTTCAGTGAGTCCTCTCCTAGGCTGCTGCCACTGCTACTGCCACACTGAGGTTTAGCTCTTGTGACATTATCCTTCTGGAAACAGCAAGATAGATTTCTTGGATTTCTGCAAGCCACCTATCTGAGTAAGAATATACCACTCTGCAGTTCAAACACTGGTATTGTTTCCTGAGCCAGCAAACCAATATTGATAATATTTCTTAGCTGTTTTGACATTTATTTTTTTTTCTCTTCATGATTGTTAAAAGAATAGTTGCTACAATTTTGATTTAGGACAGCATCATTCAGTGTTTGAGAAAATCAAGATCAATTTCAATTAAGCTTTTCAAATTATCTTTTACTTACAGAAACAGAAAATCAAAGTGGGTAGGAATGCTATTGTGTCTCTGAGGATTTCTTGTTTACAATTGTAAGTCTTGATTCTCTTCTGTTTTACAGTGATACGAATGAGGCATAAATGTTAGGCACAATGTAAATGTAGACTGATATAAAAGCAGGGTTTTATGAAAGGATGAAAGAATTTGGGCCTACAATGGGCAAAATAGAGAGTATTTAGATACTGATAGAGTGCATGATCTTCAAAGCAGAGAGGGCAAAACCAGAAGATCCATGAATCTGAAGTGGACAGGAATCTGAACTCAAATCCTGCAGGAAAGCACAAGAGGTAGCTGATTTGATGTCCCTTCCCAGTCTTGCAACAATTACGTGTTTCCAGATATGCCTCTTTGGACAGGAAGATATACAGGTAAGACGTTTGACAGACAGAAAGAGAACATAATCATGTGATGCAAGCCTTCTCTCCAGCTCCAGGGACTGAGAAAGGAAACGAAAGGCGGATACATTGTTCCCATGTCCTAACTGGTTCTGGCTGGCTGCAGAAGCCAAACCCACCTTGCCATACTTGAGAACACCCAGGGAGTTTCTGGAAAACAGGAGAGCCTCTCAGCAGCTGCGTTGGCTGAGGTGTTGCAGATCCAGCAGGCCCTGCCTTTGCTGTGCCTTGGAGCAGCTGACATAGAGCAGACTTCTCTCCGAGGCAGTTAGAGAAGTCATGCAAGCCTCATTTGTTGTCACCACATGTCAACAGAGTAAATAGTCTCTTCTGTAATGGAGCTGGGCACTCTTGCTGTCATACTAAAGGGAATGAAAAATGAAGTTTAAAGAAATTTGTGAAGAAAGGAGAAAAGTAAATAAAGTCAAGGTAAATTCAAGCCTGTTCTTCAGCTCATTACAGTGAGAAGACTGTGGGCAAGATATCAGCAAGTCCTGGAGAGAAGGAAAAGGGCACTATGACAGTTAACAGTGGGCAGTGGAAGTCCATGGAATATTCACTTTCTTGTTCNCATCTATATTTCTGCTAATGTTTTCAACAATAATGGCCACTAAACAGCAACACATATATACACAAAAGCTTGTATTGTGGAAGTGATCACTACAGACCACCCTGTGGCACTAAAGAACTGCCTGAGCACTGCAAGACGCTGCTCCCTCTGAGCACCGGCCAGCACTGGATGCACATATATGTCCTCGCTGCCACTTACTGAGAGGGGCTTTGGTATCCCTGACCGAGCTGCAATGTCACCAAAGAAAGCAAAGTTTCCTCAAGTCACTGAAAAATCGATTACATAATTTGCATTTGGCAAGTGTGTGGAGAGGAAAGAACAAATCATGAAGGTGGTTGGTGTGCTCTATTACCAGCACCTAGATGGAGAAATGCACATGCACTGAAACAAAGGGATTAAAATTCAGTTGCGGAAAGGGGGTAAGAGAAACGTAGAAGGGGCTGAGGGGAAGGTAAAGAGGCTGCAGGGGAGAAAGAAAGCCCCTGATACTCCCATTCCTTGGGAAGAAGAGAACAAAAGGACTGGAGATAGTTAAGGGAAAGGAAAACTGGTGAAGTGCTCACACAAAAATTATGGAGGCGGATCTGATGAGATTTACTGGGGAGACTACTGAAGGGAGACAGTCATAGGAAAAGCAGAAGGGTTTAGGAAGGAGCAAAGAAATGCAGTTTAGATGGATCAAAAACTTTCTATGAAAAGAGTGAGAAATGAAGAAGTCTACAGAAAGTTCACCCAGACATAAATTGATAATGCTGGGGGAAAAGTAAGAATAAGAGCAGGACTAGGATGTTATTGACTCTGTTTTGTTGAGTGTTTGGCCCATCCAGCATTCTGCCCTGTAGGTGACTGATAGCTTGCTTCCCTCCCTAGATTCTGCTTCTTTGAATACAGTCTACACCATCTTCTTTTTTTTTCCTTCCAAAAAGCTGCCTGATCTTGCATTTATACAGCTGAAAGTCCATAAGAATTCAAAAGAAGTAATCTTATAGCAAAAAGCAGTATTAAAATAGCAAAGCACTGTGCTTCCACAGGCAGCAGCTGGAGAAAAGGGGTCTAATTTTCACTCTGATCAGCTCTTTGGCTGAGCACTTTCACATGCCTGTGGTTTCATTCTGTGCAATAACCGAGAGGTAACAACTGAAAACTATGGAGAAGCTTCATATTATTAATTATGTAGCTACTTCATTAGTAAGTAGAATATACATAACAGGACCACATATACACACACTGAAACAATTGTAAATTATTCAGTTGAAACCACACTTACTGAAATGCCCAAGCAAATCATGTTCTTTTTCATATGGTTTTGAGCATTGTATCTTATTTGTCCAGAAAGATATGAATCCTTTAATTTCTGTAATTTGTTCTCATGTAGACGTAAAAGAACACCCATGATTGCGCTTTCTTTGAAGGAATTTCAGGGTGAAGAATAGCACTGGTAGCACTAAATAGCTCATTGAGCTAAGCCTTCCTTGCAAACTGATAAAATAATAGTGATTCGTGGAAGCATCTTTCGTTGCTGAAATTGATAGTCCTGTATCGTCATCTTCTGATTAAAGTAGTTTTGGAAATATGGAGTAGGGAAAATTACTACCCACGTTCTGTTTATTTTCCTTTTAATAATATTGACCTACACTTCAGTAATAACCAAAATTTTTATTATAAGTAAATATACAGAAAGTTTCTATTAAGTTAAAGTCTGGGAACATCTGAAGCACAGATTTAATTTCAAATGGAAATAAAGTTTTAAAGAGGTTTTTGTGCCTCACAGGCTAGGTGCATAACTGGGTTTTTGACAACACTATTTTCATTTCTGATCAGCTCTCTCTGTTCTTGAATTTGTGCTTAGAAAAAGCCTGGTTAAAAGGATGTTAAGCAGCCAAGTAAAAACTCCTTTAGGAAGCAGTGTTTCTGTACTCCAAAGTGGCAGCAGAAATGGGAGCTTCTGGTATTCTCTGCTGCTCTAGGCTTGCTCTGCTTTTTCCCTCTAAGAGATATGTACACCTGTGCTGCTCAATGCAGCACAATGTACAGATTTTGAGGCTAATTCTTACTGAGCTAGCATTGGTAGCAAAGAGGTAAGAGCTGCATAAGCAGAACACTGGATCAGAGCCAAGTTCTACTGCTGAGAAACTAGCCTGGATGCCTCTCCTCATTTAGCACTAGCTCAGGTATCACAGCCAGGTACCACGTCCTGGCATGGACACACGGGCAGTGTTTCTGAGGGGAAGAGCACTGACTGCTTCCCCAAGTGATTCACCAGTCAGAGACCCTACCTGTTAACATTCCATGTGTGGTGTCCCCTGGCCTTCCAAAGGACATGTTCAGTCATGGGTGACACACTGAGGCCCAGAGACCTTTGCATCTTTGGCTCCTGACCAAACTCTTCCAAGAGAGGAGAGGCAGCGCCTGTCCGGGAACATCGATCTGGGTATTGATTTGTTTCTTTCTCTAGCCTGAGCACAGCAGGCTCCCTGCTTTTGAAGGGAACTGGCTGTGCAGGGTCCCAAAGCGGAGCAGCATGTGTCAAGTGCCAATGGGAATGCCTAGGGAGGCTCTGTACTCATTACAGCCGGTGTTTCACCCAGCACCAGGAACAGTGCTATTGATTTTGCTCTGTTCTCTTATCATCAAGCTGAGTCAAGGCTCCATTCTTCTAAAAGCTGCATTAGAAAAATGTCAGCAGAAGATCTGCTGCCCCTCCACACACTGTTCAGGGAGCTCATGGGATTAGCTAGGCCTAATGCAGTAGGACTGTATACAGTCTTTCCGTTTGATTTCTGGAAATCTATTGTTATGCCAGGCTCTGCTTGTCCTGAGAGAGAAGGAGTATTGTGCCAAATTTCATACTGAGTGCAGTTCTATAAATCAGCTTGAATGCTTGGCTTATTAGAACCAGAGGCAAATGAGAGGCTAAATGCCAATACTGATATTTAACTATGTATGAGGTACAATTCGAACAGTGCAAGGCCTGTGTGTTGGATGTACTGTCAGTGGACTTGGTAATAAAGCTGTTTACTGGGAAACACTTGCTTCCCTTTTGCCAAATGACAAGAAATGCTTTTTGGCATCATATGATTGTGATACTGCAAGTTTTGCAGTGCAGAAGTAAACTTGAAAATCTAATTTAACACTGAGCAATAACTTGCTGATCACAGGCTGTAACATTTATCTTAAGCTAAATCACTTTCCTCTAGACAACAGTAATTGATGTTTAGACATAGGTATAAAGGACAGTCTGAAAAAAGCATAATGTCTTCATTTCTGTGTCTCATAAACCCGTTGTCAAGAATATATGTAACTCTGCTTAACATTCACCATGTCCTCTGCAGGACTTACTGCAAGTGTTCCAAATATTTTCTGCTTAAAGAATGATCAGAAAGATGGGACAAAAATGGTTATGATTTATTCTTGAAGCTGTTTGTTGCAAGATTATGACCCAGATCCAGCCCTCCTTAGGGCGCTTTTGTGCTGCACCCTGGGCAGAGTGCCCTTGAAAAGAGCAGAGCTGCAGTTGTGTTTGGGACTACACTCTAAGGTGTATTAAGCAGCAAAGCTCAAATTCTGCTTGCTCTGTGAACTGTTTTTTTTTTAAAATCAGAAAAAACTAAAGGCAAAAAAAGAAAAAAAAAAAAGAAAAAAGAAAAGAAAAGAAAAGTACTTAGTCTGTAAGGAATACGCTGTCTAAAACCTATGTTGAAATCATGTTTGGTAAACAGTGCATTTAACAAGATATCAAAGCAATTACTCCAGTAAATCTGAAATCAGACCTTATTGTTGAAAAAAAATAAAGGAGGCAATTAGCCATTCTAGCTATGTTTGCACTTTGGTACTGATGCTAGAAGTGCCAAGTAGTCACTCAAAGTCCAGCTTTACAAACATGACCCTACTTTTTACCTTTTGCTGAAGTGTTCTGTTACATAACAGGGCTATCATTTCCTTTTTTCCTGAGAGACAGGTTTTTGTCATCCTAGTTCTGCTAAGAAAAAGAAGGACTCAGGGGAAACACCATATTCTCCACTGGCTTTAGTTCATACCCAAAACTTATTGTTCTTCCACCAGCCTGTCCCTTTTGCATTCTACTTCCTCCCATCCCATTTTCATTTGTCTTCTTCACCCTTCTCCCTCTCCTTGAGCAGGTAAGACTTCACACCTCCATGACAGCTGGATTAGAAAGCTGTGTCTTAAAGAGGCTGAATGCTAATGCCAGCTGACCAGATTTCAGAGGCTGTGGATTTAACCTAGCTGCAAGGGTGCAAGGAGTGCTACAGCAACACAAGCCTCATCTGTATCTCCTGCATTTTCATTCTGCTGTGTCTGCTTTATTTTGTTTATGCAGAAATGCAGCTAATTTCTCAATGACTCCCGAGGGAAGGACCATGTTGTCAATTCCTCTTTTCTAGAGACTGTTTCCAGACATGCTTCAGCCTCTGGGATGATAAGTGCATCAATAAGGATTTCTGTCTCACTGGTACTAGACCAGAAAAATTCATCTTGATACAGAGAAAATAAAGTTTTCTTTGCTTTTATGTGTCTTACACACACAGACATATACATGTCTAGCTTCATACCTGGTGTTTCTCATCCTTCTGGGCCTGGTTGTCACACCAGCAGGCTATAGCATGATGGAAGGAAGTTTCCATTACTGTATGATTGCACTGGTCCAGTGACATCCTACATCATGGAAGAGAGCCAAGATCCAGAGCATCCCTTACAATCTGGTATTTGTGGCTCAGAAGCCCCACTGTGCATTGGGAATATCAGCAGATGTTGTATTCCCCTTTCTGTAGTGAACCTGTTCTTCAGTGTTCGGCCTGAATAGTCTCACTGTCTGCCTTAGGACTGAGCAGACAGTGGTTGTTGAACTCAGCACTCCAATCTGTGTCATTCACAATATTTACTGTCATTCAGAAACATAATTATGTTAGAACCGCTCCTTTACCTGACCTGTTTCATGACCAATATTTGCCCAGCACTTCCCACCCAAGTATCTTTCACTTAGAAGCCATTATGTAGGAATAGTAGAGCACTGATAGGACTTTTTTGCACGTCTATTAGAGGAGGCCAGCACAGCTGATCTGCAGAGCCTGGAGCCTAATTCTTCAACAGGAGTCAAGATGAGATGGAAATGTCTTCCCACACTTCACCTCATGCAGAAGTCAGAATGGAGAAAACCTTTGCTGTGACTGATATCAGAAGTAGACTATAAATGATCCCAAACTGCAAGTAAGCGCGTGTTACAAGGTTAGGTAAGCATGTCAAAAGATTCAAAGCCTGATGCAATCTGTATGGTTTCTATCAGTCTCAGAGTTTTGGCTTTCCTCATTAGAAAATAAATGCTTTTGTGTCTTCCTCAATGGAAGATTTTAAAATGAGTAAAACAGGTATGCAAGTGTCAAGAATAATCCACATATTCTCCCTGCTGCCAGTGTCCTTGGGAGCTGAGACTGGATTGAGATTTTCCTCCTTTAATTATGTCAATTTTAATTTGTTGGCTGTTGATAAGAAGCCACTAGCCTGGAACAGCTGCTGGGGCTGTGTAAAATTAACCTGAGCCATGTCCAGGCTCTAGCAGACGGGTGCTGCTCTGCACAAGCTGACGCATTTGGTGCTGACATCCCATCTTGAAGCTGAGTGCAGAAGGCTGAAAGCTGGATATGCCCTGGAGATCAGTATGTCCTGCCTTCCTCTGGGTTTATCTTCTTAGGCCTTGCAGAGATGGATTTGTAGGGGGAAATCAGGAGGAGTGTAATTCTCCTCATCTGTAAGTACCACAGTGTGTTTCGTATCACGAGATGGGGAGGTGCCCATGGCAGGGACTGCTTTCTCCCCTGAGCTATGGACTAACCCTGAGCTATGAAATACCTTTGGAAAATCCTAACTACCTCCTACTCCCTCCTTTCCACCCACAAGGATGTGACACAATCTCTTGAACTAAGGCAAATCTGCCTTGGATGGAAATTTTTACCACAGCTAAAACACAGGGTGATTCCTATGTAGTAAATGTGGTTTACCCTGGGATCAGTAGCTTGTGTGCTCTTGGTCTAGGGTGGCTACATCTAGGCTTTGGCCTAGAAATTTTTATCTCAGGACAAGTCAAGTTAGTGGTTTTGCTCTGATTTTACCTGTTCTCTGAATGATATTATTCAGTCTCCAGTGCTCCCAATACAGTGCTTGGCTGCAATTTGCCCAAGACTAGTTCTGTCCTGTCAATCTGAGTGTTTGTATTTGAAAGTAATGCTGTGTTTCATGGGGAAAATCAGCAACATTATGGTGAGTCAAGGAGAAGTATGAAGTCAGTTGGCATAACTTACAAAGGGAGAAACTGGCATGTTAAAGATTTCATCCTACAAAATGCCTTTAAATCAATTCAGAACACTCTTTCATCAAGGACTAAATCCCCAAGGATCAAGGACCACTTTAGTCACATTAAGACCACTTTAATCCTACATGAGGACAACCATTTGGGGCTTTAATGCACAGTGATTTTCCATGGTCAGGTAAATTGGCTTAACTTACTAAGTGTCTCTTTGCTTACAGACTCAAAATTTCTTTTGTTTTGCTTTTTTGCACTGTGCTACAGGAAAGGACTGCTGCTTCACACCTGCTACCCCACGTGTGCCCAATCCTCTTTTGTTCCCTAAGTCACTGACTCATCGCTTCTGTCAACTCTTGACTCTCATTGCAAAGTTTTGTATGCTGTAAGCTATATAAAGAAATTAATTTCATTCAAATGTATTAGCAAGCAGCCTGGAGGGGATTTTATTTGGTTGGGTTTTTTTCTGTACAGTGCCAGAAACCAATTTCCCCAAATCTTCAAGATTTCTGAAACACCTGACTCACACTCCTGAGCTGTCAGGACTACTTCATGGTTGTGTTTTACTCCTTCATTCACTGTTTTCTTTATTTAAAGCTTATAATTTTTCCAAAATTATTTTGATTATGCTACAATTCACATATTTCACATAGAAATAGTAAGTCCATCTACTCTCTCACTGTAATTAGACAGTAATGTAACACATTTGAAAATAAACAAACCAGGCATGAGGTGGTTTTATGGAACAATACAGAACAAGTGGGTGGACAGGAATGTGGAAATAAAGCCAGGATTCTAAGTGGTAAAAATTGGCTCATCTCCATTAGCTTGCTAGAGCTACAATAGCTTGAACTCTTGCATTTGGCAATGAGCGATAAAATTATAAAAATACATAGTATTAGGAAAAACATGTCCTTTCAAGCTGTTCTTTCAGTGAATTTCTGCTGGCAGCAGCACAGCTTCAGAAACAAATGATCTAAAGTTAGATTTCTGTAGTTGCACTCTTGGCTATAACTTGCTTGGAGTTACAGCAGAGGAACTGTGCAGAATAGGAAGTGTCTCTGTGATAGCTAAAGTGACTACTAATATACAGGAGTCAAATTCAGAGATTTCTCCATATTGTAGTGAACTGAATGTCTAAGAAATACAATGATTTTATGGTTTGTAACTTTATGCCACTGAGCAATGGAGAGTAAGAAACACTGAAAAATTTCTGCAATTTTTTCCCCCTTCTTGCTAGCATAGCTGCTTCTTTTCTGGAGTACTGTTAAAAAAAAAAAAAAAAAAAA